>NW_017729032.1:232908373-232951529 GCF_001723915.1 Gavialis gangeticus
TTCTTTCCCCCCTCCATCCACCACAACAGACTTACCAGCTGGAGACAGCTGTGTCCAGCGTGGTGAGGACTGTGGCCTGTTTAGTCTATGGCTGAGTCTCCGAAGTGGTGCCTAAACTTCAGATCTGATTTGGCCTAATCAAATTGGGACAGTGATTTGAATCACCAAATTGAATCACTGTCCCTGCAAATCAGCCAAATCTGAATCTGAAGCAAATATTTGCCACTTCGTACAGGCCTAGTGTTTACCATAGAAGACACTGGGGAAATCCTCATGCCAAAACTATCCTTTCTAGTACATGGGTCTGAAGAGTTGGACGACACTGAAGTAACAAACAGAGGAAGTTTTAAAACCAAATGATAAACTAAATACTAATAATTCACTAGACATTCACCCAAGAGTTCTAAAGGAACTCAAAGGTGAAGTTGCAGAGCTGATAGTATTTAACCTATCATTACAAATAACCTCTGTGTCAGATGACTGGCAGGTTGTGAACATAACACCCATGTTCCCAAAAGGGCTCCAGCGATGATCCTGGGAAGTACAAACCAGTGAGTCTCACTTCCAACTCAGCAAGCTGGTAGAATCCAGAGCAAAGAACTAAATCAAGTCACAAAAACAAATATAATCTGCTGAGAAAGATCCAAATTGTTTTTTGTAAAGGGAAATTTTGCCTCGTATCTTCTGGATTCTTGGAAGGTATTAACAAACTTACGGACAAGGAGGATCCAGCTGACATAATGTATTTGGACTTTCAAAAAGCATTTGACAAGGTTCCTCACCAAAGGTAGGTGCATTGACACAGGATAAGAGGGAAAGTTCTTTTGTGGATTGAGATGGTTGGAAGATGGGAAGCAAAGGATAGGGCTAAATAGTCACTTTTCAGGGTGCAGGAAGGTCAAAAGTGGGGTCCCACAGGGCTCTGTACTGGGCCCTATTTTGTTCAACATTTCCATCAATGACATGGAAATGAGGATGCACAGTGAAATGTTCAAGTTTTCAGATCATACCAAATTATTCCAGGTAGTCACATCCAAAGCTGATGGAGAGGAGCTGCAGAGAGATCTCACCAAGCTGAGTGAGCAAAAAAAATGACAAATGAACTTCAGTGTCAACAAGTACAAAGTAATGCACCTCAGGAAAAAAATATTTTCAACTATATGTATACAATGCTGGGTTCTGACATAGCTGTTTTGACTCACTTTGGAGTTGCTGTAGATAGGTCTCTAGAAAGTCAGCTCAGTGTTCAGCGGTGACCAAAAAAGAAGGCAATTATATATTGGGCCTCATTAATTAAAGAATTGAAACAGAGAACATCATCATGCCACTATGCAAATCCATGGTGCCTACACATCTTGAATACTGTGTGCAGTTCTGATCCCTACATCTTAAAAGGGATGTAGTGAAATTAGATAAAAGTAGAGAAAGGCAACCAGAATGATCAAGTATAGAGCAGTTGCCATATAAGGAAAGATTTAAAAATCTAAAACTTCAGTTTGGAAAGGAATAGGTTGAGGGGCATAAAGTAGAGGTCTGTAAAATCATGAAGGGAGTGGACTACATAAACTGGGAACTGTTGTTCACCAAATCCAAGAATACTCAAACTAGTGTTCTTAGTGAACCACTGAAATTAATAGGAGACAGGTTTAAAATGAAAAAAAAAGTACTTTTTATGCAAATGTAGCTAATTTATGGAATTCATTCCCACAGGAGCTGGTGGAGGCATGTAGCATAGTCAGGTTTAAAAAGGAATTGAATTAATTTATGGATGATAGATCAATTAATGGTTATTGAACAGAATGATTGGAGATGTTTCTTCTGGCATTTCTAAACCAGTAATGGTGGGTGGCAGGAAGGGTATTGAATAGGGGATCACTCTAGAACACTGGTGCTCAACCGTTTTGTTCAGAAGGTTGGATGGTCAATGCCCAGTCCCTCTGCAGGCCAGATCCAGTCAGTGGACCCAATCTCGCACCCAGTGCTTGTGTGAGAGGTTTCATAGCTTGCTCCTGTACTGAATGGAAGGAGAGGGTTGAGTGCCCCAATGTCATCCCACAAGTGGGCAGTCTCTGCTCAGTCCTGGGAACTGGGCTTAGCAAGTGATGGGCAAAACAACATCCTGTTTCTGCATGAGTGCCCAATTGAGTCCTAGCATGTGCCAAATCTTCTGCAGTTATACCCCATTTTATCGGCAGACTTAGTTACATTACATAAAGACAAAATGTCTATTTTTAGAGATACCACCTGCACATGGGATGGAGCATGAAGAGGATGCAATAGCAACTCAAGGCTAGGCCACTGTACAGCTGCAGAGCACATGAGCGATGCCTGGGGGAGGCAGCTAAGGAGCAAGGACAAGATGCTGCAAGTCCCTGGTATCTGCCCCTGAGCACTGGGCATGCACTGCAGATTTTTGGTGCTGAGAGCTAAGGCACCAATATGATGAGAGACAGCAGATGTGGAAGGGAGGAAGATCTGGAGGCTGGGGGATGCCTACACCTGGGCTGCTGAAGTGCAGGAAAGGGGGCTTGAGTTAGCCATGCAGTTTTGAGGAAGCTGCCTGCACCTCAGCAGAGCTAGCAAAGTCCCAGCACCAGAAGAGAGCATTCATGGAAGGGGTTCGAAACCACTTTGCAGCAACCTGTGACAACCCTGACTGGCATCAGCATCGTCTCCCTGTGAGACCGCCTTATCCCCCAGGCCACACATGGTGAGAGAGGCTGCCAGTAAGCCCCTGTTGGCATACCATGCCATGTCTTAGAGAGTGTTCCCTGAAGTGAGAAACAGAAGTCCTGCAGATGGGACCCCTAGTGGCAGGGGGAGGAGACTGGCCCCTGTGGCACCCTGATTGGGAGCAAGCAGAGTGGGAGGTATACCTGGGACAGGAGAAGTAGAGTGAGGGGCCCCATGACCTGGCAAAACAGAAAAACCCCAGAGGTGCCACCTCTGGCAGGCAAAACTGGATGAAGGATATAAAACTGGGGCACCTGGGGCCTGAGTGCAGTGCCATCTTGAACAGTTCCCTTCTCGGTGAGCCAACCATCCCCTGCACTGTCCTGTGATTTGCACCATGAACACAGACCCCACGTGCAGTTCCAAGACAGTCCCAGCAAGGCACCACAGTACTTGGGTCTAGGGGGGGGAATGCAGCACCCATCAGCCTGCCATGCCAGCTTATCACTGGAACAGTGGCTGGCAATGGAGCCTGGGAGCCCCAGCTCCTCCAGCAGGTGAGCTGGTCCACTCCACATAACCTTGGTCCTTGGTCTGCGGCAGGGGAACATGCCAGCCTCATTTCAGAGCACGAGGAGACCCCCACACTGACTTAGAGTTGCATAGTCACTGTTCCCACAGAAGGAGAAGAGAACCCTGGGGCTGAAGGGAAGGAGTTGTGGATTTCTCAGAGGAGCACATGCAGCCCACAGCCCCCAGTGCAGCAATGACTCAACACCCCACACACTTCAAATGCCATGCTTGTTCAGCACGCCATGCTTCTCCCACTCAGGCCTTGCAAAATGCCTTCACCTGGTCTCATAGATATTGTGGAGGATGCAGGCAGTGGTGGTGAGGTGCAGCAAGTATGCCTTCCCCATGAAGGTGCACACTCAAAGCTTGCCAGCACGTCTTGAGGCACCTGAAGGTGCACTCCACAGTCATGCAGCATCTGCTTAGGCAGTACTTGCAATGTTCTTTCCTAAAGTCCAGGACTTCATGAGGCAGGGGTGGAGAGGGTAGGCATGGTCCCCAGTGATGAGGGGTGGGATGAAGAGGATGCTGACATCACTGCTGGGGACCCTAAGGATGTAGCATAGAGTTCTGCAACACCCTGGCATTGTCGGCACTACTATCCAACAAAGATGTGGGTGAAGTAGCCCTGGTGGTTGACAAGACCCTGCAGGATGATGGAAAAAAGGTCCTTATGGCTGATGAACTCCTAGGTAACCTTGGGGTGGTCAGAGGATGGAGATGCAAGTGCCATCCATAGCCCCCATGCAGTTGGGGAAGCCCATCTGGCAAAAGCCGGCAACAACTTCCTGCAGGTTGGCAAAACGGATGAAGTGGTTGACCAGGACAAGCTGCATGGCCTGGCACATCTCCCAGATGACCTCTCCAACTGTGGACTTGCCCACACTGAAGTAGTTGGTGACAGAGTGGGAGCTGTAATACGTGGCAAGTTTAAAGGTAGCAATGGCCACCTGCTTCTGTGGAGTGAGGAAGACAGGTGATGCCAATGTCCTGGCACTGAATGTGGAGGGCCAGTTGAGCAATTATGTCCATGAAGTTCTAGAACCACTGCTTTGTGTCACTAGTGTCCGAGATGATCCATTCCCACCCGTCACTGCTGGTGGTACAGGCCCAAAATAGCCACTCAATGGTCTGAAGGTGGTACCAGAGAACTCTGGAGGTCATGGCATCCTGGATGGCCTTGTCAGCCATAAGAAAGTTGTTGATTGAGTCCATGATGCCTTTATCAGTCATAAGGTGTGGTAAATGGCTCTATGCGGGATGGCAAGCTGCTGACTCATGGACATGAAGGCATATGTCATTGAGACCATCTGCCCATCTCCAGAATAGGCACCTATAATGTCCCAGAGGCTCCGGCAAGAGTAATACAGGGGGACAAGTGGAGGCACTGCAGCTCCTGGGTTCATGGGCTTGGCCATGCATGGTGGGGCACCATGGTAAGGTACAGGCATTCCAGGAAACTGACGCATGTGCAATTAACAAGAGAGGGCACTTGCTCCGGGTCTCTTCTGGAGGCCTCTGAGCATGGCAGAAGGGAGGGGTCATCATGAGGTGGGGGTTGGCAACTAGTCAATCGGGGTGGCTTAACCACTCAGCAATTTCTGGTAGTCCGGGAGGCCTGCAAGGCACACTGGCATGTGTGCCCAATGGCCCCTGTCTGTGCCTCCTCCCCTCAAGGATAAATGCCTGCCCACTGCTCTCTTGATCTATATGTGCATCACTCAAAGTAAACTGTGCAACTTAAGCTGGTTCTTCTCCACACTTTGCAAATGTTTGTACGTCCCTACTATGTTTTGATTTCTTTTCCCTTTAACAATCTATGCTTAACAGCAAACAAAGCATGGTGGAACTGGTTCATTAATAGCAAGAAGACTTTTTAGCAGACCAAGAGGCACTTGGCACTTTGTTAATGAACTCTGGAAGATTATGTCATCTTTTGGTGTTCTATCTTTAGCCAGGTAGACTAGGTCAGAATTGTATGTTCCTTCCGGCATTACTAAAGGGAAGTTTATTCTGATCATGATCCATTTCAGCAAAGTACATGGTAAATTAATTACTGCATCTGTTTTTTCTTATCAAGGATGGGAGAGGTTTCACAAGCTTTTCAATATATAATGAATGAAAGGGCCAATTTCAGTTTGGGCCAAAAGAAAACCTTGTATTATCCCATGTAAGAAAAACCAGACGTGAAATAAATCATGGCTATTAAAGTTTTGCCAAACTATTTGGGAAGTAAACCATCTCCCAGAAAGTCTGGACAAATCTTGCTTAGTTACAGAATATCATTTGTTAAAGTAACTGCAAATTTTATAGGGCAATACTACCAATTTGAGAAATTTACATTGATTTGCTACCATATAATTCTGTATATACAGCTATAATTTTACTTATGGGTTATAAACTGAACTATATATTTTATGTAGGTGCAAATAAATCCACACCAGGATTAAATCTTAAGAGAAACTTAAGAAGAGGGGTCCAAGAAACACTAGATTTGTAGTATCAGGAATTGATCCATGGGAAAAGAAACCAGTTATTCCTAGCAAATTCAACATCCTGATGATGGAAAAGTAATTTGCCTCCAAAACTGAAGACAGTGAAATTTAGATACTGTATTTAAACATAATTTGTACTTCAAAGAACACAGGGCAAAGTTACTGTAGGTTTTATTGGCTACATACTGGCCCAAAGAATATAGCTCTCTGCCTTAGCCAGTTTTACTGACTTACTTTGGATTACTATAACAACAAAAACATGCTTTACTTAAACTGGGAGACAAAAAACAATCATAATACAGAACTAACAATATGAAAGTGATGCTCACATTAAAAAATAGATTTGTATGATGTTTTTGTTTCAGAGAAATCATCCTCCTGTACAAGCATTTCTAGAAGAAAATACTGACAGTTATATTTATCACATTTTTGTATTTGTCATTAAGTTGTTTATAGTAAGCTAATATCCATAACAGGCAGATGTTATTTAGAATTATATAGAAACAATTGCCCAATGGGGTGAGGTCTGAGAAAGATTCTTTGCATATCTTTCATCAACATCCAGCCGATATATTCAGTGTGAGCTGTACATGGTGAGAGACCTTTTTAAAGGAGAATTGGGATAATATTGCTTTTGAGCGATCATATCAGAAGTGCTATACTTGTATATGCTTACATCTGAAACAATTTAGAAAAAAAGAGAGAAATTTTCAGGAATGCCTAAATCATTGATGAGGTTGTTTCCCCCCCACCAAAGGACTTACAATCCAGTTTTCAAAAGTGATTTAGGATCCTATATATCTCACTGAAAGTCAATGAGATTTGGCTCCTGACAGTCTCCCGAAAATAAGATTCAGGTTCTTCTGAAAATATGATCCAACTTATTAGCTCTTCTAGAAAGTCTTTAGGATCTGGGTATTGAGAGATTGGTAGGATATTCAGGACAATCTTATCTCTAGAATCTCAAATTAAACATCTCCACTTAGAGGATTTAGTGTGAATGCTCTTTTTTTCTGTACGCAAGTTCAAAAAGAAAACAAAAGGTTGACTGGTGTACCTCCAGTTTGGTCTGGATCTGTTGAGGGTGGAAAATTTTGGAGGGTACATATTAAAATAAGCTGTTGTGGTTCACTGATAGAATTCTTGCCTGCCATGCAGGACACCTGGCTTCAATTCCTGGACATGTACGTAGCTACAGCCATTGAGCCACCTAACATCTGGACTTGGTCTGGTCATTGGATTTTGTCTCAGTGGTCTAAAGGGAGATGGAAGATCTGGGCAGCCTCCATTCCTCCATACTCTTGTCTATGCATATGTGTTCAACCTCTTGTTGACTGCTCATGCATACACCATAATCCAGAAGGACTGACAGTTCCCTAGAATTAAGATCATTCTGTTATTTCACTTGGTTGGTTTTTGAGGTGCGGCCCAGACTGAAGGACTTGCTGATACATTTTCAATAATTAAAAGCTTGTGCACTGACCATCTGTAAACTAAAGTCATATCAATGGTCCACTCGCATCTGCACCACATGAGAAAGCCAGTTGTCAATTGCACAGGACAGGAAATTAGTTGATCTGTGATTCAAGCCTGGATTGGTGTTGCTTCAACTTTTTTTCCTACTGCTGTGATTCATGTTGCTGAGGGATGCCAACTACTGGGCACCCTAACTGGCAAGGGAGGTGAACTATTAGCATTCACCAAACACTTAATTCAGCAAGACTGCTGAACTCAGAAGGAGGGAGTTTAAGGGTGATTTGTCTGTAGCATATCCATGCTGTTTAGTAGGGGAATTAAAATAACTTTAATTGAATCAAAGTAACATGCTGGTAGGTTGAACTGCTACTGAGTTTTACTAAAACTCTCTCCTGTACTTCATTTGGATTACTGCATGGAGATGGATGTGGTTTGAATTCATTATTCCACAAGCTGGCAGCTTCTGATGATGAATGAAATTGTATAAATGATTGCTTTTGACAATTAAATTATCCACTCTATACCAGCAAAAGTTTTGAATTAAGTATTTGTCATGTTGACTATTCAAAAGATATGGTCAGGGTCAGTTGAAGGAACCTGAAGTGTGACATGTAAGGGAAAGATTATAGTGTGTTAAATGAACTTTCATTATTACAGTAAATTTTTACAGGGATGTACTGGAGAAATGATGACAGGAGGAATATTGCAAAATGATAAAGTTACATATAAACAATTTATTATGTTTCTGTCAATGTTAGATGTCTGGTTCGAACAGTATTATGTACCCAAAAATAAATGTACCTTATTGCCTTCAAACTCCAGCAAAGGATTAAAAACAAATTAGACAGTGTAAATGCTCAAGCACCCCATGCTTTTGAAATGCAAACTGGCTGATTTGGCACAACAGTACAGTTTACAAAAAATTACAAATTACAAACAGGAAAGTGTAGCTGAAATAGACAATGCTCTTTTTTCTCAAGCAACTACTATGTAAAGTATTTCCCTTGCAATAGAAAAGTTAACTCAATTGTGAAACCATCTCAGTAGCATTTCCATCCTTAGGCAATACTTTATAGCTACTGCTCATGTTGTGTTTCTGGCAGGCAAATGTCATTTTTAAATAACTAGAAGTGGAATGTAGAGTTAGAGTCAGAGTTCATCCAGGAAGACGAGTGTGAGGCTCAGGGTTCAGTATGCAGGTCATTTGGAACCAGCAGTCATACATTTTCTGAGTAATCTCTATTGATTAAAGAGATCACTTTGGTTCACAGCAAAGACAGAGGGTCTGTCTTTTTATGACAGGGATATAAGAGCTCTTAAAACCAGGCACTCTTGACAAATACATTTATTTAGCTTGGTGCAGTATACTAGACACTCACAGGACAAGAATCATTTCTAAACTGTGATTCCTTTGCTAACAGCTGCCATCTTGTGGAAAAAATGACAACAGGTAATATCCAGTCATGTTGCAGGCAAAAATGAATGGCAGGCAATATAATGCCCTATCATTTGCAAAAAATGTTTTGTAGGTTGTAATGCAATTATCATCTTTCTTGCCAGTATGTCAACAATTTGAAAGACTATTAAGCATTGAAACTAAATATTTGAAGGCCTGCCCTGCAAGAGGATTCCATTGAAAGGGCATTATGGACATCTTGCTCTAAAATGGCTCTATATCACATTTGACCAGTTTTCAAGTACAGTTTTTAAGGGCTTAATACTCAGCTGTACTAACTTCATGTCCAAGGCAGTGCTAAGAACCAACTACATCAGTATGCTATATCTATGAATTCCCATCTTCAGAGGAATCTTTGGCTGCCTTGCTAGCAGGACAAAGTGGTTGGGTGGTGCAGACAATTCAGCTTGCATTTTCTCTAGACACCATTATAGCAGACTCAGTTTGGGATCTGAAATTTGAATTCTTGTCATTTGAACTCATGCAAGATCAGCAATAATAAAAAAGCATTTCATGTTGACTCAAACACCTGAGACACTTTCATTTGCTAGTTATTTTTGAAAAGGGAGGCCACAAGCAATTTGACATCAGGACAGTAAATAAAATTAGGATTTTCATTAAAGACTTGTTTGCAAATGGAACACAGAAGCTAACCAAGCTTTATGAGTCCTCAGAAGATCCAAAGTCCACCCATGTCTAGCAGCCTACTTGGCTAAGGGAATTAAGACATACCACTTTCTGTAGTAAATACCACACAAGAGTGTAATGTGGTTAGCATCACATCTGGTTCCTTTCAGTTCTCCAGCCCAAACGACCAGGTACCCATTTGCAACTGGCTGATTTGTGAGCAGCTTTTCAGTGCAAGTCCAGAGCAAGACTCGTATTCATACCCCTGGGTCTATAGTGAGATGCTTCAATGAATCCCACCAATGAATACTGAAAGAAAGCAGGGTGTTTTTCCCTTTCCCATTTCAGCCTTCCTTTTTAACTAACATTTCCAGATCAATAAAATCTCAAACCATAAAACCATACTATAAAAATGAGAGAGAGAGATTTGCTTTTCCCTTCCACCCCACAATTTACTGAAGTTTCCCTTCCTTTATCTCAACATCCCTGTCCCTATTTCAATATGACAAAATGAGTATTAGAAATGAGTGACACTACCCATGACCCATGCCATTCACAGCAGGTAATGATGGGAAGCTGAGAGCCATGTTCAAAAGCCCGCCCCGCCCCCTCCCACTCACTATTTCCCAACCTTTACACCAAGTTCTAATTTAAATGTGAATACTTTAAATAATGACCAATATTTGTAAAGTCACTATATGTAATTGCATTAAAGACAACAGATTTTGTGTACTATTTTGCAAGGACTTGTCCTTTAAAATGCTTAGTAGATCCTGGGAAGGTGCTTGGTAAAACTTTATTCAGTTGTTGTACAATTGTTTTATACACTTTCCCCTTACTTCATTCTTTAGTGAACATCTCTGGAATAAGTAATTACTGTGGGAACACTTCTTTACAGCTATTCTCAAACAGCAAAATTGGCAGAGGTTGGTTTTATAAAGTTCACAAACTGAATGGTGCCTTATTGCCATAAACAAAGGGATTTTAACTACTAGCATTAAAATACACTAAGAATAACAGATAAGCAAATCTGTGAATACAGATAAGTCCTTAATTGACAAGAAAATGAAGGATTAAGCTAATGCAGCATTATAGCAATATGCCAGGGATTCAAACTTCGGCCTACATCACCATTTTGGACTAAGTGATTATAAAAGCTTTTTAAATGACAGAAAGCAGGACTCCCCCGAGACATTTTCTGCCTAAAATTTGTCAAAATGTATGCAACTGGTATTAAGCTCCAATGCAGGCCTTCTAAATGAATACATAATTTATCTAGTTACTCAAGATAATTGAAGCCTTGCCAATTTAATTAAAAATAAGCTAACTATTGAAAAGAAGAAATGGAAAAATCTTACTGCTCATATTTCACAATTTAATAGTTGTTTGTGTTACTGGATGAATTCTATATTTAAGATTTTTTTTGGCTACTAAAATAAGCTGGGAAGAGTCAAAGACCTTTTGTTTGGAAAGGCAGTTCACACAAAAATATAGAGCCAAAACCTGAAGTCTGCACCTTACTTAACTAAGTGGAAATCTTGGCTGACTGAGCAAATAAGGTTTTGACCACAGATAAGCATCCGCAGAGGTTTCATGATGCTCCAAGTGATGGAGAGCAAGTAGGAAGAGAATCTCTCTCCTCTTCCACTCTTTGTCCTTGAAGCTAAGCAATGTAGGGCAAACATAAAAAAGAAAATCAAATTTGTAGAAGTCAGTCAAGTTCTCAGAGAAGGCATAGATTGGTTCCTCTTATGGATCTAGCTGGACAGTTCCTCAAGAGAGAGGTCCCTTTCTAACAGAATCCAAAAAAAGTTAGTAGGTGAAATCATGTGTTTTAGTCATGACAAATGGTGCACTGTAACTGAATCCAGCTCCCTGAATAGGAGCCCAAAAGGTGTCAAAAGCGTTGCCTGATAGGAAGTCCATTAGGGAGTATCTTTTTTGTATCTCTTCTGGTAAAGAGATAAGACTTGTAGGTGAGGGTACGTCAGGGATGTTTAGTCAGGCTACTGAATACAGATAAGCTCTTGTAGTTCCTAGACTCAGTTCGGCCTGTACTGCCTGGTATTTCAAGACAAAAGTTCTTTATGTACCAGCCTGCAGCAAACGGTGAAGGAAGGAACTGCTGACTGTGCAGGCTAGCCCCCAAATGGCCCAATCCTCTGGCTCAACCTGACAAGGCCCTTAAGGCTTAGCTTTAGGTTCCTTGCCAGGCTGAGGGGAGAGATTTCAGTTCTTAGAGGAATCAGCCTTCAGTTATAAACTGTTATTCTAAGCAACCAGTTTGGTATTTCCCTATATATCCTGGGCCAGATATTGCCATATTAACAATGTTTCTGTTTAGTGCCTCTGGTCCACATAGAGTCCTGATGAAATCAATAAGTTTTATTGAGAAGTAAAGTATTGCACAGCTTGAATTAGGATGGCAGAATCTGAAACTTGCTCAGCAATGCCAAGATATGTCAATAATTGATTCAACTGCCTCTTGGGAAGTAATCTGAATTGTAAAGGGGTACTGTAGATGGTCTTAAATTTAACTATAATTTAACTCAAAGAAAATGCAGCATCAACATTTAAAGAAGCAGGACTGCAACCACCCAATATTAGTGCAATATTTTAATTAAATATTCAGCCTGTTTCACATTGTCAGGAAGAGAAAGAGGCTGAAAATTCTGCATAGACACAATGTTCTAATAATTTAAAATGAGGCCTCAGGCTAATTAGAGATGGATATGCGGGCTGTGCAAAGCTTCAGATCGTGATTCAGATTTGGAGATGATTTGGATGATTCAGAGACCAAATCTATGAATCTGAATTGAATCGCTAGAAGCTTTAGGCTTTCTGAATCGATTTGGAGCGTCCAAATTGATTTGGAAAAGATTCGGCAATAGGGCATAATGGAGAGTCAATGAAATGTCTATAACTTTGTTTTTTTTGGCTGATTCAAACGAAACTTGTAGGGATGGTAGCCTCTACAGAGGGCATGGAGTGTGCCAAGCTTTAAGGTGATAGGTTCAGGGGTTTCTGGGAAACTGCACCTCAACTCCTGAGAGCAAAACTCATGTCATGTGTGTGTGTTAGGCCACAGCGGAGTGGAAATTGCAGGGATGGTAGCTCTTCCTGAGGCCACAAAGCTTGTGAAGTTTCAAGGAGATAGGTGGAGGGGTTTCTGGGAAACTGCACCTCAAGTTTCATTCGAATTAGCCAAAAAACAACAAAGTTAAAGGTATTTCATTGATTCCCCATTATACCCTATGGCCAAATCTCTGAATCACTCTGTGACCACCGGGCCTCGAACATACAGTCACGTGCAGCCTTGGTTTGAGTGGTCAATGGTATACGCCCCCCAGTCTCCAGTAAGCTACCAAGTAGGTGTCTGCTCTTTGAGTAGCCTTCCCCAATCTCATCTGCCATGCCTTTCAATGTTCCCCAGTGGTGGGGTGACTACTCGGGGTTCCTTGGCGGCATGGTCTCCGTCCAGCGGTAGCCTGCAGGGCTCCACCATCCCTACACCGCAACCTTAAGTCACCTTGATGGATCACCAGGTCTTCCTGGCCACGCTCCCACTCTTTTTGCATTGTGGAAGCCTTGCACACCCCTTCTCATCCTGGGTAACTGGTTCTCGGGATGGACTTGCTAGTTCAGCCTTACAGCCAGTATTCCCCTAGCCTCATAACCTATTCACTCCAGGGTATAACTCTGGGCTAGTACTTTAAACAAAAATAGTGAAGCCCATAATGGCTGTGCGGTGGCTACCTCAGCCACGACGTTTACTCCTACCTCTCAACCCCTCCAAACAGGGAAACAAAGAAAAACACAAACTAACAATCTACTCTGTTACAAAGGAGAGCCAATGTAGCCCCTGCCTGGCCCCTATGTCGGGGTGCTGGGTGCTTTATTCCCTAAATCTCTCCAGGGGATACTCCCCACCTGGGGCCATGTACCCGTTACCCCTCGCTCAGGTCACCTCTCCCCCTCTTTCCGGCTCTTCTACTGTTATGGCTCCCCTCCTCTTCCCCTTCTTTAGTGGCATCACTACTTGGCTGCCTTTTGGCCCCTCTATGTATGCCCAGTCACTCCTCACACCCAGGAACGGCACTCTGCCTCTTGAACGGCACTCACACTCCTGTGAGAAGCCTCTCGAAAAAGGGTTTTCTTCTGCCTCCCAAATGTCCCCGCTTCTCCCACCTGTTAAGGTGTGGGACATCACGTCCCTCTCTCTGCTCCCTCTGTTTCTGCCAGCCCTGCCAGCTGCAGGGGCTTTCTCAGGTTCATCCTCCTCTCCGGCGAGCTGTTCCTTGCTACAGTCATCCCAGTTGGCGCCCAGGACTCCCTCTGACTCCTTGTTAGCCCAAGCGGGCTGTTCTTCTGTCTCCCTGTGGGACTCCTGAGAGGCACACCATGGTGGTGCCACCCTCGGGTCCATTTCCCCTCTCTCCCTTCCTCCGCCGGTGGTTTATTTTATTGCTGGTGACGTAACCGGCCAGCTGCAGCTGTATGAAGGCACGGCTGATGAGCTGCGTGGCTTTCCCTCCTCGTTCTAGCTGTGCCGTTGTTCCTGCTGCTGGTAAGTATTTTCTTTGTTTTATTTTTATGTTTGTTTTCTTTTCTTCGTGGGGGTTTCTTTCCTGTTGTTCCCCCTTTTGGGTATGGGGTCCTTCCTCCCACTTTCCCCTGGGATACGCTCCAAACCAGCTCCAAATCTTTTCCAAATCAATTCAGAAAAGCAATTTGAATCTCTGAATCAAATCAGCCAAAGCCGAATCAAATAGTTCCCTATTCGCACAGGCTTAAGGATATATCCAACCCTTTTCAGTCTCTCTCTGTTAAAGAAAGACTAGAAACACTTATGTATTCTTGCATTTAATTCATTTCTCCAAAATTTTACCAATCTTAATTTAAAGTGATTTTCCTAACCTAATCTAAAACTTATTTGAGTTTATGGAAAGACTTGAAGTTACTTCATTGGATTTTTAACCAGTCATACAGCCAGGTTTTTTCTAGTTCATTCAGTTATTTGTATTTTAAAAGAATACTAGAGTCTTTGGCCAAATGACCAATTCAATATTTTAGTCCAGGAAAGTGTATATGGACTCAGTTACTACTATATCTGGAGTCAGATTCAATATTTTCCTTCTAAGTACTCATTTGTCTAAAGCAGCTTTGTGTACATTATTTTTATACACTTGGCCTCACATTCTCACTGTAAATTGGCACCAATGTAGTTATGCCAAAATACACCAACTAGGTTCTGGCTCCTTACATTCCACATTATTCTGAGCACATCGTCACCAAGGAGCAGTATCAAGAAACCTTTTCCAAGCTGGAAGTAATATAACATCCCACTTCTGAATTATAATGCCCATGATTTTCCATCATTTTAGTAATCAATGACTGCTGGGGGAATTGCAATGTATTGCATAACCAAAACCTTAAGGAATAGCCATTCTTTGATTACATTTATGTCTATGAGCTTTCTTTTATAGTTTAATTTAAATAAAAAATGATCACATCTTGGGAAGAAACTGGAGAACATTTTTTGTAATCCAGGTATCTCTGAAGTCTTCATATAAAAGTGCAATCAAATCATTACTTACCCTCTTTCAACGTGGGTTGAAATGCTTCAAGACTGATGGTGAATCTTTTGATGGATGGCAATAGCCTTCTATCCCAGTGAGTTGGACTGTTTTTGAAGGAGGACAACCACGGCAGAATGCTCTTCAGCAGCAAATGGAGAGATGGATTGGGCAGGCAATTCCCTGGCCTCTAAGGAGAAGAGACAGTAACAAGAAATTTGGTTGGTAAGTTTGGCTTTGTGCAATGTACACAGAGCTAGCCACAAAATCCATCCCAGAAGGAGAAGATGAAGGAAAGCTTCTGGAGAGTGAGACTTAGCAAGGTAGCTACATAAATACAGAAAGACTAGATGAAGCCAATTTTCAGTCTGCGGTTAAAATTTAAATTCGCGAGGCTCCAAATTCTTTGCACATATCAGGTCATGGTTTTAAAGTGAAGACAGACATATGCTATGCTAACCAGATCTTGTTTGAGTTTGGAGAAAGCATGCATTGTGATTTATCCATTCCATCAGAGAGGAATAACCTGCAGAATGTACTCTGAGATTCCAAGCCATTTCCCAGAAGACAGAGTATCGGGACTCATCTCTAATTAAAAGTGATAACTCCCAAATTTACTCAACAAGCAAATTAACATAGGAAATGATGTTAGCAGAGTTAGCAAGCAGTAAATCAGAGTTAGTAGAATCGTCTACTAATAGAATAAGCCCATAGCTCATGTCTCTGCTAAATGCCATGGTCAGGTAAAGGGAGATGGACTAGTTGAAAGTTTTCCTAGGTCTAGTTAGGTTTGGATGCAAGAAAAGTGAAGTTTTTAGTACAATGAAAACTCTGGTCATCACTGAGAAAACGTAAGCAAATCTGCATTGGGAAGAAAAAACAGCATGTTGGTAAACCACAAAAGATGAAGTACCATTTCATGAAGAAATGGGATCATCTTTGAAGGGCTTACATCTGATTTAATACAAGTAAGTGTGACAAGCTCTAAGAGGGAGAAAAAGATAAGGGAATCACAACTTTGTGGTTTCAAACTATAAGATAACTTTTTTACATGATTAAAAACCTTTAAATAATAAACTTCTTGGCCTTGATTCTGCATTCAGTCATGCTTGTGTAAAACTACATTTAATTCAATGGAGTTAGTTATTTTGGAATTAGACGTGTTATTGTGTGCAAAATTTGGCCATGACAAGGCTGGCATTTTTGTTTAGAAAAACAGAGACAGATTTCCTCCAAACATTAAGTTTAATATTGCTCCTATGTTATGTTTTTGAGGCAAAGGACTTAGCCTACTGGCTTCAGAGTCAGATATAAAGCCTGTGCTTAATCTTCATTGTTTATGGAAATTTAAACATTGTCTTTATTACTTGATTCTCTCCCTGTACTTACTCAAATACATTTAAAGCCTTGTGGAGCATTTCAGTAGAAAATCACCTAACTACCTTATAATGGAGCTGCAGAACTCCTCTGTAATTTAGGTTTTTGCATAGTAGTTACCTGTCACATATGGAAAATCTATAGATTTCAAGTGTGCAGTTCTTCAATTAAAGCTATAGGTCAAATTTTAAATGTGCGTTACCTAATTTTTAGTCCCCCTGCCATTCCACTCTCCAGAAAGGTTAACCCATGTCTTACACATACTTCTCAGAGACAAGAGGATTTTAACAAAATACAGCTGGAATTTTTAATTTATTATGTAAGTTCAATATTCAGAGTCCCACATTTTGAGAACTGAATGACTTGAGTCTTTTATCTCTCAGCATAAGTCTACATGGCAGTCACAGTGGTTAGTTACAGCCGTGATTGAAATGTAGTGAAGAACTATTTGAGCTATCTTTTAAACAAGCTAGTTTGGGTTCTGGTATTAATCTAGCTGTGGCAGCACTGAGCTCAGTGCTGAGTAAATTGTTGTCACTAATGTGACTCTAGCCTAGCCTGATAATGGCTATAAAACATTACAAAAATCCAACGGTTTTTCTGTAAACCAAGTGAGATGAATTGATGCTTTCAGTCTAGCTGTCAACACAAAAAAGCAATGCAATATGATTTCCACAAATTGTCATGCTTGCTGGTTACTGTCAAAGAAGGGCTAAGTAGTGAAAGGGCATGGAGATTTAACTAACTACGCCTATAATATGTTTCCTCAAAACAGTGCTAAAGCCTAAACTGGTTGGGAATTTTTTGATGAAACAGGTTTAATTGGAAAATGCTGGTTTATCCAAATGAACCATTCCATTCACTGGGTCATAAAGCCTCAGGGACAGCCCAAGCAAGGCATGGTCCCAACCTCAGTAAGGTTAGCAATACAAACACATATTTATATGTGCCTCAAATGCTGATCAGTAAACCGTTTGAAACATTAACTATAGCATTTTGCAGTGGTTTTGAAGGACTGTTCTTAATTGTTTTAGAGTGCAATGTTGAATTCAACTTAAACTCATAGGGCATTTATACGCATGCTCCAGGAGTGGGGGGTGGGGGAGAGATGGTTTAATTAGAGCAGCTCTGAGAGCCACTCTAATTAAAGTGCCCAGAGTGTCTCATGTATCAATGTCCCCACGCTGAAAAATGGTGGCAGAAGTGCTTTATTTAAAGCTCAGCAAAAGAGCTTTAAAGCATCCTCACCACCATTTTTCAGCATAGGAAAGCTGATACATGAGACAATGGAGTCTGCTAGAGCGTGATTAATTGAGTCTGCTCCAACGTGGTGTAATTATAGCACATCGGAGCAGCCTTGCTGCTTGTGTATAGTGAAAGAAAGTGGAGTTAACTCGAACACAGAGATCTTGGATTTGTTACTTAAGTCCTCATGTTCAAACTTTGCAAATGAATGTGTATATGCAGAAATTATTACTTATTGTAACATTTCAGATAACTTCTCTCTGTTTGACACTGGGGATTCTTTATGTATACATCACACTGGAAACTACATTTTTAATGCTGGGCTCATGGCCTTCTCTCTTGTCTTTTTATAGTCAAGTTGGCCTGAAACTCCAAGGTGTGGTGACCTATAAGTAAAAAAAAAAAGGGCATTACATTTTGTTTGCCCTCTTTTCGCATGAAAGCCCACTCAGACAAGGAGCTGGCTGCAGTGCAGAACAAACCAATGTCTTGATTGGAAACTCCTTGTGTGGACATAACTAAGCAGTAGATCAGCTTTGATCACTTCACAAGGCTGGTCAGGATCACCTGACAAAAGAGGCTTGAGACTATAAAATAGAATCTGTCAATGTTCATTTCTAAAAAGAAGGCACAGAAGGAATCTAGGACAAGAGAAAATGGAAAGAATCTGTTCCAGAAGAGAACCAATCTGAAGGAGGGCAAGGGTAGAGGAACCTTCCTGGACTCCTTAGAGGACTGCAACCCAAGTCCAAAGGTGCTTAAGACTTAAAGTAGGAGCATCTAGCACAAAGAATTGTGTGCAGTTCACCAGTTTGTCTCCATCTATATGTTTCTAGTGTCAGATAGAGAGTGATGGTTTTTAGAACTTGTACATAAGTCTGTGTCTTATTTGCTTGAACTAAGGTGTGCCCCTGACCAGTAAAACAGAAATATCCACAAGACTTGAGCTAAGTCATTAGTTCCCATTTATATAATGGGGTGAAAACAGAGAAACTGTGCCTCAGAAATGTGCCTAGGCAGCAAAGAAAGAGCCCATGTTACAGCCTGTTGGAACCAAAAAATGGAAGCCTAGTGACTGGCCAGCATGGAAAGCTTTACTGGGGCTGAAAGAGAAACATCCCTACACATCATCAACTTACAATGGGACTTAAGCACAAAATTAGGGTAGGGTTCAGTTGCACTAACAACTCTTTGTTCAATGGGAAAAATATGACCTTCTTTTCCAGTTTTGTCAATCTGGCACCACCAAATTGATCATAAAATAATTGTATTGCTTTGCATCATTCTTCTAAACAGATCTTACACACACAACCTGGTATGAAAGATAAAAATACACATGATCGTTATTTTCTTAAATCAGTTCTTTTTTTTTTTTTCCATTGCTTTGGTTAACTTCACTGTTGTAACAGACCTGCTGTTCTGGATTTTCCAGGAACATGCTTGAGATTCCTCTTTCTTTACAGAGGGAGATGCATATTCAGTTTTGACCCCGTTATGCGATTTAAAGCCATCCACACTGTTCTGTTTAAAAGGTTTAAAAGGATTCACTTTAAATAGAACCAGGAACTTTCAGTGCAAGTTCTTCATCACATATCTCTTGAATGTGTAATTAAATAATCAGGGTGAAAACTAATATATTGCTCTTTATTAATGCAATGCTTTCCTCAGCTGCCCATAGTATAGAACATGTAATTTTATTTGTTATTCCTGATTATTTTTTAAGCAGCATGATGGAAAATTTTGACTTGAAGGCTCCCTGGCTTCATTCAATTTTCCAGATGAGGTTTCCCATCAGGATCTTGAGGGTTGAGGCTAGGACAGCACAACACTGTCTTCAGCTTCCTAGGATGCGTAGGAGCTCCATCCACATAAAGGAGCCTTAGGATTCCAATTGTAAAAGCTCCAGACTCTAAGCCCAGGATGTGCTCATCAGGACTTCCTCCATCCAGAATAATTTTAGGATTTACAAAATCCTCCACATACAAACATAGGAAAGAACTCTCTACCTGACCCCTCTTTCATAGTGCTCCTATCTGCCTTTATGATATTTCTACAGGAGTTACTGTAGCTCCGTATCCACAGTAGCCTCCAAAATTGGGTAGTAAACAAAGGGAGATTGGCCCAATCACAGAAGTAGCTCATACTGAGAGGCTGCTTAGGGACTAGTCATCAAGTTGCTACACAACTATTCAAGAGTTCCTGCACCAGGTGAACCATCCCTAGGATCATAGATGGTGCAGAACTGCCATATGTCAAAATAAAAGACTTCCAAACCCCTTATTCCTAAATAAAATAAGGCTGTGACACACTAAAACTCCCTTTTCTACATTTCTAAGTTACACTGGACAGTAACACATTTTGTAGTTCTGTGAACCAGGACTGAGAGAGGGGGAAAAAAATGAAGACCCTAGATTTTGTTAGTACATCATTACAAAGATATAGTATATCTAACCAACCTAAAGCAAAGAATGACAATAACATAAAAATAATACACCCTGAAAACGTGACAGAAATTAGAATAGACATCTGTTAAATTTTCTCTGGACAAAATAGAAATCCAAATTTCAAACCCTTTTCCAAAAGCAAAGACTGCCAGTAAAACTAAGAAGCATATTAGCTACTTAGCCAGTTGTCCACTAAATGTGAGGATCAATGGTCCCATCAAACAAGTCATTTTGAAATGTTCAGAAGTTAAACAAGCTGACCCATGTGAACTACTCCCATTTACTACAATGGTATCACTAAATGCTAAATATATCTTAAATCCATATTGCTGTATGTAAGCATCTAGCTTTAGATTAGATATGTAACTTTAGGCATTAATATCTAAAAAAAACCCCAGATCCTGTACTTTTATATTGAATCATACATTATGCAGAGACAACAAAATATCAGCTATCTGGAATCAGATTTTTTTCAGGTGAAAGCTTAAGATATTTTTCAGATGAAATCAATAGGGTACCTGAACAAGGACCTCACCAATTGGGAAATGATCTTATTAAGCTGAATATTGGTAGTAAGACATAATAGTATACCTCAGTGAAAAGAGCTCTAGCACACTGTTCACAGACCATCTCAGTTACCATGTTACCTGCCTTCATCTAAAGTTAGAGGAAAGAGAGAAAGAAAGAAAGAAAGATAGGGGGAGAGAGAGAGAGAGAGAAGTGCGAAACAGACCAAGGTATATCACAAATGGTCAAATAAATGATTTCCAGATGAATGTAAAATCTTAAGAATAAAGGTATTGTTCTTTTATCATTCCCCACCACCATCCAAATTCAAAGTGCACTGCAATGAGAAGGACAATCAAATCACATAACATTTCCTGTAACAAATATTTAAAGAGCTAATGCAGTGTTTTTAGAAAGATGGTGGCAGAGAGATTAAAACTAATCATGAAAAAGCAGATTCAAACAGTATTTAAGTACTTTAAAAGAAAGCAAAGAAAATGAAAATACCAAGCTGGGTATGGCAGTGGCTAAATCATACACTTACAAATTTAGCAAGTGCCATACAAGCTCACTTCAAAATTATCCTCAACTTGCCTCAACTTCAAAAGGAGCACTACCTGCCTATCTCTGATTGCTAATTCATCAAAGTTTTTAAATAGCCACTGTTAGCAATGAAAGTCCTCAGGCATCCAGTTACAACCTAAATAAATTCCAGAGGCATGAAACCATTCTAGTAAATGAAAAGATACATTTGCCTACAGTCATGAAAAAAGAATCTGGATAACAGAATGAGTTGTTCCACTTAGCAGAAAGTAATAGGCAACTACAATTATATCCCATATGCAAGTAAGACAGTTTCTCCATCATTTATCCAAACTGGCTGTGAAAAAAGAAAAGGACAGCTCATTTGATTTCAGAGGCAACAGACATCATTTGGATACTTGCTTCAAAATAAGTGATTGGATGCATGTTTACCTGCATTAGATTCTGAAAACAAAAAGATATGAAGATGAACTTTCAAGCATGGATAGACACTGTACACATCTATAAACTGAAAGTATTTATGTCTTACTTCCCAGACTGCCACTGAAACATCTTTACTAGGCACCTGTAGAAAACCTACTGGATGAACCCCTACTCTCCTCACCCTTTTAAAAGTCCAACTGTGTCACCTTTAATCAACCTGATTAGTTCTTAATCCCATTCAATTCACTGCAACTCAGTTGGATTACTCGCATAGTAAAGTGCTATTCAGAGTAGAAATAGAGTGATCAAATCAGTTCCTAACATGACAGACAGATTGCCCCAAAGTATATAAAAAATTACCAGAACTATAGAACTAGTTGTATTGAAACACGTGGACAGAAAAGAGGAAAAAGGGAAACCAGACAGCCAAATAGTTTTAGGAGCATGGCTGAGGCCTTACCTATACCTACCTATTCTGCTAGAAACAGAATAAATTAGAAGAACTGAAAATCGATCACCAGAACAACCCTCACCAGTCACAGCCATTAAGGATTTCTGTGATTCCATCCTCACTGCTGTTCTGTGTTTCCTGTTCTTTGTGGTGGAAATCTTAGGAACTGCATCCTCCTAAGCTTCTCCCTTAGTTCAACATCATCTTCTGTTCAAATGTCTATCCAGAAAGAATGCTCCATCATTTCACCTCAGACTCATAGAAAATTGGGGTTGGAAGGGACCTCAGGAGATCATCAAGTCCAACCCACTGCTCATAGCAGGACTGTCCCCTACCGGATCATCCCAGCCAAGGCTTTGTCTAGTTAGGTCTTAAAAACCTCCAAGGATGGAGATTCAACAACCTCCCTGGATAACCTGTTCCAGTGTTTTACTGCCCTGCTAGTGAGAAAATTCTTCCTAATATCTAACCTAAATCTCCATTGCTGCAACTTAAGACCAGTGCTCCTTGTTCTGTCATCTGCCACCCCTGAGAACAGTCTAGCTCCATCCTCTTTCAAACCCCCTCAGGTAATTGAAGGCTGCTATTAAATCCCATCTCAGTCCTCTCTTCTGCAGACTAAATAAGCCCAGTTGCCTCAGCCTTTCCTCATAAATCATGTGCCCCAGCCCCCAAACCATTGTTATTGCCCTCTGCTGGACTCTTCCCAATTTGTCCACATCTTTTCTGCAGTGGGGAGCCCAAAACTGAACACAATATTCCAGATGTAGCCTTACCAGTGCTGAATAGAGGGGAATAATCACTTCCCTTGCCTGCTAGCAACACTCCTACCAATGCAGCTCAGTGTGCCATTAGCCTTCTTGGCAACAAGGGCACAGTGCTGACTCACATTCAGCTTCTTGTCCACTGTAATCCCCAGGTCCTTTTCTGCAGACCTGCTGCTCAGCCAGTCAGCCCCCAGCCTGTACCAGTGCATGGGTTTCTTCCATCCTTAGTGCAGGACTTTGCATTTGTCCTTGTTGAACCTGATGAGATTTCTTTTGGCCCAATCCTCTAATTTTTGGAGGTCACTGAATCCTAGCCCTATCATCCAGTACATCTACTACTACCTCCAGCTTGGTGTCATCTGCAAACTTGCTGAGGGTGCACTCTATGCCATCTTCCAGGTTGTTGATGAAGACGTTGAACAAAGCCATCCCCAAGACTGACTCCTGGGGCACTCTACCAGCTGCCAACTAGACAGCAAGCCATTGATTACTACTCTCTGAGCCTGATGCTGCAGTCAGTTTTCTATACAGACCATTCATCCAGCCTGTACTTCCTTAACTTGCCTGCAAGAATGCTGTAGGAGATCATATCAAGGTACCTTGCTAAAATCAAGGTATACCACATCCACTGGTCTCCCCACATCCACAAAGCCAGTCATCTCATCATAGAAGGCAATCAGATTGGTCAGGCGTAACTAGCCCTTGGTGAATCCATGCTGGCTTTTGCTAATCACCTTCTCCTCCAAGTGCTTAGAAATTGATTCCTTGAGGATCTGTTCCATGATTTTTCCAGAGACTGAGGTGAGGTTGACTGGTCTGTAGTTCCTTGGATTCTCCTTTTTCCCTTTCTTAAATATGGGCATTATATTTGCCTTTTTCCAGTCATTTCTCCTCATAGCCATGAGTTTTCAAAGACGATGGCCAGTGACTCTGCAATCCCATCAACCAACTCCCTCAGCACCCTTGGGTGCATTCCATCAGGTCCCATGGACTTGTATATGTCCAGCTTTTCTGAATTATCCCTAACCTGTTCTCTCACCTCTGTTGGCTGCTCACCACCTTCCCAAACTGTGCTGCCAAAAGCAACAGTCTGGGAGCTGACCTGCTTATGAAGACTGAGGTGAAAAGGCATTGAGTACTTCAGCCTTTTCTGCATCCTCTGTCACTAGTTACTGACTCCTGTAGAAACCCTTCTTGTTTCCCTTCATGTCCCTTGCTTGCAGCAACTCCAATTATGCTTTGGCCCTCCTGACTTCATCCCTACATGCCCAAGCAATATTCATATACTTCTCCCTAGTTGTTTGTCCAAGTTTTAACTTCTTATAAGCCTTCTTCTTATGAGTTAGTTTACTGAAGGCTCCCCTGCTAAGCCAAGCTGGTCTTTTGCCAGACTTGCTAGTCTTCCTGCACATTGGGATGGTTTCTGCCTACACTTTCAATAAGGCTTCTTTAAAGCACAGTCAGGTCTCCTGGACTCCTCTCCCCATCAGTTTGGCTTCCCAGAGGATCCTGACCATGAGTTCCCCAAGTGAGTCAAAGTCTGCTTTTCTGAAGTCCAGGCTCCTTACTCTGCTGCTCTCTATCCTTAGCTTCCTCAGGATCTTAAACTCAATCAACTCATGGTTGCTGCTGTGGAAAACTTCTGCTACCTGTTTAAAGAAAGCCTCATCCACCACTTCCTCCTGGTCTGGTGGTTTATAGCAGACCCCCCACCACAACATCACCTTGTTACTCTCTCCTCTGACCCTAACCTAGAGACTTTCAACAGGTCTATCACCAGTTTTATACTGGAACTTTGAGCAATCATATGGCTCTTTTATGTAAAGTGCAACTCCTCCTCCTCATCCCCCTGCCTGTCCTGCCTAAACAGTTTGTACCCATCCAGAGATGAGAATGGATTGTGAAGCCTGTAACCCAGAAAGGATATGGTTAAGATCTGTTAAAGGAAAGGGAAGCTAGACGTTCGGTAAGACCCAGAGGGAAGTGTGGGGGTTCCAGAAAGATGGCACAGAGAGATCTGCTGAAAAAAGTATTGCCATCAGAGGTAAGAGAGACCTGCTGAAAAGTGAAAGACCTTGGGAGGGGTTTAAGAACAGACTCACAGAGCACAAGGAGGAATTGAGAGTGGGTAATAAAAAGCAGAGCCCAGCTAGAATTTGTGAAAGCATGGAAAGCCAAGGATTCATGGTCTGAACGGTGTGTGAGGAAGAGTTAGTGGCTTGGAGTCCAGGAAGGGCTAGATAAGGAGAGAATATTCCTGAAACTGTCACCCTCCTGGGTGTGGTTAGTGTGGTGGAGCTACCCGTAGCAGGGTAGGCTCTGCAAAATGCCTCATAATAACCACCTTGGGGAAAGGGCAGGGGCAAGTATAGGGCACCTTCAGACCCTAGCTTCCACCACCTTGTGGTTTACCCTTCATTGGGAAAAAGCTAGGGGAGGGGGGCATACCCCGACCGAAAAACCCTTGGTAAAGGCCAAGGAAAAGAGATGTGTGGCAAGATACATCTGGGTGCTACATTGAGAAGAGAGCACTGCCCTAAAACCAGCCTCTGCAAGGTGCAAAGAGGGGAAATCTTTGGGTGAGTGCCAGTATGACTACAGGACAAGCAAAGCCAGCCACACTGTACCAGCTGAGAGTAAATTAACTGCGAAGAGTGAGCCCGTCCCTTTTTTGTTGCTGTGTTTTGCAGGATGGAACCATGAAGCATCATGAACTTGCTGGGTATAGAAAGGAATCAAGCTTGACTGTTATGTGTAGTGATTGTGTATTGCTATGTTTGTAAAACGCTATTGCTATTAGTGATTGTAATGTCAACTGTGTGAGACTGTGAAATATAAAGCAAAGCTTCTTAATAGGCTATGAAATACCCGCAGAGTGGCTACAAGAAATGGTGCATCATGCAGACCATTGCCTCCAAGGCCTCACAGAGTTCAGCCATGCCAAAGACTGAGAAAGCTGGAGTGATTGTTTGTTTTATTACCATCCTTTTGGGGGGGGGTTCTTTTCTTTTTTCCTTTTTAGTTTTGTTTGTGCTATATATGTATTTTAGCTTGTATAGTAGAAGTAGTAATGTAACTTAGTTTGCTTAATTCCCAGAATGTGTGCAGAGATTGGGAACACAAAGTAAAATGATGAGATCCTGAAGAAGATCAAGTCCCTTTCTTCCTGTGCAGACAGTATGCCTGGTTTCCATGGCCGGCTGGGAAAGGCCTAACCCTTGGCATTTCTCCAGCCTTTTACAGGAAGAAGGGGCACTGGTAGTATTATAATTACACCAAGCATCCAGTTGATACAACAAGAAAGCATTGCCCAGTATACAGGAGAGGTAAAGTTGCCAAGAACATGTCTGGTTCCCATGGATTCTGACCATAAGATTTGGGGGTTATGATCTGAATAGCCATCTTGAAAATTGGATAAGACACTGACTGCAAAGAAGCATGCTACCTGAAATGCTGTGTAAAAGGTTTAGTAGGCATCTCTGGCCATACACCCCCGGTCCCAGTATGGGAGGCCTATTTAAACCTAATTGGCTAAAACTCAGCCACTGGGCTAGGGAACGCTGAGGCAAGAGACCAAGTCAGAGGGGGTATGGGCAACAGTTGAACAATGGTTAAGGGTTCATCACAGCATTCAGCCTGCTGGGGCCCCTGACCACAAATGTCGTCATACTTTTCCCAGGATGACTGGTGAAGGTCCTCCCCACAAATCTCATGAACATTCCAGGTGATGTCACTGATTATGCTCCAGTATGTTGTGGAGGTGTGAACTTTCAAGGAGGGGTTATGTTGGCTTAGAAAGAGTATTTAAAGTTCTGTTTCTGGGGAAGTGGCTTATAGGTATAGATATATGCAATATAGAAGTTCAAGATGGGCAGTAGGGGTTAATTGATTTCTAAGAAGCTTGCCTCTTATACATACAAAGCATTTCATAGCCCTGGAAGCAGACAGGCTGTCTAACATGACAAGGCCAACAGATAGACAAAGCCTGAGAACTGAGGGGCATACAATAACACGAGATCACAGCCTTCAAGGCAGACAGGTTGTCTAACACAACAAAGACACGTAGCCTCAAAAACAGCCTGGGAACCAAGGAAGTATATACCATACTGTCCCATAACACAAGATAAGTGACACCAGCTACAAGGCTTCAGAGCAGAGGGGTGGGCCTGAGTCCTGGTTTTGATGGAACAGACCAAATTAGAACAAGGCCCTGAAGGCTACTTGGATGTGTGATTACACAGAGACAACCAACCAAAGTGAGCCATGGATGAAGACTCATCAAGAGTCATCAAGGAGGAAGGAGAATACAAAAGCAGAGACTTGAGATTAACAAAGGGTCCCTCCATGTCCCTCCTTCTCTTCTTTTCTGTCACTTCCTGTCCCCCACCTGGGTTCCTCCCCTTTCTCCTCCCTGAGAGGAGTCCCTGTTCCCATCCCCTGGGAAGGGTCCCCAAGGCTGCCATGGAAAGAGGGCATACCAGCAGCCCATCTTGTACACCCCACTGGAGTGGGGCTGTGGGCCTTGGCATCCTACCACCAAGCTGCTGACATCTAACACCTAAGAGAGACAGCCTCAGAGTGGGGCCTGCATCCTGACCAGATGTACAGTGATGACAACCTGAGGATTTGGTAGATATATAGAATTGCTCAATAGTTTGTATTGTTGCTTTTCTGTTATCACTAGGTATCAATAAATTTGCCTATTATTGAATGGAAAGGTCATGATCAGTCTGAGGGTGGCTCCCCCTGCCCCAAACAAGGTATCTGGATCCTAAATCCAGAGCCAACAGTTCCAGTCATGTGAGCTATCCCACTAAGTCTCTGTTATTCCAATCACATCATAGTTCAGTGACTGTGCAAGGACCTCCAATTCTTCCTTCTTGTTTCCCAGGCTCTGTGCATTTGTGTACAGACACCTGAGATAGCTAGTCAATTGCCTTGTTTTCTTAGGAAGAAGAAGAACACTTCCCCTGATGCCCCCTTTTGCTTGCTCTTCTACCAGGTCACCCACCTCCCCACTCACCTTGGGGCTGTGGTCTCCATCCCCCAGCAAACCTAGTTTAAAGCCCTCCTCACTAGGTTAGTGAGCCTGTCTGCAAAGATGTTCTTCTCTCTCTTCATCAGGTGGACCCCATCTCTTCCCAGCAATCCTTCTTCTTGGAACATCATCCCATGATCAAAGAAGTCAAAGCCCTGTTGGTGACACCACCTGCGCAGCCAGGCATTCATCTGCAGGATGTACCTGCTCCTGCCTGGGGCCCTTTCTCCTGACTAGAAGAATCAAAGAGAACATGACCTACACCCCATCCCCTTCACCCTTGCACCCAGAGCCCTGTAGTCACTTTTGATCTGCTCAGGGTCTCCCCTGGAATTACTATGTTGCCCACATGGATAAGCAGCATGTGGTAGATGTCAGTGCAGTCAGGGACCTTATGCATTCTTTCTACCTTTTTTCTGTAAATAAATCAAATAGATTTCTTCATAACACTTGACAAATCCAAAAGTAACCAACAAAAACAATAAATCAAACTACCTGTAAAAGTAAATGATATTGGTGAATGGTCTGGGATATTTTTTTCTGGTTGCCTCATCATTTACTGTAAGGAAAAGCATTCAAATGAAAAAACATTTTTGCTTTAGGAAGCTGAACTTACCTTCCACCCTACAACTTCAGGCTTTGCCAGAAGGAACACAATTTGTTTTCAAGTTATGCTGAGTTTTACAAAAGACCCTTAATATGAACACAAACACTGTCTGTTTTTCCATCCTCTTACACAGTGAAATCATCACATTCTTTGAACAAAGAGGCAATTTTCTAGCTACAAGTCAAACACCTTGCTATATACAAAATGACATTACTTCCATGTACAACAATCCTTTGTGTTAGTCCACAGCCTTTCAGACATCAGATACATATAGGGATAACACTGAGAAGAAAGAAAGCTGAATTTAAGTGTACTCCTTACTCCAAACTTAGAATCTTTACTATTAAAAAAGTAACACAGTTAGGAACATGGTAAAGAAATACACTATATGCTTATGCACTAGTTGACCTACTTTTTTCAGTCCTGTAATTTTAAAAAAAATGTAGTTTTGCCACCATAATTACAGGTAGCCATACTAGAAAAAACAACAGTACTTCAAATTGAAGGGGGATATTTTTGCTTTTAAATGGAATACAGAACTTGATGCCTTACATGGGACTGAGAAAGTGACCTTAAACTCGTGACACTAAGCAGCAGAATTCTTGTGAAAAGCATATCATTCATATTAGCATTGTCCTGTCCCTCCAAAGTCTGTACAGTACAGCTGGTTATAATTTTCAAAAGTCAACATTTTGATTTTGTTTTTTTAAGTTTAAATAATAACCCCCCCCCCAAAATATTGGGGAAAACTAGCTAAAAATCTAACTAAAATTTTAACTCAATAAAAATACTTTGCTTTTCAGTCCCGCCTTTTTTTTGTCTGCCTGACTGTATGGTTGAACTCTTGCTACTCACAAGGCATGTCTACATGTGCATTAATGCACTGTGGTTACTGCACATTAAGTTTAGTACCTGTACTACCAACAGGTACTACCAAATGCACAGTAACTGGTGCTGCTGTGCAGTAGCACCAATCCACGCCTTTTAAGTGATACTTCTGCACAGTAGACTAATTCTACTGCGCATTAGCACAATAGCATGATTTACATCATGGCACGCTAACACACAAAAGAATTAAGTCTACTGCACATTTAGTGTCTCATGTAAACACACTCAGTCAGAGCATACAAGTGTTGGAACACAAAAACCAACACCAATAATAGCTTTTCATAGATTCAGAGTTGAATTACACCCCCCAAAATTCATTAGATTATCTAGCTGCCCTGTATAAAACAAAATTTGGCATTTCAACCAGTTATTCCTGTAATGGGCCCAGGTACTTGTATGTGATGAAAGCTTATCTTCTAGAAAAAGCCAGTCAGTCATGATTTGGAGACTTTAAGAGAAGGAGCTCTCCTCCTGTCAACACCCATCAACACCAAAATACAATTAAACTTGTGTTTTTTAAACATTAAATATTCATTAGAACATATCAATATTCTGCAACATTATAATTTTAGACACATCAAAATAGGTTTTAGAGTTTATCATCACACAGACACTCACACAAAGGATATGTATTTTGAATGTGTTACATCAACAAATATGTTTGGTGGAATTCAGCTTACAAATTCAGTTTATATCAAACAAATACTTCTATCACCAGCTATCACGGAAGTGAAATATAAAGTGAATGAAAACCATAAAATAAGCAACAACAGCAAAAGACTGACAGGGACAAAAAAAGAAAGCAAACCTCTTGTGATAAAGGACAACAATGTCTGAAAACGTTGCACCATCTCAACTCTGGCAGGTTGATCCAACAATAGGAACCAAACTTCATTACCTACTTCAGTAACACTCAAAAACTATATATTTCCATAAAAATCAATAAATTACTGATGCTACCCAAGAAATAAGGACCAGAAAATAAGCAGTAATTCAGGCTGGGGAAGGGTGCTTGGGAGGGCACGAGGCTCAATTTGTGGCATGCCTACCAAAAAGGTTAGCCCTACTGCAACAGAGCAAGTGTTTACAATGGTAACTGTAGTAATTTAAAGAAGATGAGGGCAGTGAAAATCCTTCCTGATTTAAAATTCAAATCAGGCCAAGTTGGAGTATTTTAAATAGATATCTGAGGAAATGTCCCAGGTCTGGGATTTAATAGTGCATGCCTACAAAGAGGTTGTTGATACCTCAGACAAGTAGGTTGGGAGACATTAGACAGATTGAAAGCGCTTAATGGCATAAATCCCTCTTTTCTCAGTCTAATACTTCCTTGGAAGCCATTTTACTAAAGAATAGCTATAAACAGAATTTTGAGAACTCTGTGATAGGTTCCTTCTTCTCATGATTTAAGTTACCTAGCAGGAGTCCCAACTGCTAGTGTTCAGCATCATTCCATGGCTTGTCAAATTTTGTTTTCCAAGATTATCCTAGTGGGAAACAAATCTAATAATAATATGAATAATAATCGTGCTCCTGTACTTTCTGGCTAATGTTCTATTTTTAACATCGAGTCACAACCTCAACAAAATCAACTGAAGAAGAGTTCCTCGTAGCTTCCTTTAGAACCCATGTAACCATCCTGGAGTTGGATGGAAAGGGCAGGAACAAAGTGAATTCACACACTGAGAAAAGGTGTTGAAGTTATCCACTAAATATAATAGGAAGGATAGAAGTAATGGGCTGACCTGTTTTAAGTGTGCTCATAGATAAACTTACTGCAAAGACTCTGAGTTCCAATAGTTAAAGTACAGAACTGAGGCTGAAGGCAATCTAATGAAATCCAGCAAGGACAAGTGCAAAGTCCTACACTTGGCACAGTAAAATTGCATGCACAAATACAGTCTGGGGAATGATTGGCAGGCTGCAGCACTTTAGAGAAGACCTGGGGTTACAGTAGACCATCAGTTGAATAAGAGCCAACAGCATGCTCTTGTTGCCAGGAACTCCAACAGCTTACTGGTTTGTATTAACAGGAGTGGTTCTTCATCTCTATTCAGCACTGGTGAGCCCTCACCTGGAGTACTGTGCCCAGTTTTGGGCCCGTCACTTCAAGAAAAATGAGGATAGATTGGAGAGAGTGTGGTGGAGAGCAACAAAAAGCATTAGAGGCCTTGGAAATGTGATTTATGAGGAGAGGCTGAAAGAACAAGGGATATTTAGTTTGGAGAGGGGGAATTTGCTAACAGTCTTCAAATACCTGAAGGGTGATTATATTTAGGACAGAGATACAATTTTCTCTCTGGCTGCAGGGGACAAGACTAGGAAAAATAGCCTCAAACTGCTGCTGAAACTTAGGCTGGAGATTGGGAAGAGTGTTCTGAACTTAATGGTGGTCAAGCATTGGAACAGACTATCTAGGAAGGCTGTGGGATCTCCATCCCTGGAAATTTTCAAGAGCAGGTGGGAGAGACATTTGGCTGGGATTTTTAATCATGGATGATCTTGTCTTGAACTCCCTGCCAAACTAAAAGACTTGTGAGGTGCCTTCCAGCCCTACTTGTCTGTGATCCTATAAAGAGAGCTAACTGCTTTGTGATGATGCTAATACCAATAAGAAGGGAATTCAAGCATTTCAAAAGTGAAATATTTTTAAACTAAGGAAGCAGACAATGCTTATTCCATGTAACTACTACAGGAGAAAATTGAGAGACTCCTTTAACAGGATGTCTTCTTGCTAAAGCAGAGAGTAAAGCTTATCTTTTTGGCACTAGGACATGGATTATTTCTTCCTATTTATACACAGAACCTGGCACATAAATCCTCAGATTATGATCAGGCTACCATAAGATTGCCATGGATATTATCATCAATATTAACAGCAACAAACCGAAAACATTCTGGAAGCTTAAAGACACCACATGATCTGAATTTATCAGAAGATATTTTCCAAATTGAAATACAAACCTATACATATAGCAAGACACACTTAAGAAATGGCAATTGCAAAATACCTCTCAGGGATGACAGAAAAATGCATAATGTGACTTGTATGTATTAAGTCCCACAAATAAATAAGTTAGCTAGGCATCTTTTCAACTTTAGGTGACATTGCTGTAATATGCTGTATACAAGAGCTTTATCTTAAGATGATGTAGAAGCCAAAACTGGTACAGAATGATGTATACTGGCTCCTAAAATAGATGCACATGGAAAACATCTTAGAACAGTGTCTGGGGGGATCTCGACTGGCTTTCAGAAAGTTTCTGGGTAGAATTCAAATTCTTGTTTTAAGCTCATGACGGCCTAAATGTGGGATTATGGTTACCTACTGGACGGCTTCTTTTCTATTGCTGGAGGTTCAGTTCTAAGCACTCTTTGACCATACAAACTGCAGGCAAGATGTTCTCTGTGAGGGCTCCTTAGCTATGGAACTTGATCTGCTCTTTTGCTCTACCATAGGTCAGATTTGTTATCTTTTAAGACATGCTACATGGCCAATTTTCATCTCTCCCTTTTCACAGGCTACTGTGGTAAGGGTTAGCTAGGGACATACATTTCTATATTGAAGAAGAATCCTCTTCGTATATGTAAGCCATTCATAAAAAGCATCATATATGCATTTGATAAATTCTAATAAATATGTAAGTATGTTTCTCAAGCAAACAGCTCTAGAAGAAAAATGGAGTATATCAAATCCACTACTTTGTACTTGTTAAAGGAAGTATAGACATTAAGGAAGAAAAGTAGTAGAGAAGTAGTTGTAAAGTGATCACAGTGTTGGTTTTCTATACCCACTAGACAGGCTGGATTACGGGGACTGTAATTAATAAAAGTGGGACAGTCCCTTGAGGGGAGCCAGATTATTGCCAACACTGTGGTTGCATGCATCTCTGTCTCCCTCACACCACAGAGTGTTGGAGATGGATCTTGTCCCTCTCTCTTGGGTGAAGAGAGAGAGAGGAGCCCCAAACTGCCAGAGTACAGACAGTCAAAGAGTGCACAGCAGGAGGGAGGAGAAATGCTGAAAACCCAGTGCAATTATGGAGGCCATAACACAGATGGCTCTGCTAGAGAAGTTTGACGGTGGCAATGCAGGCAGTTAGCCTTGCTGGATCTGAAGGTTTGAGTGGTTCTGGGGGGTTTCAGGCTCATCAGAAAGAACACAGGAATACCAGGTAAATGCCATGGAGTACTCTGGTATTTGCCATGGTAGAGGGTGCAGATGATGTACTTTGTACCCTCCCCCTCACTGGGGAGGCTATAAAAAAGTGAAAGAGGCGTTGGATGCCCATTTCCTAGGGAACAGAAATGTTATAGGTGAAAGGGCCAAATTTAATATGAGAGATGCTAGAAACCAGGGGAAAGAGCTGAATTATTTTATTCCTATGGGTCACACTTCTGCTGATCACTGCAATTATGGAATTTTGAAAGAGGAACTCATAAGAGATGGGAAGGTTGTAAACATCACAGGTGCCAGTTTCTCAGCACAACTGCAGTTAGATCCAGAACTTACACTAGCAAGTGCCATAATAAAAATTAAGATACAAGAAATTATAACAAAACAGCAGTCTGATGTACAGGCTAAAAGTGTCCTCAAATTTCATCAAATGACATGGATATAGTAAAGAGACAACATCTACGAAATGAAAGGAACCGTCACATATGTGATAAAAAATAAAATTAGAGCAAAAATGAGGCAAAAACAGTCAAGCAACTTGAGCAGAGAAAGCAGTTAAAGGAGTGGCAGATGTGACAAAACATCAAGCCACCACTGGCAACAATGTCCAGCAATAAATAGAGAATGCAGGGGGTGCCACAAGAAAAGACATTTTGCAAGGGAATGCAGATCATCCAAGATAGTGGAAATAATTCAGGGGGAAGTGTCATCAGGAACTATAGAAGAGTCAACAACTTGATACACAAATGTAGAGCTCAATGATTGAATCATTACATTTAAAATAGACTTGGGAGCTGTAGCTACTGCCATCCCTACAAAAGATTATGATCCATCCTGGGATGGAGATGGGTAAAGGTCAGATAAAATTCTCAGAGGGGCAAGTAATACTGCATTAGAAGTGTGTGGCCAATTCAAGGGGAAATGGGAAAAAAATATTAAAGTTTTGTCACACCCTATACATGTGGTGTACAGGCTAGCAGGTCTCTTACTGGTATTACCAGCAATATAAGGACTATGTCTTGTAGAGAAATGAGACTCAAGTAATAGAAAAATGCAAACCATGCAAGAGATGTATCCTCAGGTCTCCATGGGGTTGGGGAAACTGTACCATCACCAACTCAAACAGCTCTCAGCACATCGCTCTTCCTTTGCAACAGAAAGTCAAGGAAGAATTAAAGAGGATGGAAATGATGAGGGTTATTTCCCAAATAGAGGAACCTACAGATGGGTATAGGGGAATAATTGTAAAACCTGAAACCCAGTGAAAAAAATTGCATGTGTGTGGACCTTAGTAAACTTAATAAAAATGTATGGAAAGAAAGACACACTTTGGGCAGTAGAACAGACATTGGCTCAGTTGTTAGAGACTAAAGTGTTCTCAAAATCAGATACTACTGCAGGGTCCGTCAGTTAAGCAGTGTAACAAAGCCCCTACCCCATTACTAGGAAGGCTGGGTGGTTTAGAGTTTGTTCTCACTGCTATCTTCTCTCCTACCCTCTCACCCCACTTTCCTCATTTTTACCTCCATCTCTCTCTGCGTACACACACACACACTCCTTCCCTTTACCTTGCCACCCATGTAGTCTGAGTTGGCGGGCCTCTGGGTTCTGTCACAGTTTTTGTGAAGGCTGAGGAAGTGAAAGCAGAAGTGAAGGGTCAAGTGACCCTGAGCCTGCTATATAAGCCCAAGCCTTAGGCCAGAGTCTGACAGAGCAGTCTGGATTGGGGAGCTGCTGAGGACAGAACCTGCCCAGGAAGGCACAAGGACAGAAGCACATAATGTGGCAAGGGATCTTAGAAGAATTCCTGAGCAAAGAGAGACTGCAGACTTGCACAGAAAAGTGAGCTAAGTACTCCATGCATTTTTGTGGGTTTTTTCTACATGGAGCATGCCACACAGGGGTGTGGTGAACCCCTGCAAGATATTGCTGTGCCAGGGGGCAGGCATTGGCATTTTCGGTGATTTTCATTTTTTGTTCCCTGGAGGCCTGGATCATGGCTGAAGAGGAGGCAGACACCATGGAAAGGGCGTGACTGGGGACACCCCAGAATCAAAGCTCAGCCAAGTAGGCAGAGCATAAAGACTGGGATATGAGTTGGGATTATTAGCATGCAACATGGTGCATATCTTGAGTTTGGAACCCGGCAGTCATGAAGCGTGACCAAAGCCAAAGCCAGGAGCTAATGGCCCTGAATAGTGGGTCCCAAGCTAAAAGGCTCACCTAAAGTAGGAGTGTGACAGGGCCAGAAAGCTCTAGCCCAGGCCTGGGCCCATTCCTTTGTATGGCACCTCCTAATGAGTTTACATCAAGATACAGCAGGAGAGAACACTGCAAAGAAGCAGAGGATAGAGGCACTGGGAAGCCTCTAAAAGTGGGAACCATGTAGCGACACCCATGTGGTGCTTACAGGCAGTCACCAATAGAAGAAGAAATAACTTTGGAAAAATGTTAATACAGATATTGACCATGTTCTGCAAGCATTGCCAGCCTCTGCTACTAGACTTGAGCAAATAAATAGCAACAGAGAGATGACATTTGCCAGAAATTAGTTCATTTCTGTCCAAATGGATGGGGCCACTGGATGCAACTTTCAAAAGACCTACAACCCCATTGGCAGGACTGAAGTGACTTCCAAATAACCGACAGTCTGCTCCTTAAAGGAAGACTCATTGTGATCCCTCAAGCACTTTGGAAAGAAATGCTTTCAAAGATCCACAAAGTACACCAGGGTATAAACAAATGCAGGGAAAACCCTAATAATTATATTGTGGCCTGGGCTGAGTAAGCAAAATCAGATTTTAGTAGAAGGTTGAGAGGAATGCAACAAAGAAAAAAATATTGGTCTCCAATCCCATTACTTTCTATAAAGATGCTAGATAGACCTTGGCAGCAGGTAGCAATGAATTTATTTTTCTGAAAAGGACACATATATGTTATTGTAGTAAGTTATTTCTCCAGATATATTGACTTGGCTTTACTTACACAGACCTCATTGACAAAAGTCATCCAAAAAGTGAAGTCTATATTTACAAGGCATGGCGTGCCTGAGGTCCTTGTATTGGACAAAGGATCTAAGTTTACTTCTCAGTTATTCCGACAGCTTTCAGAGAAGTTTGATTTTCAGCATTGCACTAGCAGTCCTCACTGTCCTCAGAGCAATGGAGAAACTGAGAGACAGTATAGACCCTGAAACAGCTTCTACATAAATCCAGAGATCCATATGTGGTACTCCTGACATATCAATCTACACCAGGTCTCTCTTTGACTGATCTGCTCACAGAACAACGACTTAGGATGCCATTACCTATGGACTGCTACACCTTAACCCAAGATGGCCCAACCTACAGGAATTTAAGAAATGAGATGGTGAACTAAAACTTCAGTAGCAAAGAAACGTCAATATTTGAGACAGAGCAAAACGACTACCAGAGCTGCTGCCAGGGACAGAATTCAACTTAAAAGTTCTCAGATGTTTAGAACTGTCCAAAATGCAGCAAACACACTTAGATCCTACTTACTGGAGCAGGGGTGAGCAAAGTGGCAGATCCAGCCAGCAACCAGACTATTTCCCAGCAGCCCCTGCCTGCATGGCTGGGGCCGGTCTCCATGGAGACCCCAGCTGCAGCTGCACGGTGATAGCATAAGGCTAGGGTTGCCATGGAGACTGACCCCAGCCACACTGGCAGGGTGTGCAGCAGGACAGGGCAGGGGACTGCTCTGGAGCTGCTGGGATCTTGTGGTGGGGGCACCTTGGTCTGGGGCCCGGCCAGAGCCACGATCTGCAGTCTCACACTTCAGGCAGGGGTGCACAGGCAGTGGATAGTGGCTTTGTCCAAGCTCCTTGCAGCAGTGATAGCCTGGTCCAGAGCAGGGGCAGAGCCATGATCTACAACCTGAGTGCCCCTGCCTGGAGCACGCAGGCTACAGATTGCAGCTCTGCCCTCACAGAGAACGAGAGACTTCTTCCAGAAGGCTGGAAGGAGGCAAGCCTAAGTCCAGAGAAAGCAACATGAACTGCAAGTTGCAGTGCCTGCACAAGCAAGGGACTTGGGGTTGGGACCATGTGGGAGGCACAGAGAAAGTGTGGCCTGGTACAAAGAATAGGTCAGGAAAAGATCTTTCTGGTCTGGGGCTCCTGGGTGAAGGAATAGTCTGCTTATTTTAGCAAAATAAAGAAGGCCAAGGAGACTGTGACCAGCCTGGTAGATGGAGTGGATGTGGAGCACTGATTGAATAAAGGGATGCTGAAAACAGCAGCAGCCTTCTACCAAGAGCTCTACACCACATGACCAGAGGACTCAGGGGCCATGCAGAAATACCAACAGAAGCTCACTCAGGTCCTCAGGGAGGACAAAAGTAAGAAGCTGGTGGAGACGTGAACACTGGAGGAGACCAATAGAACTCTCCACAGCTACAAGAATGGTAAGACTCCTGAGGCAAACGGCCTTCCCAAGGACTTCTACATTGCTTTCTGGGACCAGGTGGGGCCAGACCTGCTGGAAGTCTATAGACAGTGCCTGCAAGAGGGCCCATCTTGGGGTGGGAATGGAGGAGGGTCTTGTAACACTTCTTTTCAAGAAGGGGGAGAGGCAGGGTCTGAAAAAATTAGCATCCTGTACCACTCATGAACTTTGACTACAAACTAATGGACGAAGTCTTGGCTGACCAGGTATAGTTATAGGTACAGTGATCCATGAGGACCAGTCATGTGTGGAGCCAGGGCAACAGATCCACAGAGCCCTCATCCAGCTGTGAGATGTGCTACAGTACCAATGGGAGAGAGAGCTGAATGCTGCCATGCTGAACTTCAACCTGGAGAACACCTATTATTGGTATCCCATTGATTCTTATTTGAGACACCGAAGAAAATGGTAGTCCACCAGCATAAAGATGCTAGACACCAACATCAGCAGCAGGGTACAGGTAAATAGGTCTCTGACAGCCCTGACTGCAGTGGAGTGAGACATCCAGCAGGGCTGCCCACTCTCCCCAGTCCTGTTCATCTGTGTGATGGAACTTATAGCACAATAGCTCAGGCAGGACCCCAGAATCAGTGAAGCAGAGATCACTGGGAGTAACCAGGAAGAGACAAGGGGCCTGGCCTACATGGATGACTATCATATGCAGGAACAAGTAGTTGGCTGAAAGAGTGTTATAATACACCCAGGTATACAGAGTGGCAGCAGGGGCCAAACGTAATGTAAACAAAAGCACATGCTGGGTGAACTTAGGGACCTGTCAGCCCTGTGGTGCCTTCATCTCCCATGAGTGGGCAAAGATCCTCAGGATGGATTTCAACCCAGAGCTGACTAAACAGAGGGCATGGGAAAAGACTGAGGCCAAAGATAACAGAGACGAGAACTATGGAAATTGCACTGCCCGTCAATGGCGGGGGGATGACACTCATGAAGGTGGTGGTACTACCAATGCTTCTACACACCACACTAATCTTCCTGTGCTCCAGAGCAAGTCATCCACAGAATTCAAAGAGCCATGTATGTCTTCTTCTGGGACTCCAGATGGGAGAAGTTGATGAGAACCACACTGTAAAATGCAAAATAGTCCAGAGGCAGAGGAATGCCAGACATCATGCAGTTCCTCTGGGTCAAGTACATAAGCCAGATCTGCAAACTGGCAACAAAGACAGAATCCAAAACAGCCCACTTAGTAAAGTATTTTCCTGCACAGCTACTGTGACAGTGGTGAATTTAGATGACAACCAATCTGAACCCATGGATCATGGAGCCACCATGGTTTTACAAGGTTCTGAAACACTTCCAGAGCAAACACAAGCTATGCAACAAGGCCCCAGCAACCCTGACAAACTACCATAAAATGCATGTAGTAAGAGTAACAGCTATCATGTCGCCCATGGACCTAATACTTGGCAACAGCTGTCAGGCCTTGTGGGACCAAATCTTCCACAGGGACCTGCAGAAGGAGCACAGAGACTTGAATTGGCAGGTAGCCAATGGGCACTTCTCATGTGGACATAGGGAAACAATGAAGGGCAGAAAGATCCATCAAACTGCCCCAGGAAAACCTGCTAGCAGATGATGGAAACAACTGACCACTTCCTCTGGTACTCCCCATATGCTAAAGAGGTGTGGAAGAGAGTTATTGGACTCCTCCTGATGGTTACAGGGTTCATAACCCTGACCAAAGAAGCAGTTCTGTATAGGCGCTTGACTAAGCAGCAAGGGACCCAGACAACCCACTTCAACCAATTCAACTCCTGCTTCAGGAACACCCTCTGGAAGACCAGGAACCTGCTCATGAACAACTACACAAACCTCTCAGTCAAGGACTGCATCAAAATGGGACTGAGTGAGATGTACTGGTACTACAGGAAGATGGTAGAAAACAACGGGGAAGAGATAGTGGACATCATATGGAAGCGAGGTGACTGGTGCAGACTGTTCAGAGATGGGTCCCCCACAGAAAGCAACTATGATGACAATGATGCTAATGATGATGGCAAAGGAGACGACAATGAATACAAGGACAAGTGAAAAGACTGGGAAACAGGCAGTGGGGTTGGAAGGGGAGAAGCAGTAAGGTGGTCCTTTGGGTAATTTTGAGAGTTAAAGGTGATGGTGGTGATGATGGGCAAATGCGTGCATTGGAACTTTGGTGCGTGGTGCAGTTTTGCAATAAGAATGAAAATGGTATAACTATAAAGGTGTGTTTTGGACTGTCAAGTGACCCATGGTGGTGATTTAGGTTTAGCTATATATATACCTATATATATTTGCAAAATAAAAAGAAAAGAAAGGAAAACTGAGGGGCATTACAACTGCAAGGCTTTGGGGTCTGGAGTTTGGACATAGGATGCCTGACATAAGAAAAGAAAATGTTCCTATCAGCATATTTGCCCAACGTGGGCTATGTGTTTTAAAGTCATACTCAGTGTTAGTTGCATTTAATCAATTTCATAGTTATTACTTATTACACGCTGGTTTTGGCAACAGTTTAATTATAGACAATATATTTAAAGAAACTGAATCATTTGGTGGGCCTGCAGGTGGTGACTCCAGCTCTGGCCTCTGCTGTTGCTGTGAGGCACACAGGGCACAAGTAGCCCTGATCACTGGCATACCAAGGCACAGCAGCCTGGGAGATAGAGTCTGACCCTGCAGTGCCATTTGCCCATGTGGGGCTGCTTCTGCGTAGCATCCCCCGTGGCACCAGCAGAAGCCCCGCCTCCCTAGCACCATGCAGCAGGGGAACTGAGCCCCCCGGCCTGCTTCCCCCCCACCCCCCACTCCAGCTAAACTCTTCACAGTGGGGGAAGGGGAGGCCAGGCAGATGTATTCTCCTCTGCCCCTTTCCTCCCCACTCCCAAACCACAGACTGGCTCCACGGGACTGTGAACACCATAGCTTTGCTACAGTACAGCGTAACTCTCAGCTCCATTCCTGCCTGTCCGTGTCAGCCAAGCTGAGCAGCTTGGGAGGAGTGGCTATAAGACACTATAGACTGGGGGCGGGGGGGCTCATGCCCCAACTCCTGCTGCTGCTCTAGTGCCAGCCTCAGTCCAGCTGCAGGGAACTCAAAAGTGTGAGTGAAAGTGCATGTGCGAGTGCAAGAGAGAGAATGTGCATGCATGCACACATCCCTCAACAGGTCACCAAAACTCACGAAGTACCCCTCCAGCCCAAATAATTGCACACCCCTGATTTAAATCTGACCCCCAACTCCTCCTAAGCACTTTATTTTATTTTTATTTTTAAAAACTCCTTTAGTACTTTATTTTATTTTGCCTTTTTGAAAACACAACAGTAGCTCATTGCTGATGAAAACAGTGCAAGATTAAAAAGAAAAAGATTCAAAACATTTCTGTGAATAACAATGTCATCAGCAGTTACACCAGCAAAGAAAAAATTTACAATAGTTGTCAGTGTTTATGCTACAAGATATATACTAGTCACTGAATATACCTTACTATCAATGATAGATGATTGTATAATTGGTCTGAGGACCTGTGTTATAAGAGAGGGAGGTTTTCTCCTTTCACTGAAGTGGCCAATAGCAGAATGCCCAATTAGCTGACTCATCAGTATATTTCACCATTTCACTTTAGTGCCCCATGAACCTAAAGATCTAGGTTTAGGTAAAAGGCAGAGAATCTGAACTTAATGCAGGCTGAAATTTTCAGAAGGGGCCAGGGACATACAATCATGTTCATGTTTCCAAAAGAATTAAACTCCCACATAAACACTTATGAAATGGGTAGATATATAAAAGGTCTCCCACTGCACCACTGGTCCCCAAGCATCACCTTGTGAATATGAAAATCAGGCCATAGGCCTGATATGCTGGCTCCCAAGCCCTTCAGAAAACCTGGCCCTCAGTCTCTCTGACTGAAGCAGATCATAATACATCATTTGCTATTTATTCTGCTGTAGTGCCTGCCTAAAGGATCAAGGCATCATTCAGTGCCTCAAAGAGTTGACTAAGTATAGGAAAAAGAGAGAACTGGTGGATTTAACAGACAAATGGGGAAGGCAAAGTTAACAAGGAGATTTGAAGCTGATTTGGATAATATTAGGTATATTTCAAAATATTTATCTGTAATTCACCTTATCTTTAATCAATTAATCCAGTCCTTTGAGATCATGCATACATGTCAGAAAATGTGCATGTGTATGCTTGCACAGACTCATGTTAAATGCACATTAAGGTCTCAAAACTGGATTCTTAAATATGAATTTTTAAAAAGCCAAGTTTCACTTCATTTGAAAGTGTCAGTGGCCATATGTTAACTAAAATGTATACTTTATATAAAAGCTTCCATTTACAAATATTTAAGAGGTACCAAAATCTCTGCAGCCCCTTTCCAACAGTTTTCACAAGCATCAATCCAGTTTCTCAAAACTAGAGAGAGTATATCACAGCTCCATAACACTAAAACACCACACTGCTGTCCAATGACTCTCCATATGGAAAAAGATGCTGCTACAAAATGTCAACAGATTGCCAAATCTTTATAGGCTTGTTTCCAGCTTTAACTGTTGCTTAGGTCCTATTTACAATGTAAATATTTATTTTTCAGCTTTGTAAACACTGTCATAATAATATAAGGACTATGTTTTCTAGGACAAGATGACCAAAGGGAGTAATCTCAATTTGGTAGAACAATTAAAACAGCTGGTTTAGCTACAAGAGCTTTCATTTAAAATGTTATTTACCTATATCCAATTTTGCACAGGCAGCATGTCTACTTTGCTTGCAAAAATATATGCTGCCATATAAGGTCTCCGATAATGTAAATAACACCACTAAAAATGGCTCTCGTATAAATCATTTGATTGAGCTGCTCTTCAGGAATAATTATAAAGCATTGAACTATTCTTGGGGAAAAGGTAGGAAGGCAAGCGAAAGCTAATCAAGAAGGATAAGGCAGAGGAAACTGAAATAGCGTCCTCCACAGCCACTTGTCTTTAGCATTCTCCATCAGACCTCAGGTCATGGCATGTTCCTCCTGTCAATAGAGAGAAAAAACAGCCACGCTCATCCTACTGGACCTCTGATAAAAATCATTCATCAAAGGTGAACAAAATTTCTAATTTCCAACCTATAGGAAATTCCAGAATTTCAACATTTATTTTTATCCAAATTAGGACAAAACTTTAAAATCCCACTATTTTCAATTCAGAAATATTTTGACATTACTTATCAGAGTCCACCGTTCTCCAAAATCAAAAGGTAGTTTGTTTAAATGAAATAACTCCAATATTTTGTTTGAAGGGATCCCTCTAAACACCCCTCTCCAAAAAAAAAAAAAAAAATAACCCCAAACTATTTTTC
>NW_017729032.1:232951622-232969238 GCF_001723915.1 Gavialis gangeticus
AAAAAAAAAAAAAAAAATGACCCCAAACTATATTTCCTTATGGTAAACAATTGCCTTATGGGAAGAATAGTTTGGGCACCTAATGCTCCCATTTTCTCTTCTCAGATGGATAACATCTGCCGTAAGTCACTCGGTCATAGGATGTTTTATGATGCTACATTTTGGGGAGATGGAGAGGATGAGGGATGAACTACAAAGCAGCACACACCACAATAGGGAAAGACAGCTCAATGTTTTGTTGAATCTCTTTGAAATATATTTTGGGCAGATTAAATAATGAAACATTTTATTTCAGTTAAACTGACCAGCAAGTAAATATTACTTTTAGGTTTATCTGATGAAAAGTTTTAGAAGAACTGAAATATTCCAAGGGGGATTTCATTTTTGCAGAAACTGCATTTTTTTTGTTGGAAAAACTAATTGTGAAAGAAAATGATTAGCCACTTCTGTTTGTCAGAAACTACTACCAGCCCTAGAGCCTGCAAACATTACATCTATGAACAACACTTTATCCATCGCATCTAGAGGTGATCTAGGTATCAACTTGCAATAAAGGAAATTCAGGTTGAAGAGTAAGAGAAACTTCCTTATTATGGGGGTGGTCAAGCATTGGAACCAGCTACCTAGAGAAACTGTAGAATCTCCATCCCTGGATATTTTCAAGAGGAGGGTGGACAGACACTTGACTGGGGTAATTTAGTCAGGGAATATCTTGCTTGGAGTAGGGGGCGGGACTAGATGACCTTGTGAGGCCCTTTACAGCCTCACTTTCCTATAATCCTAGGAACCCCGTTAATGTTCACCTGAAATTGGTATTTAAGAAAACTGCATTCTTCTACTACTCCTCCTGACCAATAGAGGGAAGCTCATGCAGGCTGGACACAAAAGTTTCCCCGGACACAGATCTAAATGGTGAAACTCACTTCCAGGAGAGATCATAATGATGACGCACTTTTCTGCTTTCAGAATTAAATGCAAAGTTAAATTCAGCCAATTTAGTTCTCCTATATAACTGCATATGTATCACCCTTCACGCATGTGTGTGCTCACACACACCTAAATAAAATAAAACTGTAAACTAATAGAGTTGCTTCTCCTATATACTGGTAAGAAAAGGAAAGAATATTGATTTTGTCTTTAAATACTTGTGAGGCATTCATATTATGTGGTACTAGGCGAGCCATACAAATAGCTACTCTTGTTTATGCATAATATACACATCAAGCACAATGGCAGGGTTAAGTTCTAATATATGCTGTTCTATTTATAATGCCTGCTCTTTCTTATATTGCACAACATAATACTTCTTTAGAACGCTATCCTTAAAGTGATACCCTTGTAATACCAAGTTTCACAAACAGCAAAACAAAAATGTGCAGACAAAGAGTCCTATTCTGCTTCCACTCAGGTATATCAAATATTTGGGATAAGGTATGCCAATGGAAATGTTGGTATACAATTTACATTTAAAAATGTGTCCTATTCATTGTTTTTCTCCAACCAAACAAGAATAAAGCGCCAGAGGAACTGCCATGTTGGATCCAGCCAATGGCCCATCTAGCCCAGCATCCTTTCTCCAGCAGGGATGAGCTCTTTCAGGCCATGTCTAAACCACTTCTCCCTCAACCCTAGAACACCTACCAAAAATGATCCCAGCTTGTGCCCTCCTACTCCATGCCCACTAAAACTCAGCAATTAGGCAGAATTGATGTCTTAGAGGCATCCTAAGACTGCATTTCCACATAGGCGTCAACTCTGTGGGTACTCTAGGGCTCAAACATCCACGAGCCACAGTCATTTTGGTTTTATGCAATACATGTAAGATCTCTGATATGTTAAAAACTTGGCCCTGAAACTGAACTTTTACAAACTGGTGCCAGTAGGTGGCAGAAACATGTTACCTGGTTGCACAGGGAAGTGGAATTAGACCAGTGCACTGTGATTCAAGGTGAGATACTGGACGTGAGTAGGGCCAGAAGTGGAGCAAGATGGGCAGGTGAGACTGAATAATGTAGATGTCTTTCATGTTCATCAAGACCATACCAGAGAACTAGATGTAAATAAGATTGCTCACAGTGTCATCCAGAAAGCTACAGTGAGATATATTGTCTTTAAACTGGGACATCAGCTTGTGGGTGAGTGCAATTATTGTAATTTAATCCATTATAATATAAATTACACTGCAGTTTATAACTATTTCTAATTAATTATTGAATTGTTAAGATACCAATGAAAGATAAAACAGAATCTGACAGAAGTTTATAAATACATTGAAAATACCAATCGACCCCCTGCTTCCTTTCCCACAAAAAAAAAAAGAAGCAAAGTCCGTGCCTATGCATCTCTGTAGTACTCTCTGTTCCTACCAAGACAGAAAACCTTAGATGGTGCTGGAGTTTGTGCTCATGACTCCTCTTAGCCATCGACTTTGTGCAATGGCTAGGCTTTGATGCACTTGCAGTGGGTGTTGGTGGGGTTGGTGGGGAAGCGGTGTTACTCTGTGGTGGTTCCTGGTTTGGCAAGGAGCTGGTTTAAAGAGAGTGCTAGAGGGTGATTGAAGAACTCCAGGAGAAAGCACTGATAGAATTACACGCCATGAGGAAAGTTTCTATCTTCCATTAGTATATGAAAGTCTTAAGCCCTGAAGTCTGATCGTATTTTCTGAAAAAATATCTGTTTTCTTTTTAGTCATGCTGTGTTCTTGCCACATTGCTTCCCCTCTTACATAGAAACATATGTGCTTACTACAGTCATGTTACTCTACTCTTTAAGGGTTACTAAACAAATCTAAGGATTTTTTATTTTTGAACTAAACTGTTTTTAAAAAATGGCTTTTTTTTTTAAACAACAAAAGGATTTGGTACAGAAGTTTCCTTAAACCTGCCCTTTTATCACCTTTGGAGCTCAATGTACTTCCTTTGTGTTCTTCAATAGTCACAGTCACAAATTATTATACAACATGTGTTAATCTTACAGCTTTTTTTCCCCCAGTGCATGACAAAATACAATCCTTGAAAAGACATTCTCTACCAACATAGGTGACACCTTGTGATTACAGAGCATTAGAGACTAGCTTTATAGATAACTGAGGGGTGAAGCAGGAGCTCCAAAACCTTGTTTAGAAAAAAAAAAGTTGCTTTGATTTTGGAGATGAGGATTTTCTAAGGAAAAACGCATATATTTTTTCTTATTCTAAGTGAATAAGTTTGAGGAAAAGGTAAATTTTGTCTAAAGTATCACATTTCAAACAGTGTGCAATAAGGCTAGATCAGAGTTCTGAGCCCAGCCAGTCCCAATCAGGGCAGTTTAGCTCTTGAGACTACAAGGGAACAGGTACCACCTACAGCAAGCCTCCTTAGGCCCCTGAGACAGAATCCAAAGGCCAAAGTGAGTTAAGGCATTTGGTGCATCCATGACTGCATTTGTATCAGGGAATTGAACCTGGGTCTCCTATATGGAAGGCAAGAATTCTACCACTGAGGCACAGGGATACATTTTAGTACTACCAAAAATAGAATAGCAAGCACTCCAGACCCAAAGAACAATTATAAACCCAACTGTAATACACACACATGCTACTGCATAGATGAGACCCAGCTGCTTAGATGCATAATCTGAAGTTTTCATGCTTTGTATTTTGGTGTACAAGACAAGATGCAAGAGGAACTGTGTATCTTAAAGCAATCTACCTATGGGCAGATAAGGATGGGAAGTCTTCTCCTTGATTTTTGTTGTTGTATTTAATAAAATTCAATATAGTGTAAAAAATGGCATGAAATATGGCATGAAAAATGATGGCCAACAGCTCCAGAGAATGAGATCAACTATTCACTGAACAATTACCATCTAGACAGACGCAATGAAATCTCCATAACCATATTTGTGCCTAGGTTTTGGAGGAAACACCTGCAACAAGTCAACTTCTTTGAGACTCCTTTGTCTCTTGTTCAGGCTGCCTCCAGACTATTATTTGTAATCAGCCACACTGATGATATTTTAACCATCTCTCTGCTAGAAACTGAACTAAGAATCCCCACCCCACCAGGTGGACTGAAAACCCATGACCTAATGGTCAAAAGTCCTTTAATATTGAAGTTTCATAAAATTCTACTGGAATTGCTGATAATAAGAATACTTAATCTGTGAAAAATCTGCACCACTGTATCCATTTTGGCAAGCTATCCACATCCCTACCTTTTTAAAAAAAAAAATAAAATGTGTTCTGAGTTTCAGTTTCAAAAGGAGAAATCTATGCCTTTTTTCAGCAACAAAGCAAAACAGGCCTCTGTGGCTGCTGCTTCTCGATGTAGGTTTCCTCCTAGAAATATGAGAGATAGAAAATAAACCACCTGGTTTTCCATTCAAAAGAAATATGTAGAACATTCAGTTTTTTAGGAGTTTTATCAATGGGCAAAAATGCCACCACAGAAGAACAGTATCTGGCACGCAATCTTTTTTTTTTTAATTTTTTCAAAAAAGCCAGTGCTATGTTCTGATCCATCCTACACCTAAAACCCAATAGAAGTGTCTTTTAGATGTGGTGAAGAATTATTAGCATAATACAAGTGCACTGCACTCTGTTTTGTCTACTTATTCATTCCCAAGGGCAGCTCAATTATCATCAAGGCCATCTGTCTCCTTATGTTCCTTCAATATCACTATGTTTTTCTGGGTTGCTCTTGCTGTTGATTTTTAGGGTTGAAAACTGCAGTACCAGTTGCTTTTCAACGGTACCTCAGTGCCTTTGCAGTATAGTTGTTTTTTGTTTGTTTGGTTTTTTTTACTTTTCTGGTAGTTTGGCAAGTATTACTGTTTTTCATCAAAACTCATGTGTTTGTTCAAAACACTTGTTTAATCTATGGAGTCTATAAAGAAACCTAAGATCCCTTTTTAAAATATATAGATATTGTCTCTTTTTAATAGTGTGTTAAGATCGTCAACATATTTTAAGATGTTCCAGTGAGCGGCTTCATCATTTAGTCCAAGAACCCTTTACAAGTATATGTCACCAGTCCAGTTATTTACCTTCTTGTAGGACTAGATGGAATGAATGAATGTATACTTCTTAATATTCCAATGGTAACATTTGGTTTGACTTTTTAACCACATTATCTTTATTTCTTGTAAAAGAAGAGAAGAGAAGGTGACAATGAAAGGAACCTTTTCCCCCTTTCCATTTATTCCAAAGGATGTGAGATACAGGTGTCAGTGTAGAAGTCCTTAAAGTGGAGACGGATGTAAACCGGCAATGAAAACAGAATTTTTAATTCATTCTTAAAAGTAATATAACATACAAACAGAATGCAAATAAAGTCAAAGGCTTTTCCAAGCCTGATGGCTCACTGGGCTAGCAGGGTTAACGCGCACTGGTTTCTGTGTCCAACAAAACAAGGAAGTGATGTGGCTATAATCACATCTAACTCCCCAGATCAAATGGCCAGACATTCATTACAGTTGGGCCAACTGGGGATGGTCTTTGGCATAAGCCCAGAGAAGGGCTATAGTGAAACACCTTCACTGCTTTGCCACTATGCCCCTTAATTAAAATCCAATAACATGACAAGATACAGCTTACATAGGGTTAGTTATTGCAGCAGAACAGATATAACCTACAGGACAAGATGACTCCATTGGAATCAGCCTTTAAAGAACCTGGGATCGCTAGTGGGAAAAGTGGAACCAGTCCATACATGTAAACACAAAAATGTGTAAAAATATATATCATTTCTAAATATTTGTTAAAGTTAAGTTTTTATTTTGGGTGTTGTAAGCAGAGTGTTCCAATAAATGAGGGTGAATGAAAAGCTAAACCACAATGTTTTCTCCTATAATTCATAGCAGTTCATATTATAAGGATTGTAAAGTCTAGTAGGATTGTTTATGCCCCCCAAATACTGAACTTTAAGAGCATGGCACCATGTAAGGAACTCTCTCATTACCTGTAGCAGATAAAAGACAGCTTTTATAAGCTTTTGCTTCTAATTTTTATTTTATGATTCTGAAATTGTTTAACTTATTCTTTCACATTGGAGCCTCCATATTTCCTGCAGCCTTTGCCCCCTTCTGTACCTCACTACAACCCAGCCAAACATCCTGTTGAATACATTAAATAACCTCACATTCACAACTTGGGAAATGCATTCCCAGCCCCAGCCGACAATATGCCATCAATATATTATCTGTAAAACTATTCGGTCAAAGGATACTTAATATTTTTATCATGTGATAATTGGCAACTATGTTAATAACTGGAGTAAAAATATATATTAACAGTCAAAGAACAACCTCTAGCTTTATTTTCTACCTCTCCGTCCCCATTATCCACACTAAGAGTTTCCATTTCCTGGATTTCATCACATGGTACACCCATTACACTGGTGATGAATTCCTGTAAATCTCAGGTTTTTATCGTTAGTATTTTCAAGTATTTCTGCTTCCAAGAAAACCTAATTTATAATGTGGGGGAGGTCACGTATTTTTGGCACATGCAGTTGTGCAGATGTTATTCCTTAAGGAAGACTATCTTGATTGCCTCTGTGAATAATGGCTATGAGCTGGCAAAGAGCCAAGAGTTCTCTTATAGCAGAATGTATAAAACCACTCTCCTACTGAAAGAAGGCCCCCAGTAGGATAATATATTATTACGCATGATTCAAATTACAGGATCTGCAGCAGGGGAGCTAGTGGCTGAATCAGGACAGGCGCACGCAGAATACTGATGATGGGATGATGGAATGCATCATGCATTGAAAGAGCCATGGTTTAGTGTTTAAATCCCCCGTATTCTTTTCAAAGTGACAACATGAATCAATAGACAACTGAAGCCTCATAAACAAATTTTGCATTATTGTGATTTCTTAAAGAAAAAAAGGAAATAATACCCCCACATATTCTAATACAAACTGTATTCGACTATTTTGCTTGTTTTAAATAAAAACTTTGCTTCCCTGGAGACTCTTGACCTCTTGAAGCCCACTAGCAACAGATACAGCTTTAATCTAATAAGACAATATTGAATTTGTCTCATATCTGATCCTGTTTCAGCTATTAGGATACTGTAGAACAAAAACTTGCTTCATTAGATTACGCGGTCTGAAATCTCTACATTCCACAGATTTTTGGGCTGTTTTTAAATCACTTGCACAACAAATTACTTTACCCACAAAGAACTAAATCCAAATGTTCAACACAGCGCTGTCTTCCCAAATGTTTTCCATTTGTAAGTGCATGTAGCTCAAGAAAATGTGCACGTTTAAAAGGAAAAAAAAAACACATTACCAACTATTTGTTAATATAAAAAAAAGTTAGAGATTGTTGTCTCAGGCTACAATCTTATATTTTCTGCATAAATATACAAGTACTAAATATACAAAAGAAAACAGCTACACAAAAACTCGATATTTCGCCTTGCTGCAATATACCCTGAAGCAGTATGCAAGCTTTCCTTTAACTTCCTTTCATACAGGCTCTTGTATTCAGTTATTCTGGTTAATGGATGCAAATCAGGTGCATTGTGCTGAGGTAGGAGGAAGGGGGTGAAATTTGTTCAGAAATGACCTCAGTTCTATTCATTAATAAAATGACATCTTGGCTGAAAGTGGTGAAGAATGAAATATAACAGTGCTGAATTTCACTCAGTTGAGACAGATGCTTGTAAGAGCCTTTAGAGAAAGCCTAATATGTAAAATGGCCACAGTGAAATGAACTCTGAAGCATTAAAATAAGTATTTTGATGGTGGTTGCAGCTAAAGATGAAAACTCCGTGCTGCAGTACCTTCTTTACTTCGCAAGATTATTAAAGGTGATGTCAGATTACAGTGGAAGAAGCAATGCCACACTAGGTAAGGAATACAAGACGACAAATACACATAAAAGAAAATTAGATGCTCAATATTAACAACGAAAAATTATTCAACAGCTTTATGGGCCAAAAAAATGGAACAGTGCCCATGGTTACCTGCAGAGACAGCACACAGATTAAAAACAAAAAAAACAAAAAAAAAACAGGGAAAATGTAGCCACCGTTTTGCATAGCGATTCAAATTATGCTGGCAGAATAATTAATGGAGGGACCTAATCTCTGGGAAAAAAAAAAAGGATACGTTAAACAAAGTTCATTACTGCATGATGTAAATGAGTTTCTCACCAGTGATGTCACTGATTGGCTGAGATGTGGAGCTGGTTTCGAACAGTGCAGCATGGCCGGATTGGCTGCTAGCTCTTCTGGTTACTGCCTGCTTGGGCAGCGGTCGAACCAGACACTTTCTGTCTCTCTTGTTGTCGTTTGAAGCAAATCTTGTTCAGCCCAGCTGTGTCTCCATAGTAGTGGCACCCTAAGAGAGTCTCCCTCCTGCTTCCCACAGCTCATCTGTAAGGCGGTCGCTGCTGTGAAATACCAGCCTTTGGCACGGAGCCCAGACTGCGTTGTTAGATCCGTCTATAATACAGAAAAGAAATTGTTTTTAAAAGCAGTTCTTTCACCGAATTACATACTAAGAAGGATTAATAAGCACTAAATTGCAACTGATTTGTGTACTTTTAAATTATGGACAGAGCACACTTCCCAAAATAAAACATTATCTGACCCGCAGTAATAGAACATCACTGGTTAAAAATATATTTAAACCCCCCACCCAAACCCGAAACAAAACAACAACTCGCCTTTGTTTACCTTGATTACAAAAAAAAAAAACAATTAAAAATATCTTCATTTAAAACCATGACTGATTGCCCGGTGCAACCCAAGAATATTTTAAACTAATCGCCGGGTTTCTATTTACATCCGAGTCATTATTTTCTGGTTAAGGCAAGGGATCTTAATTAGCATTCTTTTTAACTATGCAAACTGAGACAGGGCATGAAACAAAAATGCTGGAGAGAGAGAGAGAGAGAGAGAGAGAGAGAGAAAATGGGAGAGACAGACCAAGAGAAAAAAAAATCTGGGCAGCTTTTACAGTTCAGCTGTCTGACCCCCTGCAAAAAGAATGCAGTCATATCAACTTTGCCAGACAATGGAGTACCTACAGGCTTTCCCCTAGACAAGTCCTTTATAACCAGTCAGTATTATGTGCTGCAGACAGTGGCCAATCGGTAAGCTGCTTTCTACAGCAGTGACACAATAGGTGCACTGGCCACACTGTCCTCCTAGCCTCTGACAGCAGTTCAGGTTCATTTATTGTGTACTGGAACACGCATATGTCTTTAATGTTTCCACTGTAAAAATTATCAACTGAGGCTTCCTTTGTTTTACTATAATTACATCATCCCTAATTACTGCATATGAGCCGCAGTGCCACTTTTCACAGAGCAGCGCACAGGCATATACGTCATATAAATATGCATGAGCACGCCTGCTTATTTAAATAATAAAATGCATCAATTGTTTTTTTTCCTCCCCCACCCATTCCTGATAAACAAAATGAGTTAAAAATGCATAGGAAATAAGATCACGCTTTTCCCCATTTTATTTTCTTCATTCAAGCTTTTATTTTTTTTATTTTAATCATACAAAAAGAAATGACAAAAATATAGAAATGCAAATGAGTCTCAGTTAGTGAGAGAAAGGATATTATAGACCTAAGGCATTTTTTTCTCCTTGTCACTAAACATCAGGGTAAGAGCCTGTAAGTGAATCTGTATGCACTCCATCATAGCCACACATCAGATGCCCGGCTCTTATTAAAAGCATGATGATCACCCAGCATGTGCATACATCTTGCTTGTGTATTTGGGTATTCTATAATTACAGCATCTCTTGTAACAGTACCTGAATCCGCTCACATATTCAAAAGATTAAATCATCACTTTTCACGTATTAGACAGACATAATTGGGCTCGTTCTATGGTGGGAATCGCCATGCTAATTTTTGTGATTTTTATGCATAGGATTTACATATTCATGAAGAGAATAGCTGTTATGACCGCCGACAGAGCAACATGAAAAGAAAAGACACCCTTCTCCAGCATACAGAGTATACAAAAAATCTAGGGGGAAAAGACGCAGCATATGGCGACAAGGAGAAGTTGTTTGGTTTTTCAGGGTTATTTTATTCCCTATTTATAAAATTCTGAGTAGACGGCTTACAAAATATGTAAGTATATTGAACTGGAAAGTAAAGTAAACCTGCATTATTAACAATCATTCACTGGTAGTTGGAAGAAAATTATTTTTACAATTGGTGCCCATGTTCTGCAAGTTTTGTCTTTGCAGTTTTAAATCATTTTAAGTTTACAGATGCTGAGAATGTATTCATCCAGTGATGCAGAACATATTAATGAATTTAAAAAAAAGCTATGCTTCCATTTTATATTTTAATCATTATTTCAAATTTTCACATCTGAACTGTATTCTGGCAACTGTACCTTGCCTGAGCAAGGTGGGGTTCTAGGATACCTTAAGTCTTCTCCATCCTATTATGACTGCATGCTTTCCAAATGTGAAAATACTAGCTCAATGTATTTTTCAGTATCTATTGTCTTTTAAAGAAAAAAATTCACCAAAAGAAAGAAAAATCATTCCCAGAGCATGACACATATAGTATGCACTGATTTTTTTAGTAGCCTCAACAAAACAGGCATTTTTAAAATAACTATGCAGTCAGTATAATATTACTGCATCTATGCATTCAGTATAAACAGTGAAAGTATAATTTCTTTTCTGTTTACTTGTATGGTAGCTGCCATTCAAAATGTCCCAATTTTGACTATGATAGCTAAATAACATTACCTAAGTATTTACTCTGCTCCCTATAATTCTGTGTATTTGGTCCAGATAATACTGCAGATAACAAGGTGACATTATTTCATTTTCCAAGTAAATTGAAAAGTTTTTAGGGTAACCACTGGACGTGCTGGAGAGGCCTTGATGTAAAATAATCATTTTAACACAAAGGCTATAGAAAATATAATACTACAAAAGAATGAAAAAGTGCAGTGGTCTATTTTAATATTTATACAATAAATATATCCTGCATATACAGTCCTTCTTCCCCATGTTACTTAACTAGTATTAGCTGAGTAAATAAAAATGACTCTTTTCAATGCAGCATAAAAATAAACTCTTTGAATCAATTAAAAATGCTTCGTTCACTTTTACACATCATCACTGAGACAATATTAGCTACCTAAAATTATAATAAAGATCATGAGAAACTGGTACTGTTTCTGTGAAACAGAAAACAGATGCAAGAACTAAAACCAAACAGATTTCCTTCAGAATATTAATAAATATTTTTTTCATTAACTATGCACATTTCCCCAGTCAGACCACTTTTACTGACTCTAACCAAGCAATAATCTTCCGAATACCTTTGTTTATACTTGTGTCTATCCAGGATTCAAACTCCAGTGTCTCCAGATCTGTAAGCAAATTATTAATTTTTCCACTCAGTTTAGGATGATGTCTAGGTTATGACATCATGCAGTACAAAAATAAGCTGAATCACTACAAGGGACTCCTGTGAATAGCAGAAAAGTGATGCACTTCCATTTTTAAAATATGGACCTTACATAATCCCAGAGTGGTCTTCATTTTAGGACCAGGAAAAAAAACGTCCAGGATATTAGCACAAATTTAAAGGGGTGTTTAACGAGGATTATATCTAAAATACTTAAGCATTTACAGGGCAAACAAAAATCAAGGCAGTGCTTTGGTTTCATTACAAATAAAACTCCCAAAAATAAATTTTACAATATTAAAAGTGAGTTAAGAATCAAAATGTATGTTTCCCCAGCTTAGCAGTAAGAAGCTTGCCAAATTCTGCTTTCAGAGTGCCACCAACTGAAAACATGCTGAATGTCTATAAAAGTCAGCAATTCCCAAAACTAAACTGTTTTTCATTTTCTCTTCAGTTAGCTAATCCTAACAGAGTACTGTAAAAGGTTATTAATAAATTTCTCAAATCAGAACTAGAAAAAGAAATTTTTAGATGAAGAGAGAAACCAAACAAAAATAAACGTGTGCATCAAATGTGTGGAGTAGATGTGCAGTAAAAATGCCAATAAATAAATAAAATTGTATAAAATAAAAATGCATTGACCAGCATGTCATTTCCTTGTTTACTACCCTTTTACTGTCTGTGATGTACAGATCACATTCCCCACTGTACCTTTAGCTTGTGTCCCCCACTTGCCTGTTAAATCCATTGGCTTGCTTTTGTGATATACTTTGATTATGGCTATTTGGATCAGAGGAATTATTTTTGTTACGTGCATACACAACAGGCCCCAAATCCAGGTCACTGATTCTCAACCGAGGTTCTGTGGCAACCTGACTGCTGCAAGATCCCTTTAAAGGCACCAGGCAATATTAGCATTGATAGGCATGCAAATACCTACACTAGATTCACAAGATAAACCCAGGGATTTCAGATTGGACCCCATAGTGTCAAAAGCATTCTGCTCTGCTGTGGTCTTTCATTTCTCTTTGCAACAGAAGAATTGCTCTAGTATTTTTCTATAGTCAAAAAAGGAGTAAAAATAATTTTGGAAATGGGGAGGCTGCTAAAATCAGAGAAGGAATGATGAGGTGCCTTGCATATAAAAGGGCTGAGAGCCACTGTTTTTGGAGCTCCCACAAGCAAATAAATAACTAACCATAAAATAGCAATGGAAGGGAACTACTCAAGTCATGCAGTCCATTTCTCTGCCACAACCATTCCTGACAGATCTTGTGCTAACCTCCTCTTTAAAACCTCCAACGATGAATAGCGCAACATTGTGATAAGTACTGTAAAAAGAACTAATATTATTATTTGTTTCCTTACATGTTCACAATAAAATTATTTCTATTTAATCATATTCACTATAAATAATAGCTTTACTATGTCCCTATTCTGAAGGCCATAATTAAAATGTTCAGATCTGGCTTCTTCAAGTCAAACACTTGTATCCACCTTTCTGTCCCAATCTTTCAATAAGTGTTGTGTTGGAGGACCTCATCTGACATCTGCTACATGAGTTATTAAATGACTTAAGGATGTAGTGAAGTAAGTGGTCTGCTTTTCAGAGGTGAAAACAATGTGCACCTGCTGTGGTGAGTGGGAGTCCTAATGTGCCCAGTCCTTTTCAACTATACTCAAGAACATACCTAATTTTGTGTAGCATTAATACAGATCACTCTCCCCGCCACCCTTGCTCTCTCTCTCTCTCTCACTCACACACACACACACACACAGAGCCCAATTATTTAAGTTAATTAGTTTTAATAAAATGAATAAAGTTTTTGCTAACAATCTTTTTCATTTTAAGATACATTTATCCTTATTTATCTTTATTTATATTTATATTACCAAATATTTTACAACCAGTTCTTAAACCATTTGTTTGTTCTTCCCAAAGGGGTCCATTTTGCCCCATTTTACTTAATATTCTTGTTTCTCACTCAGTCATCCAGAGTTCATCTTTTCCTTCACTCCCCATTCTTAGAACTCTTCAGATGGCTAATGGTATTATATGAACATCACATGCTCTCACAAATATCATAATTAAACTTAGGCTTGATTTACAATGACTGTTATTAAAAGGTCAGTGCTTTACCTACAGTGATCAGAGTTGGAGAGATCACAGATTGCATGCAGGGATGCATGCAGCAGAGCTCGCCCAGGCAGTACAGTGCAGGTGCAGGAGCAGTTCAGTCCCCACATCCAGCCAGAGCGGCCCCCATGGTGCTCCACATGGGGCCAAGCCCCAGCCACTCCTGCCTGGGGCAGCCTGCACTGTGCTCCCAGTAGCACCCTCCCCACACCCACTGACAGCACCACCCTGGCCCTGGCCCCATGCACAGCTTCCTGACAGGACTGCTCCTGCCTCCTGCTGCAGCTGCCCAGGTACTGCTCAGCTCCCCCCATGTCTAGTGGTTCCTCCTCTTCCTGCCCCTGTTGTGCCACTCCAGGTAGCGGGGAAGCTGCAATCAGGTGGTTCCTGCCTTAGCATGTGTGGCTGCAGCTCCCAGCCACCTTTCACCAACTCCACCTGCCTGACACAATGAGCAGCCACCTGCAGGCAGTTGAGTGGGTAGAAGGCAAACCCCACCAGGAAGCTATGCATGTTGGCTGGGGCGGTGCCATTGGTCGATATGGGATAAGTGCAAGCAGGGGTCAGACCCATTTGGAGTACCACAAGCACAGCCATGAGCCAGATACAATCAATTGGCAGGCTGAATCCAGCCAATGAGCTGTATTTTGCCCACCTTTGCTTCAGGCCAAAGCATATTTGGATGTGAGGGTGAAAAGCTCACTGGCCAAGTTTGCAGATGACACCAACTTATGGGAAAGCGTGGTCACGCTTGAAGATAGGCTACAGTTACAGGCAGATCTACACAGGCTGGCAAGTTGGGTGGATCAGAACCTGATAAAGTTCAACATTGAGAAATGTAAAGTGCTCCACCTCAGGACAAGCAACCCCCAATGAACTTACAGGCTTGGTGGCACCAGACTATCACCACAAATGAAAGTGACCTGGGAATAATAACAGACCACAGTATAAATATTAGCCGGCAGTGCAATGTTGTAGCCAGCAGGGCAAATAATACTCTGGCATGCTTCAATTGATGCATCTCCAGCAAAGCCAAGGAGGTGATTTTTCCACTCAGTACTGGTGAGACTGCAGCTGGAGTACTGCATCCAGTTCTGGGCACCACACTTTAACAAGGACATTGACAAATTTGACAGAGCCCAAAGAAGAGCCACCTGTATGATCAGAGTCTTAAAAGGCAAGCCATACGAGGAAAGGCTGAGGGGTTTGGGACTCTTCAGCCTGAAGAAAAGAAGGCTGAGAGGGGACCTGGTAGCAGCTTATCACTACACTAAGGGCTCAGTGAGTAACTGTTCACCAGGGCACCCGAGGGGAAAACCAGGAGTAATGGCCACAAACTCCTGGAAGGTCAATTCAGGCTCAACATTAGGAAAAACTTCTTCACAGTCAAGGTGTCCAGACTGTGGAATAAACTCCCTGCAGAGGTGGTGCAATCGCCTACCCTGGAAATCTTCAAGAGGAGACTGGACAGTCACCTTGCTAGGGTCACCTGACCCCAGTTATCTTTCCTGCTTGATCTTCTGAGGTCCCTTCTGGCCTTACAATCTATGATTCTATGAATATGTGGCAGGATGGCCAGTGGGCTCACCGGCAACCCAGAGTATTGGCTTGAGCCTGAATGACTCGAAGCCCATTGGTGGAGGCATTCTTCCTTCCCCACCAATCAGGGGAAGGCAGGAGGAAGGCTGTCCTGCCCTAACCCAGGGGCAAGGGGAAAAAAAGGACCTGGGGGAGATATTTGAGGATTAGGACTGAGAGATCAGATTACCTGTTGGTACACACTTTTCAAAAGACAGTCACTCCCCCTCTCTGATCTCTCAGTTCTAATCCTCAAAGGGAATTTACGAAACACCTTTCATAGATGAGCCTACCAACTTCAGTTCATCAATCTACTGGATACAAAAAATCATGAACTAAATATAGACATTGGATTTATGGCACATTACATCTTGCCTGCCATGTGATAACCCAGGTAACCTGCCGGCAGATAACCAGCTACATTCTTTCACACATTTCCCTCCTTTCCCCACCACTGCCCTCCTATCTCTACCCAGTGTCTCCCAAACTACCTCTTATTTGCATTTTCACAGACAAGCATGTTGAAAATTAGCTTCTTTTCTACCTTGGAGAACACATAACACCAGCAGAGTCTCCCTAAAGATGGATGTTTGTGGCCAAAAGCTTGCAGAGAATGTTTTTTACAACTATTTAGTTAGTCTAATAAAAGCAAATCAAGAGGCATCAACATTGAATGACTCCTCTGTAGTGCAGCAACATTGAATGACTCTCCTCTCTCTCTATATATATAATCTATATAAATATCTATATAGATATATAGATCTAGATATCAATATATCTATATATAGATATATATAGATGGATAGAGAGAGAGAATATATATATATTTTTTTTACCCCCAATCCTCTTGTTGCCCAGGGCCCCAAAACATCTTAATCTGCCTCTGGTTTCTGGCAATCCCCTAGTCTGAAAATCATGGCTGGGACAACAGCAGCTTCTGTTTTAGGCCTCCTGAACAGGCCAACTGTTTTAAAAAAGTATGACTTCCATCAAGGAGGGGGACAAGCTATAACCATAGTCAACACATGGAGCCAGTTATAAGAAAAGGGAAGGGGAACACTGCATAAGGGCTCTAAACAGAAGCAGGACTCTTTATTGTTTTCTGTAGATCTATACCTATTTTGTGCTTTTCTAAGATTTTTTTTTTGTTAAGAAATTTTGTTAAGAAAGATTTTTAGTTATGAAATTCTTTTGCTAAATCCATATAATTTTTTTACTGTTGGGGTCCTGAGAAGCGGTGTGGTACTAGATATCTAGGTGTCCAAACTGAAGGGTCCTGCCGCTCAACAAGGATGTCACAAGTGGAGCATGTCTGATGAAACCAGTGCCAGGAACAGTCATAGTCACTGCACATCCCCATGCAGCTTGGTCCACCTGTAGCAAACAGGTATGCCTTCAAAGGAGAACTAGTCTAAACAGTGACAATGACACTTTAGAAGTAATTCTGAATCTAGAAAAAGATATTTTTACCCTGATGGCACCCTTTGGTGCTTTATAGAACAGAACACCTGAGGACTGAAGCATAGAGGCAGATAGAAAATAAAATAAAATAAAATAAAATAAAATAAAAAATATGTCATTCTATTCCTTCTTTGACAAAGAATAATCAGTGTCCACTTGCCTGAAAATATTATAATGAGAAATCTGCAGAGAAGAATCGTATTTCATATAGGTAATGTCTTATCAACAAATGTGTATATATTTTTACAGGCTTCCCTCACTGAAGTATCTGAGCATTACACCAAAATTAATAAATTTATCCTTGCAACATATCTGAGAAGAATGGTTACTATCCTAAACTGGGGATAATGACTCAAATCACAAGATAGACTTGACTAAAATATCACAACTGGAAATTAAATACAAATATCCAAGATGGTCTGTTGCCTTGGCCACAAAACTGTTCTTCCCTTGTGTGACCAATTTTATCCAACAGATTTATCCACCTGATTTAAGTACAGTGTATATACAGGATAAATGCTACTTACCATGTAATAAATATATACAAAGTATTCCAGGTCAGAGCAGTTAAAATGCTTCACAAGCTTTCTTTATAAAAAAGGTATCATTCACATGCCATGGACTGGAAAATGTATGTGAAGATGAACAAGTCATCTAAGGCTACTGGAGTTACCTGTATTCAAATTTATCTCTGATCCCCACACCTCATCCATTAGTTGATGAGCATTGCCTCTGTAGTAACAACATGTCACATTATTTTTCTAATTACTCTTCCTACTCCTTCGAATTTTTTTTTAAGTCAACAAAAGTCAGCATTTTGTTTTTTCTGTACCCTCAGTAACAGTACTCTTTTCTCCATTTTAAAAATTAGACAACAAACTAAGACGTCTAATTGCAAAATAATAGAGGCAACAGCAATGCCCTTTGTTTCTCTTGCTCTCTTCTTGTAGCTTGCTACAGGTTTTAGAGGATTTGTTGTTTGCATTAAAGATTGTGGTAAAATGTCATGGCAGTGAGCAGGAGGGGGCTTCATGGCTCATGATG
>NW_017729032.1:232974238-232981725 GCF_001723915.1 Gavialis gangeticus
AGAGGATTTGTTGTTTGCATTAAAGATTGTGGTAAAATGTCATGGCAGTGAGCAGGAGGGGGCTTCATGGCTCATGATGTGCCAGAAAGGCCAGACTGGAGGTTCATAACTTTTTGGAATTAATATCTATTACTTGATTACCTTTGATTTCATAGGACTGAACTCGATGACCCAGGGGTTTCTTTCAGTCCTATTTTCTTGTTGGGTCACTGTATACTACTGATACTGTATATAAGCTTATAAATGCAAGAACAAGGGGGACAGTTATTAAACTTAAAAATTAAAAATGCAAACATGATATAAAGAAGCTTTTTCACATAGTGTGTCATCAGACTGGGACCTCATTGCCACTGGATTTTGTTAAAGACAAGCATTTAGCAAATTTCAAATATGGATACATATTTCAAGAATCTCCAGAATTATCTATCCAGTTATTAGAGGGGGGAAAAAAAACCTTTTATGGAAGGGATATTAAACCTTATGTTTCTGAGTTTAAATCATTCTCTTAGTACTGGAAGTCAGGTTATGACCTTATGCAGCAAAGTGGAGACCTACTCCAGAGTTCTTATATCTTTCCATGAATCATCTGCTGCTAGCTACTGTTGAAGAGATGATACTACAGCAGATGGACTTTGCATCAGATCCTGGCACTTCCTTTATTCCTATAGCTATGTGCCTTAGGTTAAAGCGCACACATGCACCAACTGCTCTTTGAAAATATATCATGGGATCTTAACGTTTCTCTTGAATGTCCACCAAATAGTGAGACCTTGGCTAAGTAGGTTACTATTCACACATCATTTTTAGTACTTCAGCATTCAACTACTGCTGTGCCATCATTTAGATATGAGTTTGAAATTCTATGATCTGGCTTGTCTCTAAAATATGGCACCTGAAAGTGAAGATGTGCTACTCAATTAATTATCAGTGACATTATATTAACAACTGCCATTAAGACGAAGGGTCATGTTGTGCAATACACTTAGGATGTTTTAATTGCACTTAACTCTTGAATGTCCACACATTCAAGCGATAAGACATAAGGTAAATGGGATCATAACATACCAAAGTTATAACTGTTCACAGGAGGAGTAGCTCCAGATCTTATTAAGTAACATGTTCAGCTGTCATTGAACTATTCCATTGAGATAATACAAGTTCAAGGTGCCAGTGTGGTGCAGGGCCTGGGACCAACCAAACAGCTGATTGCAGCTGCAGTTCTAGCACTGCCCTGAAGATGGTTGAAGACCACTAGCGGCAGAGTCCTAGCAGATCCAATGGCAGAGGCAGCTCCCTTTAATGGGCTCAATTCCTCATCTATCCTTCCACCCACTGCTCCTGGGAGGCATTCCTGGGCTGCCTGGTGGGAAGGATGTTGGAGGTTGCAGAATCTCACAGTCAGACTTGTGAGCTGCAATGCCTGGTGCGGGGGTCAGTGCCTGGGGGAGGAGGGACACAGCTGTCTCCAGCCCACTCTAGAGACTGTAGTAAGCATTACCGTACACCTGCTCAGAACATGTTCTAATGTTTAATACAGCATGGGAGTGCTTCCTATGATCTAAATAAAACACATGGAACAAGTCCCACAGACTCCAATAAAACATAACTGGGGAATGTTGATGAGACATTTCTGTTACACCCTTAATTTCATCTACTTACTTACATATCATAGTACTTGATATGTGCTACCCTGCACCCACTAAGAGTAACATTTATGACAGATCATAACTGGTTCATTAATTGAACACTAAGGGGTCAATTTAGGACACAGTGCTTCCATTAACTGTAGTTTCTTGGTTTAGTTATTGTTTGCAATTGTGACTTCTTGGCCTTTTACTTGGAACCAGGGGGAAAGAAGGAAATTATAATGAATACATGTTCAAGGCAGTGTTTAGGGATTTATCTGTGTGACTCCCATTAATACCAGTGGGGGTTGTTTAGGGATTTAGCTGCACAATGCTTTGAAAATGTGTACTTCACAGTTGACTAAAGGACATGACTGCCCTGGATCTGTCTTCCCCACTACGCCCCCAACCAGGGGACAGGAAAGGTTAATAAGAGGTTGGAAGACAGGTAGAAGTAGGACATAAATTCTGATTTGAAGTCACAAGCTGACCACCTTTCCATACTCTCAGGGTACTTGACAAGTTGAAGCCCATCACTATGTGGTTGAGCTAAATGTAGCTGTAAAACTATTTGTGGTTCACAATTTTAATGTCAGCCCTAATGCAATCTACAAGAGAACAAAAATACAAGAGAATTCAATTGGATTGTTTTATTCCACTTTGCCCCAATTTAATAAGCTTTGCTAAATTTGGTAACTTTTACAGAAGAAATATGGAAAGAAATTTATAAAATATGAGTTCCAAAACAATAGCTAACCTAGTCTCAAATTCCTGAAAAAAATGCATTTAACTTCTATGGTAAGTGTTAAGTAATTGGGATTAAATAATATTTTACTTAGAGAAGCTTTGATGTTTAGTAGCTTTGTGCCAAGAGCAGCCACCCTGCATGCTGGATCAGACACACCAGGCAGATCCAACCCATGGATGGACGAGGTACTGCCCATCTGGCCTACAGGGTGAAGAAGTTGGCACCACTCTCCTAAACTATAAATCTATGCTATAGGTATATTGTTATCCGTGATTTACAAGTAAGAAAGTAAAATGCAGTGTAAGAAACAGATGACTTTAAGCAAAATTCCTTGCAATGTCTCAACTGAGGCAGAGCATCTTTGTGGGTACAGACAGAAGTTCTATTTGCCATGCCATCAGCCCTCTGAAAGTGCTCTTCAGCTGTGCTGTAACACATGTGTATGGCTGCAGAGAGTTTTACAAGTGGCCAATCATGAAACAAATTAACCCTCGTCAAATGAGGGATTAGATAAAGGTGCTCTACTTTGGAGCACCTTAAGGAACTTCTGTTTGACCTAACAAACAAACGTCTGTTGGGCTAGGGGGCTGCTCACACTCATGGTGCTTTATGTAAAGGCCCACATGTCTGTCAGCACCCTATATTAAACCTAATGTAAACTGTTTCTCAGGAGCAAAATCCCCTTCACATGAAAAAGACAAAGTAATAAGTGTGGATTGCGGAAACTGAAGTCAGGGTTAGGGCACAAGAGTCACTGTGAAAAGTTACCCCAGCCATTAATTGAGTTTATAGGTCTGCAACAGTGTTTGCAATCCCTTTACAGAGCTTGCAGATCATGGTAAGGGCAGAGAATTCATGTAGGTAGTATAAGGCACAGCCTGTGGTTGCACTCAAAACTAGCCTATTAAGTAACAGAACATACACCCCTTTCTCTAGCAGGCAAGGCACAGGTCCTCACATCCGATAAAGCATAGTCCAAATGAAAATCCAAAGGCTTAAGCAGTTCAAGCCTTGCTCTACTTTTCACTAGAGAAGTGAATTTCACCACATATGTTGGCAGGGAGGGCTTACATATGCCCTAAACTTATAAGATGCAGGGACCTATGGGGACTTTTTACCATCTTGTACCATCTACACTTTTCCCAGAACCTGACAAAGGGACTTTGATCCTGAAAGCTTGCACAAAAGGACAATTTTCTTACCATTTTCCAGTTGGTCTAATAAAAGGTATCATTTTGGAACCAAGAGTTCTAGTTTTTTGTATTCCATGCTCTAGTAACCCTTACCATAAAGAAGTTCTTCCTAATATCTAGTCTAAATCTCCTCTCTGTCAGTTTGTGGCCATTGTTTCTAGTTACTTCAAGGGACACCTTGGTAAACAGAGCATCCCCTATTCCTTGTTGCCCCCCTCCACCCCCAACAAATTTGTAGACAGCCACCAGATCCCCTCTCAGCCTTCTCTTACGGAGGCTAAAGAGTTCCAGGTTCCTCAATCTCTCCTCACAGGGTCTTTCCTGCAGGCACCTAACCATACGAGTGGCCCTCCTCTGGACCCTCTCAAGGTCATCTACATCCCTCTTGAAGTGTCTCCCAAAACTGGATGCAGTACTTCAGCTGTGGCCTTACCAGTGCCATATAGACAGGAGGTATCACCTTCTTAGACCTGTTCATGATGCACCTGTTAATGCATGATAAAGTCCAGTTAGCTCTATTGATCACTTTGTCACATTGTCGAGTCATGTTCATCTTTGAGTCAACTGTGATTCTGAGATCCCTCTCTGCTGCTGTGCTACTTCAAAAGTCATTTCCCAATCTGTATGAGTGTTGGTGAATCCTTTCCCCCAGGTGCAGCATTCTGCATTTAACTTTGTTAAAATGCATCCTATTTTGTTCTGCCCACTTTTCCAGCCTGTCCAAATCTCCCTGAATCAGTTCCCTTCCCTCCAGCATGTCTACTTTGCCCCATAATTTGGTGCCATCCACGAATTTGGACAGTGTGCTCACTACACCCTCATCCAAACCACTGATGATGATACTGAACAGTACTGGCCCCAGGACTGAGCCTTGAGGGACCGCAATGGCCACATCTTTCTAGGCCAAGACTGACCTATCCACCACTACTCTCTGGGTGTGTCCCATTAGCCAGTTAGCCACCCACCTGACAGTGTAATCATCTACATCACAGTCGCTTAGTTTGTTTATGAAAATGGGATGTGACACTATGTCAAATGCATTTTTTTAAATCCAAGTATATGACATTCACCTCGGCCCCTGCGTCTAAGCAGTTTGTGACCTGGTCAGGCAGGATCTACCTGCTATGAATCTATGCTGGTTACCCGTCGGCATTATTTTTTCCTGCTGGACTTCCACAAATGGAGTCCTTAATAATTTTTTCAAAGGTTTTCCCAAGGATAGAGGTGAGACTAACTGGTCTGTAGTTACCCAGATCCTCCTTCCTCCCCTTTTTGAAAATAGGGACCACATTGGCCCTCTTCCAGTCCTCTGGGACCTGTCCTGATCGTCATGAGTGCTCAAACGGTCCTACCTGACAGCTGCTGGGAGGAGCAGTCAGCTATGACCTGCTAATTCTGCTATGACACTGGCTAATTCTCTCAGCACCCTGGGAGGAAGTTCATCTGGACTTGCTGACTTGAATGTATCAAGTCCCTCCAAATGCCCCTTCACTAGGTCGGCACTAACTGTTAGTGGGCGAGTGTCCCTCTTGTGCCTATCTATAGTCCAATTTGGAGATATGTCTTTGCCCATGTTCAGGAATACTAAGGAAAACAACTCATTGAAGAGCTCAGCTTTGTCCCTAATTGCTCTTGCCTATCCTGTAGGGGTCCTATGTTACCATGTGCCTTCTCTTTGTTCCCTATGCAGCTGAAGGAGGACTTTTTGTTGTCCTTAATTTGTGTTGCTAGCCTGAGTTCCATTGCTACCTAATGGACTCCATGCAGGTGTGAGCCAAGTAGGTATATTTCTCCTTGGTGTCTACCCCCTGCTTCCACAGCCTGTACGCCTCTTTTCATCCCTAGGCTTTCCTGGATTTCCCTGTTCAGCCAAGATACTTTCTTGGCCCTTTTGCCCCCCTTTATGTGCAATGGGATTATCTCCTTTTGTCCCCAAAGGATTGTTCCCTTGAGAAATAACCACCCTTCCTGGATTCCCATTTCACCAAGGCTTTTGTCCTTGAGGCCCTTACTTACGAATGTCCTGAGCTCATTGAAGTTAGCCTTTTTGAAGTCTAGCACTTTTGCTCTACTGGTTATCTTTCCCACATCATGATGGATAATGAATTCCAACAACTGGTGGTCACTATCTACTAGATTACACTGTATATGCAGATCCCCCACCAGGTCATTGCCTATAGCAATATAGTAAACACCAGATCCAGTAAGGCATTTCCCCTAGTGGGACCATATACTTCCTGCATTAGGTGAAGGTTCTGTATGCAGGTTAAGAACCTGCATTAAAGGTCAGATCTAGCTGACTGCTCCTCTCAGCTGATGTCAGGGTAGTTAAGGTCACCCATGAAAACCATATCCTTTGAGCATACTGCCTTTGACAGCTGCCTTGAGAATTCCAGGTCTAGCTCATTCCCTCTGGTGTGGTGATCAGTAATAGACTTCCACTACCCATTCCCTTTCACCCTGACCCCCTTGTAATCTGACCCATAGTATCTCAAATCTGCCCCTCTTCTGATCCCATGTTGATTACTGAGGATGTGTATTGCTCCTTAAAGTAGAGAGCAACAGCCCCCCTCCCTTATTTTCCCACTCTATCATGTCTATACAGCCGATAGCCATCAATGCCTACTACCAAAACGTGGGTAGGGTTCCACCAGGTTTCATTTAATCCAACCAGGTTAAAGTCTTTGTTTGCAAGCAGGAGTGCAAGCTCCTCCTGCTTGTTCCACATGCTCCTAGCATTACTATAGAAACACTTAAGCCCCACAATGGGTGCCCTTAGTAACCCCCTACCCTGGTGTCTATCAGGCACTGTCCTGGTGTCTATTGGGCGCACAATTATTCTTCCCTAAAGGGAAGAATATTTTTTCTTGTGCTTGTGAACTCACCAATTTGCCATATTTTTGTTTGCTATATATCATTCCTGGAATATGATCAGTTAACTACTTCATAAGCATTTGTGTCTGATAGCAGAACTCCCTAAATAGGAGATGCACTAACATTGAATAATAACATTCTTCATTCACAACTGCAAATGTACATATTTGCATAAAAATCCCCTTCCTATAAATATTGACAAAAATGAATGGTCTAAACACTTGGTCGTATGGAAGTAAATGAATGTTTATGAACAAATTGATTTGTAGTATTTACCTATATTTGAAATTGGCACACTTTTACAAGATTCTAAATATGCCATGCCACCATTAATCAGCTATGTGTTTCTACTGTAAGATCATTGTGGGTATGTATGCACTTTGAGTTTCTTGAAGGTTGCATCCAGTAGCCAGGGATATCCTCATTTATGCCCAGAAAAGTAAAAACACGAAGTGAAGAAATTTGTGTTTAGACCAACTTCTCTTATTTTGTATGAGTGAATGACTTTTGTTTATTAAAAACAAACAAGCAAACAAAAAAAACCCAGACAGATGATTTTTTACATGTACAAGCAGGCTTGAGAAAGTAATGGTAATTTCAAAATAAAATCATTTTGCATGCCATGATCATTTACTGGACCACATTGCTTGTTTACATAGCCATAACTGTGTGTGTCAAACAATGATGCCTGTTTCCTGTTGCTGTGTACTTTTCCACTCACTGCACACAAAATGGTTTTCTTAGTGTGCAATGCCATTTCTGAAACACACCCATATGTTAGGGAAGAACATGTGAGATAAAGGATAAGGCTTGCCAGAACGGCATATGTATGAAAATGAAAGTATTTGCAGCATCTGCTTCATACATATTACCCTGCAGATACAGAGAGGATTTTTTTCTTCCTTGTATTCAGACTTGAGTGATTACCAGAGGCAAAAGGAGCAGTTTCTTCAATTCTTACTCATGATCTATGATTTTCTTTTCTGCTGCAAACCTCAGGTTCATTTGTGAACCAAAAGTTGTCAAAAAAAAAAAAAAAAGGAAAAA
>NW_017729032.1:232981833-232988423 GCF_001723915.1 Gavialis gangeticus
AAAAAAAAAAAAAAAGGAAAAAATACTAACAAAAGATGAGGGTGGTAAGAAAGATTGTTGTGTACCTTCTAACCGTCTTATACCAGAACCAGATTTCCACAGGAATATTGATTTCAAATGCAAATGTAAGGAAATAACACTCATAAAAACAAAGTCTCTGAACTCTATTTAAGAGTTTTACATGGTAAGAGAGAAAGATATAAGAAGTGGAAATCACTGGTGGTAGTCCAAGGCACCAGCCTGAAGGAGGAAAAATTAAACCTGCCTTTTAATGGACAGTCATTTAAATAAACCACTTATCTGTTGATTTTGGTATTCCTCAAAGTCTTGCTGCATTTTGTGTAGCAATTTTTACAATCAACACAGCTTTAAAACACTGCATATCTCCCACGATCATCAACCATGTCCTCTCAAGTGCCACACTTCTATTATCCGCACACTAAAAAGCTATTCCCTGCTGTGTGTGAACACCAATAGGAGATTATTCCATCTTTGTTTTCCCCTGTTGAAAAGTCAAGGTTAACTTCAAAACCAAAAGAGTCAGTCACTTGTCACTAGAAATTTGATCAGATGTTATGCCATTGCAGGAATTCAGATTATATTTCTAACAAATACCACAAGCAGCAAAATCCTTCTAGCTATTAGATCTCTTACATAAGTGATGAAAGTAACTAAACCCAGCTGAAGCAAAGTACAAGATACATGGATAGTGTCACTGAACTTGTTAAAATTTTTCTGTGTTAATAACTGATGACACCCAGTGGAACATGATTCTTTATAATCTTGTTCGATGCTGAATAGCCTCACAGTTTCAAGTGCTACATTAAATTCTGAGAGATTCCGTACATCACTGTGGCATGCTAAGGAACAAGATAAGAAACTACAAATGCTTGACTCTCTTTAGTACGGTCCCTCTAACAACAAGTCAGAAACTCTTTCACTTGAAATAAAAACAAGAAAATAAAATAAGAAATGTGCTGTACTTTGCTGCAGTAATAATTGACTTGACAAGCCACTCCACATAATAAATATTGTAGCAATGAATGAGACAGAATCTATAAAGTGCTATCCAAAACCAGTCACAGTATTTAAAAGTCAGTAAAGATAAGAATCCAGTTGCTGAGCGCATCTACACAAGACATTTACTGCACAGTTGACTAACTGTGCAATAAATGTCACAGCGTCTACACATGTGCCCTTATTAGGGCGCATGAAACTAATAAACTCTGCAGCAGGGTAGGACTTGTATTTACATGTGCTGCTGCAGATTTTTCCACGTTCAGTAGCACATGTGTAGACACTGAGCCAGCTGGTTAGAATATGAGGCTGCTTCAGTGCAGGGGCTGCCAGCCAGCCCCCCTCACGCACCAGCCAGCCCATTCACAGCACACTGAGCCCTGTTGGAGTACATCCCAGCTGGGCAGACTGACCACTTGGGCCCCTGCAGCCCAGCTCAGCGTGCTGCAGTCTGGGTGCACATGTAAGCCACACACCCAGGAGCTTCCTGGGAGCAATAAACTGAGAAACAAAATGTTTATTGCTGCACATTAATAGCATGTGTAGATGTGCCCATTTAGTCAAATAACTACAAGCAGGGGATTTGTTTTCTCCCAAGTAACCTTCTGTCCTCTTGTCATAATCTACCAAATGAGAGTATGTAGCTAAGAAATATAAAAGTTCCTGTTTCTTAGCAGTCACAAGCAGAGCTAAGATGGGTGAAAATAAACACACACATCTATTTATCAAATCCTGTGGACAAAGCTGAAAATGAGAAGTAGTCAGAAAGGAAAAGAGGCACCCAACAGGGATAGCAAGTTCAGGCAAGAAAGAAAAAAAAACTAATGAAATGCTCTAATACCATGCTGACAGGGGTCATATAGATTAGATTTGAAAGTATCCAGCAGGAGAGAGGACCCAAAAAAGGGGAGAAGGCAGTACTGAGGAAAGCAGTGTTTAATTCAGATGCTTGGAAAAGGAAGAGCAGGGAAAAGACAAATGGAACTGTCAATCCAAAGGAAGTCAGAGCTTTATATTCCCTTGGGTTCCCCACCTGATGCTCTGCAGTTAATAGCAGCCCATGCTCTACAGTCTTATACAAGATTCTAAAGGTCTTCAGGGTGAGAACTACCCCTTTGTTATGTTTATACAGCACCTTACACAATGGAGCACAGGTATAACAGCATGGATCCAATATGTAGTAAAGAAGAATGAACATATAAAACACTTTTTCATAACATCATAGAATTGAAGGTTTGGAAGGAACCTCAGGAGGTCACCTAGTCCAGTGGGGTGAACCTTTTTGATGGGTGCACCACAAATTAGCCCTGCACCCTCCGAGTGCCACTCTCTTCCCTATCCCCTGCTCAAATGGCTGCTCTGCTTTTTGTTTTCTGCTCTGTGCTCCCTAGCCAATCTGCTGCTCTGTTTTCTGCTCCCTGCCATATCTGCCACTATGTTGCCTGTCTCCTCTCCAATCTGTCATATCACACAGAGACTGCCAATGCCATGTGTGGCATGTGTGTTGCAGATTGGCCATCCGATCCAGTCCAACCTCTGGTTCACCCCTTCCAGTCAAGTGCTTGTCTAAAGAAGAAAAGAAGAAACTTAAAAACAGGTTTTAAATGGGATCACATTTCTAAATAAAGATTAAATTAAGTATATAGCTAAATTAAACCTGCTATATCCACATATTTATATATAATCATAGAATAATAGAAAATGAGGATTGGAAGGGACCTTGGGAGGTCTTCTAGTCCAACCCCCTGCCCAAAGCAGAACCATCCCAAACTATATCAATTATATCTGAAAATTATTGGCATGGGGGGGAGGGAAATCAATCAATCACACTCCTCTCTCATTCATGATAATAAGGTGAGGCTGAAGAAGAAATGATCAAGTGCATAACATAGCCATAATGTCTTTCCCTTTGACTAACACCATTCTGGTCTTATATATACTCCAATTGCACTGGTTTAATTTCAAATCAGTTTAAAAACTGATTTAATCAAGTGGTAGAAAAAGTTATCTGGCTCCACTTAATTTTGTATAAACCTAGATTACAGTGAATTAACTTTAAAAGAGTAGGAACAAAATATCATAAGCAGACATCTATATAAAAAGAAGTCATATTATGATAAGGATGAAGAACAAGTACAAGAAAGAGGACAAAATGTTTAACAGTTCCTTTGGGGGGTTATTTATATAACTACTCCATTTTCCTTTAAAAAAAAAAATAAAACAAACAAAAAAAATCACTCCATACTTTAAAGGATTTGATGTAAAAGTTTTGACCATCACCATAAATCCATTCACTTGCACAGTTTTCTTTGTAACAATCTCCATTTTGGAAAAGGCTTTAAAGTTTTGTTGTTTTTTTTTTTGAGCCAACAAATTACATCCTCATAACTAAATCTGGTAATCATTTTTACATCTATAGTCTACATGGATCCCAAAGGCAGTTTTTATTTCAGAAAATCCTATAAAACCTATTTTACAAGAATAGGTTGTATCAGTTACAACCACCTGGACCGACATGGGTCACCTGGCCTTAACTGAGTCTTATGATGGTGTATCATTGTAACCTTGATACTGCTTTTCCCCTCCCATTTCTTTCTTTCTTTGTGTGTTTTCTTTGTTTCTTTCTTCAAATTATTTTCTTATTGTAGTATCTCCTTACCCTTGGGATGTTTGAAAGCACAAATACAGTCTTGATTTACTTTTGTACTTTTATAATCATCAAATACTGGCATTTCCCTATGAAGAGTTACCATTTCTTTTCTTTGGCCTTCCCATTTCCCATAATTTAGATTCATGCAGTTATGAGGATCTCATTAGGTGGATTCTAATTAGTTTCTTACAAATAGAAGTCATTCTAGGTAGAATATTTGAGAAGTAAATAACCTAGTCCATAATCTCTCTCCCAGATGACCAACCTTCAGTTGGGTACCCTAAAATGTATCCCTTCAGCCACATATCCTCCTACATATTTTCCCTCTACCAGATCATCACTGTGAACTTATTTACCTACATAACAATTCAGACTTGACATATGTAATGCTGAGATGCTCTGGCTGCTCAGCTTCTGGTAGTTTCAGAAGCTGTGTTGAAAACAAGTAGTAGGAGAAATTCCTGATACAATGGTCCCAGGTATAAAGTCACCCAATTTATTTTACTTTAGGACAACAGAGAGCAAAGATCAGCAGAGTTATAAGAAGCAGATTTTCCTTTCCCTGTTACCAAAATGGGGAGGCACAAATAAAAACTTATTTCATGAAAATGAAACTGTCTGCTGCATGCAACAAGTGGGAAGTAATTGTATATTATTGGAAGTTGCCACCACCAATTTGTGCTCCATTCTGATAGCCACATATTGTTCTGGCATTAGAGGGGGAACATTTTATCTGACAGAACCATGACAAACTTGCAAGTCTAGCATGCACATGTACACAATTCTCTTTCTGGTTTTGTATGCCTAGAAAAATGTAAAGCTTATACTTAAAGTGATGTTAAGATAACTCAGATAGCTACATTTCAACTTTGTTTCACAATCCTCCCCTTTTGGGTAGAAGGCTGATCAGACAGCATTAACCAAAGACATACTTGACATTTTTGTACATCCACTAGAGAGTACACTTAGTTGGAAGCTGAAAATTTACTACATTTTCTGTTAAATTGTTTTCTGTTTCTAAATTTTCTATTAGATTGTTTAATAGGGGTAAAAGCATCAATTAATTCTTGATAAAGATCTTATCTTTCTATACCTACTTGAGCTTAATCAGAAGAACATTTTTCAGCCATATTCACAACTGACAAGCAGCATAAAAATTAGACAAATAGAAAAACAGGACTAGAAAGCACCCAAATCAACCCCTTACTAAAGGCAGTGTCATCCACATTTAAACCATTTCAGAAAAGTATGCGTCTAAGCTGCTGTTTAAAACTTTCTGGAATGGAGATTCCGCAATGAGTGGTGCTCAAGCTTCCAGGCCAGATGAGTGGGGCCCTACCAGTCCTCAATCTGGATCCAACATACAGGGCCTGATCTGCAAATTAGATCTTGTGCGTGGATTGAACCAGTAAACAGCATCTTGGATTGCGCACAAGGTCCAGCTGTGGAAGGCTCAGCACACTGGCCCAATCCAGCACATGTGACCATGTCATCTGGCCCATGGAATTCCCCAGGGGTCCAAAAAATTTAGTAACAGGGAAGCAGTGGTAGTAGTAATTGCCACTGGCCTCTTGCAATCATGCCTATTATGACACTGCCACTGCTCTCCCAAAACCACATTTCTGGTAATGTGGGGAGACCCATGGGTTAGATGACTTGACTATGCAGGCTATACTTTGGAAACTACTTCTCTGAATAAACTACAATCTCTCCCAGTAGAAACTGTCAGCATACATTCAGTTTCTTATAGAGGAAACATGCCCCTTCTTTGAAAAAGAAAGATCTTGACACCTGAAAGATCTCCCTGCAAGATAATTTCTCTTGCTAGACTGAACACTTCCATGCTCAACTCCTCTCTGATTGGGAGCAGTTAAGCAGCAGCTTCCACTGTGCCTTCCCCATGACTTCTTCTACAAGAACTGTTACCTGATTTTGTTGTTTCTCTGGTACAGTAGCTTGAAGACTGGTTTGTTTTTCCACTTAGGCTGTGTAAACATGTTCATAGATCTTGGAGAATTCTCCTGGGTTTATTTTTCTTGTAGAAAGATTTAGCCAGTGTTCAGAAGTTGAATCTTTGAAGAACAGAGAGCTTGTAGTGCTGATACTGGGCAGCCAGAGTGGCCCCATTCACATATCTGCAAGCTCCCTCAGTCTGCCTGGGGACAGATGGAAGCACTGCACAAGACAGTCCTGATTGGTTGACCCAAACTGCTCCAGGTAAGCTTGTGTCTCTCTGCAGCACAATATGGAGTTGATCAAGGGACAATATTCTGCTCCCTCATTGGCAGGTGCTATAAAATCCAGCAAGCGACACACTACCCTCCTGGGATATGCCAGGGAATGGCCATTTTTGTTCTGAGAGAAAAAAAAAAACTGAACATCATTACACTTCTGGTTTCTACAGGGAGAGGAGAGATTTTTTCCAGGAGAAACTGAATGTCTGTATGCAGTATGGAGCCTTAGTTTTTCAAGTTTCTATTAAGTGATTATTTTCTCTGTTATAACAGAGATTATGTTTAGGGGCAACCAACATGGGTTCATTAGACACAGGTCCTGTCAGACCAGCCTGATGGCCTTCTATGACGAGATCACAAAATCCTTAGACACAGGTGTAGCAGTGGACGTAGTATTTCTGGACTTTAAGAAGGCCTTTGACACTGTCTCTCAACCCATTCTCATTAAAAAACTAGGAGACTGTGGCATTGATGCCTAAACAGTCAGATGGGTCACTAACTGGCTGAAGGGCCACACCCAGAGAGCGTGGTAGTGGATGGGTCCTATTCAACCTGGAGGGATGTGGGCAGTGGGGTTCCGCAGGGTTCAGTCCTCAGGCCTGTACTGTTCAACATCTTCGTCAGCAAGTAGGATAAGGGGGTAAAAAGCTCCCTGTTCAAATTTGCAGACAACACTAAGATGTGGGGAG
>NW_017729032.1:232988985-232989314 GCF_001723915.1 Gavialis gangeticus
TTAAGAAGAGGCTAGATGAACACCTTGCTGGGGTTGTTTGACCACAATACTCTGTCCTGCCGTGGAACTGATGATCTGCTCATGTCCTTCCAACCCTACCAACTATGAAACTATGAACTGACTTGCTTTTCACTGATATGCTCTGTAGCATCCAACCATGCAGTCAGAGTACTTTTATTTGTTCTATTCCTAGATTACTTGACATTTTTAAGAAGCAGTGGAATAAAGTACTAGAAAACAGGATTCCTGGTTTTTATTACTGCTCTACAAAGGAGTAACTCGGTATGCTCCTCCAGCCAAATTTTTAAATGTGGCCAGTGATTTGTGTG
>NW_017729032.1:232994314-232995460 GCF_001723915.1 Gavialis gangeticus
TTACTGCTCTACAAAGGAGTAACTTGGTATGCTCCTCCAGCCAAATTTTTAAATGTGGCCAGTGATTTGTGTGGCTTCACTTCTGGGTGCTCAGTTTATGATACTATGTGCCTGACTCTGAGGTTTTAAAGGTTATACACTTCTGATGGCTTTAGTGGTCAGTGTGGTGGGTAGCAGAAGATCAAGCAAGAATTGAAAGAAAGACAAAAGAATGTTAATTACATTTAATGGCAAGTAAATCATAATTAACCACATGATTTGTTGATTCAGTCATTTATTCATCCATCCATCCACTTGTCTATGTATATGCTGCCCTTCCAAACAGAGGCTCGAAGCATTTTACAATTAAAAACAGAATTAATTAAAATAGGAGAGTGACAGGTGGACCAAAACAACTTGAGAGAAATAGTACATCAAGATAAAACAAAGAACCCCCTAAACATTATCTCAAACTAGTTTTCTTTGGTGAATGCCTGCCCAAATAGGAAAGTCTTACTGCGTTTCTGAAAGACGTCCAAGCCAGGCTCTGGCAAACCTTAAAAGAAATGGAGTTCCAGAGCTGAGGAGTAATGGTGGAGAACACTGCCAAACAGACTGATGGTACTTGCTGTCAACTGACCTTAAGGATTACAATGAGATGTAAGGGAGAAGGCAGTCCTTTATGTATGTAGAGCCCAGACCATTTAGGGACTTATAAAGTCAAAATTGACTCCTTGAATTGTACCTGGAAAGCTACTGGGAGCCAGCTCAAACTCTGGAGCACTGGAATTATGAATAGGGACCTACCAAAATTTTTCCAAAAATAAACAAATAAACTTACCAGCAAGCAGAGAAAAGTTTATGGGAAGCCCTATAGTTTTGGAGCATGGGGGGAGGTGGCTATCCAGGGCTGCTTGCAGCAGGAGGCATGGAGGCTGCAAGCAGTCCTGCTGCACCCCACCCCCCTCTTCTCTGTCCCACCCCCCAGAGCACCAGGAGTTTTTAAAGATCTGTGCCAGAGGCTAGGCTATGATGCTCACCAGCTCCTTGAGTACCCTGGGGTGCAGATTGTCAGGGCCGGCTGACTTGAAGTTATCCAGCCTCTCAAGGTGTTCCTTTATGAGGTCAGCATTGATGGAGGGCAGGGGATCTCCCTCACCGGGACCT
>NW_017729032.1:233000460-233009245 GCF_001723915.1 Gavialis gangeticus
CAGGAGATCTCCCTCACCCGGACCTCCCTGTCCCGTAGTGGGCATGGGCGTCCCATGGGACTGATGAAAGACTGACGCAAAGTACCCATTTAATAGGTTGGCTTTTTCCTGGGCATCAGTTTTCAGTTGCCCCACCTGGTTCAGCAGGGGTCCAATGTTGCCCTTGCTTTTCCTCCAGCTCCCCACATATCTGAAAAAGGACTTTTTATTGTCCTTGATGCTCGAAGCTAGTTGGAGTTCAGTTGCAGCCTTGGGTTCTACAGCTTCCAGAAGGTCTTTGAGGGCAGCCCTACCTAGAGCACATTGCAGTAGTCTAGCCTTAAGGTTAGGCATACAAAGATGATGGGGATGACTAGATCAGTTTGAAAGAAAGAACCAAAGCTTCTCACCACATGTAGTTTGTAAAAGGCACTTAAAAGCCATGGCTCCCACTTGAAGATCCAAGTGCAGCATAGCATCCGAAGGCTATGAATTTGAGTGTCAAAAGGGGGCTGCATCTCAATGACAGGTATCCCAGTCTCCCCGCCCCACCCCCCGGTCATGTGGTCTGCCCATTACCATCACCTCTGTCATGGATCCTGGTTTTTGCTGATAAAAAAAAACCCTCCAATTTTTGGTTTTAAAAATGTAATCAAAAATCCACATTTTTCCATGGTTAAAATGAAACACCACTAACGTGTGTATATATATATTAGTGGTGTTCCATTTTAATCATGGAAAAATGTGGATGTTAGGTTACTTTTTTTAAACTGAAATTTGGGGATTTTTTTTTAAACAGAGAAAACCAGAATCCCTGGTCATGACATAAGAGCAAAATATAGAAGAATCTGTGCTTAAAAAAAAAAAGATGGCTAAAGCAGGACATTATAACCTCCTCCATATGTGAAAGGTTGTCATAAATCTGACTGATTAATTTTTTTTTATTCATGCCTACTTTGGTTCAGATAAGAAAAAATTGGTTTACTTTTCAGGAACAGAACATTTGGATTCAATATCAGGTAAAGCTTTCGATCTATGAAGTCAGTTAAAAGCAATGCTGCAGACTACTTGGGACAGTTGCAGAATCCCAATCCCTGGAGGTCTTTAAAAACATGTTAGATAAATATCTGTCAGGGATGATCTGGAAACTCTTGCTTCCAACAACCTCTTGAGGTTTCTTCCAACGCTTCACTTTTATGATTGATTTTGAGATTGTTAAATTAATTATGAAAGTGGGCAATTAGGGAGGAACAAATGACACTATAGTGGAGAGATTTTTAAAAGGAGAGATCCAGTAGCTTTCCACTGTTTCCAGTCCCCTTGTGGCAGATAAGCATTGCAAAGCAGATTATGCACAGTAGTAACTCTTTCTGTAGGACTCTACTACAAGTTATAATAATTCAGTCTATACAGCATGAAAAATGTTGTAGCTTTGTTGTGATGGAAATGCAACTTCACTTCAAGAAACATTCATGATGCCAGCTTTCCCTGAAAATTATTTCAGAGGAGTTTCACTGGAGAAACTACAGAAATATAGCAAAGTTGTTGCCAAAAACTGTGACATGAGAAATAAATGCTTTTTTTTCTTCTGACATAGAATTCATTCTTTTTTTGACAATAAAATAATGTGTATTGCAAGGGTGGAGAGAAAGCCAACATCAAAGAACAGAAAAGAAAAATACTGCAACAGAAATCTTGATCTTTGCAGATCTTTTCAGTACTGTATTTCTAAAACACAAACAGCTAACAAAACACAATTCTACAGTGGGATTGAAAAAAGAATCTGTCACACTGCCAAGTGACACAAGATCTTTTGATAACAGGATAAATCAATGACACAAGACATTTAATAAAAGCTATATTATCTAACAATGCATACCCCTACCCTTCCATCCATAGGTACATCATTTATTATTACTACAACTTCAATATTCAAAAGGCCATGCTTTGTATGCTTACCACATCTTAGCTTTCATCATTCCTCTTAAGTTTCCTTTTGCAATATTATACAATCTGTTTTCTTCCAACACACACTATTATACCAAACAAGCAGTCATACTCACTAGTACTTCAAGGAAAAAAAGACAAAATTATTCATAGCATAAGAATGTACAAAGTATATTACAGATAGTGGGTATCATTGCCCCTAGTTAACTTTGCCTAACAAACTTATTTTCAAGCATGTGTAATTTTTCTAAACTTTAACCACTGGTGCTGAAATTTCTGTTAAGTCACTAATTGAGCCATCTATTGAAAGTGCAGTTTTCTTTCCTTCTCACCCCTTTCAGAGTCCTCCATTCTTCCTCTCAAGGATTACTAAAATATGCTACCCATACAATGAAAAAAACAGCCAACCATTTATCTAAACAACAAAAAGATTGACCAAATTTTTGTCTGTGATGGGACAAAAATTTCACTTGCCAACAACGGAAACAATAGATCAAAACATCCTGCTCGTGAAATGAGTCTACAACAACATGGAACAATTTCATTTTCAGGTGGCCTTGAAATCTGGAGCAGAACCAGAAAAAACATCAACTACAGCGATACTAAAATTATCAAGCACAATAAGAACCAGCAACTGTAGTGCCAAAACCACAGGGAATTTCAGTAGCTCAAAGAAATCATTCTGTGATGAACTATAAAAAGCTAGTTCCTATCTTTCCCCATGGGAGGACTCTCATAACAACATGCTCAACCCTCACACAGCTGATCAGATGCGGCAATTTTTGCACCCTAGTTGGGATTCAAACAACACAAACTACAGTATCTTATCAACTTTACTTACTGTTGTTACAGTGTGGAAAGAACTAAAACTTGTCTTAGACACAGGGTGCATGTACACAAGATGTTTACTGCAGAGTCGACTAATTACTTTAGACTAATTACTGTAGACTCATTTTTTACTCCACAGCAGTGCACATGTAAATGCTGACATGGCTGGCTGGGGCATGAAGGTGCTTCAGTGCAAGGGCTGCCTGCTGGCCATCCCTGCACTGGAACACCCTCGTGCCCCAGCCAGGCCCTCCACAGCATGTTGAGCTGGTTTAGAGTAGCTCCAGGCTGGCAGGCTAACCCCCACCTGGATCCTTGACAGCCGTGGCTGCTCTGATGTGTCTCAATGTGATATGGCCCCAGGTACATGTGTAAACACAGTGCCCAGGAGCAATAAACTCCAGCGCGATATACAACTAAGTTGATTGCTGCATGCTAAAAGTACATGTAGGTGTACCCAAAACCTACTAAATCTCAGTGCTGCATACAAAATTGAGCCTCTCATCCTTAATTCCCAAATAATAAGTATTAAAAATTGATCAAACATTCTACAATAAACACAATTAACTGAAGAGAGGGAATCTGTCCCTAAAGATACAGTATTCTTCAGAAATCACTAAAGATGCACACAAACTAGACCATGATATTGCTTATTATTTGTATTAAAATAGAACCTTCTAGGGATCACAAACAAGGAGCAGGGCTCCATTATACTAAGTACTATTGTCATTTTCCTTTGTAGTCGAAGATGACTGCATGCCATTTCATGGCTGAACTGTTCAAGTGATGGGCTCTCTGAAGACTGACAAGTCCAATTTTTAACTGGAACATACAGTTACAGATAGAAGAGATAATGGTGAATATTATGGATGAGGAGGGCTGATCGTGACACCAAAACTTGTTTTAAATGCTTGTGGTCTGTATGTCTAATGTGTTGATTCTCAACGCCAGTTACGCTATAATGGATCAATTTACATCCCATCTTGTGCTCAAGAACTATTTTGCTCCCAGCTTTGAACATTGATATTACATTGATTCAAAGATGTGTTTAAACAATTCTTCTATCTTTTCCTATTGCTCACCACATGACCATCTGCACAGTTCTCCATAAAGGATTCTCTTAGGAACTTAGCAGAAATCCAAAAGAACCTTCTATATGCTTTCATAATCATACCACCTATACAGTGGGTGTATATTCTCACTGGATGCCTTAAAAATATTTGGGATTCTATCTTGCTACCTTATCTGTATTAGCATTTTCAGGTTCTTGAAAGGAAATGGTTCCATTTCTTGGAGAGATTATTGCAGGTTGTGCATGACAGGCATTAAAGTAAAAAAAGTGAGGAGTATTGCTTTTCAGACCTTAAACATGTGCCTACAACACTATACTTCTATCCAAAATATATTCACATAATCTTTGGAGGAAATAGTTCTCAACCTTTTTAGGCTTACGGCACCCGCTTCATAAATTTTCTAAATTTAGCAGCACCCCATTTTCCAGGAGTCATGTGCAGAGGTGGACTGGGAAATGGATGCAGCATGAGTCGGCACTCCTGCCTTCATTAGGTTTATATAATAACTGTATCAGTTATCTGATAAACCTCATGCAAGCAGGAACAGCCCTTCCTTCCAAGAGTGCTGCACCCAGGTGAAATTGCCCTGAACACCTCTGTTTCCAGGAAGCATCTGTGGAGCTGGCATGGGAAGTGGCTGCTGGAAGAAAAGGTTATCCTTCCTATATTAGGTTTATCTGCACCCACCCACCTCCTCCTGCCAGCCTCATACACACCTCCTGGAAAGAGGCATGCTGTGCTATTTAGGTTGAGAACCACTGGTTTAAAGACTAACTGTAGCAATTTTGCTGGAGACTTCATCTTCAATGTGAACTTCATGTGCGAAAGTGATATCCCGAAAAGATGGATTCATTAGGAGCTTGAAGCATATGCCCTCTAATTGAGGTGACAGGTGATATGTAGCTGGTTGGTACACAACTTCTGATTCTTTTAAGCCTAACAAAATGTGAATGTGCAGCTGAAAAGTGATCTATGGTGACTTACATCTCTTCGTTGTAATGAACAACCAAGACACCAAAGTTTGTGAACTTGTTCCTAAAGCACCCTATATGGGATTAAACAGTTTTTCATTAGCTCTGAATTTAATCCTAATACTGACAACAAAGCAATGGAAATTAACTAATACCACAAAAGCAAACAAGACACTAAAGGTGTGATGACATAATTTTGTTTTGTACTATTTATTAGTGGAAATAGATTGGAGCTACTCCTATCTGCCAGCACTCCTACCATCATTTCATCATGAAATTGTCTTGCTATTTGTCAGGGGAGCCAATCTTAGATAGAAGCTTCCATAAGCCTTCTCTACTGATAGTGTCAAATGTCTTTGGAAGTTCAATAAGGACACAGCAAAGAGTATTCTGCATTTCTCTTGTATTTGCTGTGCAGAAAAAAAAATGTGTCTGTTCCTCTCTCTTCTCTGAAACCACATTGGCTATCAAATACAACAAAAACTTTCAGCTTTATGACAAATAAAACAGAAGAGTATGATTTTTGCAAGAATCTGGCCAGCAAGAAGTGTAAGGAGATTCCATAATGAATGTTATATGTGGAATTATGTAAATATGACAATAGTAACATCAATGCACTCTTAGGGATCACCTTTTTATGTCATGTCAAGTGAAAGTCCTTTGTGGGATATTGTTTTAGTAGTTTCCCATGAACTACATAGCCCTCAGCCAGAATAACATCAGAGCCAGGTGCTTTGCCATTTGCAAGTAATACATTACTGACTTTTTAGTCTCTAAACGATAAGAAGTTCTGTGGCAAAAAATTCACTGTTGACATACTAAAGTCAATGGCCTCATCAGTGGTGCTGGAGTTTTTCTGGAGGTTTTTCCATTTGAACCCATAATAGAGATAGAATCACTTAGATGAGGCCCCTATACTATCTGAAGAGCACCACAGGACTTCTGCATATCATTTTGATGAGTATGTAACAGCAGATATTCTGCTTTCTTGCTCCACAAAGTACTGCAAATAGCTATCACTTTAGAAAAAAATGTTGAGCATATTGTAAAAAAGGTGCTTTCTTGAGTGTGATGATCTATCAGTCATTCAAGATAAATACCGGTGAGGTTTCTTAGCTAGCATTCTTACTCAGCCAAGCTCAATGTTTCCTCATTACTGAGCCCAGAGGCACTATACAAACAAACAAAAAGCACGAAGGGCTCACAAATCTAGGATTCAGACATAATAGCCCAAAAATAGACAAAGGAAGGAACAGAGGAAGAAAGGACAAGGTAACAGTAGAAAAATATGCATGGTACACCTCTAGATAGACTGTTTTATCTTCCTGCCTTGTCACCCCCTCCATCCCCAACTGGTAGAGACCAAGGGACCTCAGTCCAAACAGTCTTTTTCTATGCACCTGTGAGCTACCATTGTCCTCAGCCTACTAACATGTTTTCCTACCCTTTTGACCACATTGGAGATATTCAGATAAGCATCTAAATGAGTGCCTCCAGGATAGTGAGTACAGTTCTACATATGCCCTCCAGAAATCTGCTCCCTCATCTCTTAGTCCAAAGCAAGATACTGAAAGCCCTCATTGTATTTATCTCCACAACCAGAAAACAGTACTTACATTGACCATTTATCACAAGAGAGAAGGGCAGCCACAACACAAATCACAACAGTACAATGAAAATTATTGCTTACAAACAAAACGTCCATTGGCTATCCAACCAATACATTTAGTTTAACAATAAAATCCTATATCCCAGTCCTGATGCAAATGTAGATATTCATGTTACAAACCTGTCAATTTTAACATATATTATGACACTGCAAACTACAAAGGCAATACCATCCTCATCGATGGGGTTGTTTCACAATAGGTAATCAACATACGTTTTGCCATATACAATTACATTGGTCCTTTCCCTCTTTCTCTCTGGTATGTGTCAGCTAAATATTTTATCCATAAAATGAGTTAACAGAAATCAACATGTCATGGTAAAACTGTATTTGAATTCTGCAAATTTAATTTTGGGGGTGTTGGTTATAGCCATGTTGGTCTAAGGACACAGGCAGACAAGGTTCTTTGGGTAAACATGATATATTTTATTAGATCAACTAAATAGCTGGAAAAGTTGTTCTTACCAAGCTTTCAGGCACAACCACCCTACTTCAGGTAGTCTAATAAAAGATATCACATTTACCCAAAGAACTTTGTCTGCAAATTTAATTTGAAATTTGATTTTCATCTTGAATAGATAAAAAATGAGTAATGGACAACATGTGCTGGTTTAAACAGAAATACTTCTGTTCTTGTGATAGTTAAGTGTTTGAGTAAGCAAATCATCAGAGGAGGAGGATATGGACCAACACATCTGGAAATACGCAAGTGGTCCTACACTGAGATTCATGAAGGCAGAACTTCATGTCCCTAAGGAACTAAATGAAAGATCTTGGCCTTAACATTCACTAAAGAATGTACTGTAGCTTTATGTAATTTTAAATAATTGCAAAGTCAACAGAGCAACATGCTAGTATTACCTTGTATTGCTCTAATGCCACAAACCAGAAACTCTGACTGACAATGCCAATATAGCAGGATAGTATTGATGCACCATACCAGCTCCAATTACTACAGACTTATAAGAATATTCCTAATAAACTGAGAGCAGCAACTGCATTGGGTGGCAATGTGAAAATGAATGCTAAAAAAGGCAACCACCAGGGGAGCCATGATAGAAAAGAGGATGCTGCTTTAACAAAAAGGAATTATGTTTTATTTTACCATTCTCATCTTCAATCAAAGAAAATTAGATGTTTCTAATCATTACTGGGCATCTGAGTAGAAAAGAAATGGATTCTAGGGAAGGCATGGGGATTCTCATGAAGTATGAGAAAACAGAGTTATAAGTAACATAACCCAGTGCCCATATTCAAATTATTATTCTGAATGATCAGTGATGATGAATGAAAAGCAAGACACCACATTCTCCATTTAGTTGCATAATGATCCATTTTGGGGAGTAACAAGGGATTCCTTAGAAGCTTCAGAACTTAGAAGACTACCGTATTCTAATAGTGTGATCTATTTGGCAACTCTCAAACAAAAGTACAGAAAGCAATAAATTGATAGACAGTAATCAGCTAAGAGAACTTAAAAATGAGTGCTTGCCCAGTTGTAATAATCTAGATAGGTTATTAGTGAAATAAAGGTGTTAGTTTTTTGTTTTTTTTAAACAGACCATCAGGGTTCATTTAATCCAACATAGTCTCTTTAAGCTGTTCACATAAAACTTCTGGTTAAAAGACAGCCAGCCATGGATGAAACAGGTCTAATTACATGTCTTTTTGTAGGTTTGTCAAATGCATAAATATCACACAAAGGAAATGATTCTGTGATAAATTAGGGTAAATTACTATAATAAAAAAGTTTACTTTTGTTTTGGATAATCAGCAAATTAATTGTGTTTGTTGCCAGCATAAACTGTATAATTAGCACAACATCTGTGTCATTTAAATCAACTCAGCAATTCTCATTGTATCATTGCTGAGAGAATTTGAAGTGTACTTAATGTATTAATGATGCACAATGGTGAAAAAACTCTCATTAGTGGAAAGTTTGTATAGTCAGTAACTGAAAAAATATGCAAATGAACACATTAAATCTACACTAACATATCAATTCCATATAGGCTAAAACTCTTGAAAATCAACACTTTATAAAACAGTATTTCTGCTTGGTGCAATAAGTTTGGCACGTCAGACTAAAGGATTTCAGGACCACAGCAGGCTGATTTAGCCCTTTTGAACACTTGAGATCAGGTGACTTCAGTTAGCTGATTAGAGATGCAATAATTTTAGACAGAAATGATTTTGCAGGGAAGTCATATTTCTTAAATCAAAAACAGGTGTTATTTAGCCTATATATATATATATATATATATATATATATAGGATGGGGTTCAGCATAGACAAATGCAGGGTGCTGCACCTTGGGA
>NW_017729032.1:233009630-233014801 GCF_001723915.1 Gavialis gangeticus
GTGCACCCAGCATTCATTCCTGCCTGTGGCAGGGGGTCAGGCTAGATGATTTGATCAGGTCCCTCCTGACCCTAGCTACTATGAAACCACGAAATCTTACTTAGTCTATATGAAATCTTACTTAGTCTATAAAATGAATATCTGCCCTCTGTCGGGGTAACCAAACACCGAGTGAATCAGGCCCCAAGGTCACGGTGGGCCAGGGTGGCAATTGGAATACGAACAGATGGGATTAGCGGTGGTGGAGTGTGAGCTGTACGGGAAGTTTAAACAAAGATGATTTATTTACTCACGCTTGGGAAGCGGAGGCTCAGATATTTCTTCAGTTATAGTATAACGAACAACAAAGGGGTCTGTTGGCCCACAGGGTTCACTAGCGAGCCCTTGCTTTCTACCCCCTGAGGGATAGGTGCGGCTGCCCACTAGCTAGTCCCAGGGCTGGTCAACAGCTCATGAACGGGATAACAAACAACAAAAACTGTAACGTAGTGAACCGAGGAACGGGGTTGTGACGCCAGTCCAAAAGACAGTCCGTAAGCCGAGGTTGGAGATGAGAAGCCAGAACGAAGTAAGCCGAAGTCAAAATCGAAGCCAAACAGTCCTGTAACCGAGATCGAAAAGACGAGTTGCTCCACACGCCGTCCGCAGCCTCTGCTTGTGCCTCACAGTCCCTGCCGTCCGCAGCCTCTGCTCACAGGATCGTTCTCTCCCTGTGAGACAGTCCTTGCAAAGGTAGCCTCTGCTCACAGGATCAAGCACAGTGTCTCCTCCAAAACACACACACACCACCTCACCACACCCGGGTGGCGGCTCACAAACCTTTTATAAGAATTTAGTGGCCAATCAGAACACTCTTCACAGAGAAGTTTTTAGTCAAACTGAGCATGAGTTTACTTTATGCTCTGTGATTGACAAGCCTTCAGGTCACCCAGAGGGCACATACTAGGGGCCTGTCTGTAGTTTCAACTCCCTGTAATGGCAGCACCAAACTTAAGATTTTTCTTTGACACCCTCCCTTGTGTCTGGGTTTAGACTAACGCAGCTTACTACCTATCTCTATAGGTATATATAGGTCTCTCTCTCTCTGTCTCTTTCTCATTTAGTAAGTCTATAAGATGCATATCTACCCTGCTTCCCTTCCATACAGAGGTCATTCCACCATCACGGCTATTCTAATCTCTGGGTGGATCTATATGTGGAAATAAAATGTAGCAATAAACTCCAGTGCAGCTTGTGCCAGAGTTTATTGCTCCTAAGTTTACATGTGCAGCCAGGACTGCAGCGCTTTGAGCCAGGGCTGCTCCCCTCCAGCTCAACACATCATGGAGGGGGTAGCTGGGGCATGAAGGTCCTATAGGGAACAGCTAGCCAGCAGGCAGCCCCAACACAGTAGCACCCTCATGCCCCAGCCAACCCCAGTTACCATCTACTTGTGCATTCTGGCACATGTAACTACTCTGCTGTAGGACGATACTTGTTCCAGACAGTACTATCCTACAGTGGAGTTAATTAATTGACTGCACCCTAATGGGGGTGTATGTGTTGACAGTGATGCTTTACTGTGGAAGAAATTAGTCAGCTTTGCAGTAAAATGCACACAAAGATGTAGTAAAATGCACTTGTCAGTTCATCTCCAGCTTTTTCTGGGCACTTCTGACTGCTTGAATTGCCTTGTAGCAATTCACCCATAACCCAAGCAGTCTTTTGCTCTTGTTGAAAAAGTAACAACGAATCTATTCCAAAAAAACAATTCTCTCCTTCCCTGAAAAAGGCAAACTTTCATCCTAGGTTATACCGGCACAAATTAAAAACTACAAATTTAAGACCAAACTAGAATAAAAACTGGATAAAATTATTCATTCAAAACTTTTTTTTAGTTTGTTTGCTTCATTTTAGACGAAAGTAATTTTTTGGTCAAAATAGATTTTTTTTTTGTTTGTTTCAGGGATGTTATCAATCCAAAACCAAGCATCCCAAAGCAAAAATTATGAATATTTCCAAAAGAAGTATTCAACATCTAAAAACTAAAAAGAATTCAGCCAGTCCAGTAAGACATTTTAGTAAGTGTCCAGTTTAACCATATTTCCCATATAGTATGTCAAAACTATAAAAATCAAGGTGAATTTCATTTTGATGGAAGCAAAAAAAAAATGTTTCCCCTAAATATTTCATGAGAATATACTTCTTAACCTAGACAGAATCAATCAAAATTAGAAACAGGAGATGTGTACACGTTGGAATTAAAGATTCATAGGATTCTAACCCTTAAGAATCCTACTTTTCCTGATGTCTTAAATAGACTTCTAAAAATATGCATGCGCAAACAGACATTCAAAAATCCTGAGCTGGAATCAATCCAAGTTATGTGGTTTTCTGAAAGTGTCATAGTTTAGATCAGTAATGAATACAACACACATTTAGCCTTCTTAAAATGGGAATCTTAAAATGGGTTGGGACATTTTTAAACCAGTCTGCGTGTGCAGACTGTTCTGTTCTGTTAGGGGTCTAGACCAATTTCCAATCACATATACCAGTAAAAGTATAATGTAAAAGAGGTTTCATCAAATATTTATTCCCTTGCAGGAATTGTGCGGATGCAACCAAAGACGCAAAGAATTAAATTCCCCATTTGAAAGAACTGGATATCAGATCATCAACACTTTTATTAAAAGTTTTATTAGCCAGTATGGAGAGAGAGCGAGAGAATTTATTTAAATAGTCATTCAAATTAATATTAAATTAATAAATATTGTTATATAATAGGATTTACTTTTCCTTTTATTAACATTGAAGCCTCTCCAATTCTCATAGATAACAATGCATTTTTCAAACTGCAACACTGAGGGATTTGTTTCTTGGCAAAATTTACAAAGCATTACTTTAAAAAAAAATCTCATACAGCTCTGTATTGACTTTAGAGTGGACCCTAATTCAGTTCTGTAAGAAACAAAGCACTACCCTTTATTTTCAAGCAGTGATTCGTGTACCTCATTTATTGCTTTTTCCTGTTAGTTTGTCCAGACAGATCAAGAGCTAGCATGTGGTTCCATCCTGCCCATGGAGAATGATAAACCTGGCCTGGGATTTGACACCAGGACCAGATATAACAACCAAAGGAAAGCAATGCAATGCTAGGAATTCAGGAATATTTTTTTCAAAGATCCTGGACATCAAGAATTTAACCAACATTGTAAAAAAGCATAAAACTGTATCTCTGTATCTTTACTCATCTCTATATATTTGGTATTGCTTTGTAGTGTTATAAAAAAAGATTAGTTTATTTTTCAAGGGATTCCTTTTGCTTATGTAGGCATATATCAACAATAGGAGTTGAAGATCCCTTTTATAGCCATAGGCTGACTGCTGTCATGCAGCTAAACTTGAACTCCCTCTTGTTGGGTTGTCGGTGACCTGGAGCAATTTTTCTTCTTTTGAGTAACAAGCAATTTGGTTTCAATACTGAGGCTTCATCTGGGCTTGTACTACTGAGTAGAGACTGGAAAGCACCAGAAAGTATTGTTGATATGCTCTGACACAGGTAGATTTCTGAGGCAATTTGATTAGAACAGATATACTACATATTTACAGTGTGTGATTTATTTAAACTGTTAAGATAATAAAAGTAGAATTATGTTACCTGAGCCCTGCAATAAAATGAGTGGCTTAGCTCCTACTGTAAACTACCCCATAGGGTGGAGACTTTTGTAGAAGTTATTGAAGCTTCTTTGCTGAAGAAAGAAATCTGTTTCAGGAAAGAACTTGTGGTAGCACCAAACTAGCAAGTATCCTTGAAAATTTCTCAGTTGCTGTTATTACAAGGGATGAAGGCAAAGGTTTGGATACAAGAAGAGCTAGATTAAAAGTTAGCCAAACTTTTCTTTGAATCTCAGATGTCTGGGTCACGTTTTTGGCCAGTTGTTTTTGTGCACCTGTGTAGCTAAATTCTTCCTAGAAATTCAGAAATACCACAAGAGAGCATTAAATGTACAGCACTTAATGGCCTCATTGCAAAGAGATCAAGTAAGACTCCTGCAGGTGTGTTCCACAATGAGCACTTAATTGGGAAGCAGGAGCACATATATGGGGAGAAATGATAAAAGGTTATAGGGAACATGGCAGCACTGAGCTCAGTAATGCATGTAGAGATACTAAGTTTTACTTGTCAGTGATTTACAGAAGGAAGATGCAGATAAACACCAAAACATTGAGATGCATGGTTCCAGTGTTATGCCAGATCTCTCTCAGATTTTTCAGACAACTTGGACCACATCTTTTTTGTACCTACACATTTCTGTCTTCTTTGGAAGTTTAACATTAATCCAGTTTGAGTGTTCTCCAGCTTTGAGATTTTACTATGATAATTTCATTGAATAAAAAGCATTTTCAGAGTGGAAAATGCATAATCCTGTATTTAAACCATTAGAGTTAGCGGGTGTAATTGTAAGGAACAGTAGTCAGTGTTAAGGTTAGCATGTGCTAATAATCACTGGCACATTAAGGGCTAATATGGTCTCTAACATGCACTACTCAGACCTATCACTAATGAGCTGGTGAACAGGGGCCTGCCCAGGGCCTGTAAATCTGCCCCATGCCTGCCCTGCTCACAGGCTCTCTAGCTGCAATATAGGCCAGGGGGAAAGGAAAGGCACCTCCTACACTGCTTTAATTGCCCCAGGCTCTCCAACCACTCCTCCTACCCTCCAAACTGCCTGCCACCCCGATCAGCCCCAGTTCAGCTCCTTGACTCCCAGATTGCCCCCCGCACTCTACTCAGTCTGAAATCACTGGCAGTGGGGTGAAGGGGTGGCTTCCATCTCTGACTGCTCCTGCAGCCTGAGTCATCTCCATGCTGAGCCCCATGGCTCCTTGGCAAATCCCCACCCCTCTGCCCCTCCTTCACTTGCAGGGCCTGGCAGGGGCTGCAGGATACTTGGGAGCAGGCAGGGAAGTCCTCCATACTGCTGATGCCACACTTGGACTCATCAGGGTAGTGAGGAAGCAATCTAGGAGTGGAAGGGCCAGTAAGGGGTGGGGCTCTAATTGTATTGGACCAGGTTTCTGTGGGGTATTTCAGTGGCTCTTGCAAAGATGCATACAGTCTATTTCTTTGCTGGAGTGTCTTTGTTGTAAAAAGGCAGATTTCATGCTGGTTGGGGGTATCACAAGCATTC
>NW_017729032.1:233019801-233022989 GCF_001723915.1 Gavialis gangeticus
AGGGGTGGAGGAAGTGACTGGGGATGGTAGTGGGAGGTGGGGTTGAAGGGGCAATCAGAACAGCAGCACAAATATCTGGGTAGCAGCAGGAGAGATCAAGATGGGAGGGGAGTGGACAAAGGCTATTCAGATGTCAGGGACCATTTTTGGGGATGAAGGACATAGCAGCCCAGCAGTTCCATCCCTCCCTCTTCCTTCCCACTTCCCCAAGACCCCCACTCCCTGGCCTCTCTTTTCCCTTTAACCCCTTTCCATCTTCCCACTCACCTGCTGCCTGGCTATCCCCAGCTGTTAGTCTACGTCCATAAAATCCTGGATGATAGCTAGTGTACCTGGGAGCAATGCCTCCTGGGATATTGAAGGACTACTACTTTGTGAAATTAGTAGAAATTAACTTAATTTGAGTTAGGAAGCACAGGTCAAAATTAACCCTTGCCCAAAGTGGTGTAACTTTAAGATGCTTCATAAGGAGAAGAGATAAGCAAAACATTTCTTTTATATAATTTTATATTCCTTAAAGGGTAATTAGCACTTAATTAATGAGTCTTATAATGTGCAATTGTTCAAGTTAAGTGTTTTTAAAACAGTCTAATTACAACATGTAATCTTACCCTTATTTGTCTCACTTTGTCAGATAGATGAAAATGCCATTTTAAAAGTTTGTGAGGAAGCTCATCTAGATGTTATGGGTCATACATTAAGAACTGCAAGGACTCAAGGGATACAATGCAATATATATCAAAGTTTTTAATTTCTAGAGCTGAATGAAAAAGGACACGAAAGCTTTACAAAAATTTCCATTAGAATTTTTACATCAGGATTCAAAATTTCAACAGCAACAATCTGAAATCTCTCAATCAGCAACCATGGAAACAAAAAAAGTAAAGATTAAAAAAAAAAGAACAAGGATAAACTATACCTTTATACTTAGTTCTCATTTAGTACTCTTTCTGACCTTTACAGTAGTTAATGTAAATCTTTTCTTTACCTAGACCACATTTCCTTTGAAATACTATTATTGTGAATCTGAAAGAAGGTTCCCATCTCAAATGTCTCATAAAGATCAAAGATCAATGAAGCTTATAGATTTTATATAATCTTATTTTCATTAACAAGTCTTACGCAGGAATATGGATTGAATTAAAGATCTTATTTACTGGTATAAATAAAATTTATCTTCTTTGATAATTAAAATGAATACAACGGTATTCAAGACCAGAGAAAGAACGAGGGGAAAAAAACCAACCTGTCAGCCACCATTGTCAGTTGACAGACTAAAGTGTAATTCCACCTTCTTGGCCTGTAAAGTCCTTCAGAGATGTATAAAGTATCATTTACCATGGAAAACATTTCAGCTACAGTATTACAACTGAGCTACACCTTCTCTTAGACAATCTAAGATACGCTTCCAATGTTATACCTCAACATAAAATGATTCACTATCACATAGTAGGAGGAGACAGATACACCCATCATCAGTAAGTGTAATATATATTGCACTTACTGTACCATATATACTACTATAGTATACTATATACTATACTGCACTTACTGAACTATAATTATTGCACTTACTGGTGTGTGTGGGGGGGTGCGCACAAACAGCACACACATACAAAAAGCAAAGTTAAAAATGCAAGTCTTAGTTAATACCAACATGAACGTAGGTAGAAAGTTTATATAAATTCATTAGTGAGCTTATCTGGAATTCTGTTAAAATGTTGGTTACCCACATACAAAAAAGATTAAATCAAAGTGGAACAGGTGAAGAAAAGGGCTACTAGGATGATGAGGGATGTGTTTTTATGTGTTTTTTGTAGTCAGTGCTGGATTTAGGCTTAAGCTACTTAAGCTACAGTTTGGGGCATCACAATATAAGGGACTTCTAAATAAGAAAAAAAATGGACGTTTTTGTTCTAATATGACAAATATATATATATATGGCTCCACAGTTATTATTCATATTGAGTTAATAAATCTGTGCAGAAACAACAATAATTCATTTTAAAATTTCACGAAAATCTGTTTTCATGGATTGCATGGATTAATTTTATCATACAAGGCCTCTTAAACTGGACATAGCTTGGGGACTCAGCATGTCATAATCCAGCACTGTTTGTAGTATGGAAAAATTAAGGCCAAGAGGGAAAATGACACCTATCTATAAACCCATTTGGGGGCAAGTATCAGGGAGGGAGAAGAATGATCTAAGTGTAGCCCAGGTAGTACCCACTATCTACCTCCCTCTCCAATTGAAGGGAATGTTAGCAGGGCAAGTGTGCTGTGGGGTGAAACTGCTAGTTGCACTCAGTTTCCCTGCTTCCCCTATAGAGGCAGATAAAAACACTCAATAACTTAACTACGTACAAATGTATTAATATACATATAAAAAGAGTTAAAATAGAACATGCACACAAAGGACCTGGGAACTATGTGCAATATACACACACACACACACACACACACACACACACACACACACACAAAAATCTATACAAACACTCTGGGTGCAGGTGAGGGATCTGGGAAACAAAGAGTCTCCGTAAATGTCATGCAATCTTATACTCTAGTGAAACACTAATCTACAAAGCATGAGGTGCATGGTTCACAAAATATGAGGCACAGAACCATCAGATGGAAAGCTACATCTCTAAAAGGAACAAAAGAACAGACCTTGTTGTCTTGGGGCAGTGGCAATGCCCCAAAGATAAGGAGAGGGAAAAGATCCCGAGGGCCCTTCAGGTTCTGTGCTACACAGTTTGAACATCCCATGAAAGGGAACCCTCAAGACCCCTGGGAGCCTTTTCCCTTTGGGGCTTTTCCTCTGGTTTCCTCAATTTCCAACCAATGGGGGAGGGGGGAAATCCCTCATGCAGCTCCCAAGGTCTCTGTTGCTCTCAGTCCCACTGTGCACTGACTGCCTAGCCTCATGCCAGGGGTTGGAGACCCAAGCCCTGCCCTCGTGCAGCTCCCAGGGTCTTGGTCCCTCTTGGATCCTCTGTGCACCAGCTGTGCACAACTTCCCGTACGCCCTCAGAGCAGGGCTGAGGGATGCAGCCACTTGCCACTCCCAACCTAGCAAGGAGGCTTCAGGTTCTTCTGGGGCAACAGCTCCAGCCTGCTGGCCAACACTGCCAGCTCTTCTTCTTTGTGCTCTTTACCACCCCTTGCTGCAGCCGCCCATGTGT
>NW_017729032.1:233027989-233031040 GCF_001723915.1 Gavialis gangeticus
CTGCTGGCCAACGCTGCCAGCTCTTCTTCTTTGTGCTCTTTACCACCCCTTGCTGCAGCCGCCCATGTGTGGAGCCCTCTGCCTTTTTATTCCATTTGGGGGCTCCACCCCCAGATTGGAAATGAACCAATCAGGGAGAGGGGGGTGTTAGTCGCCTCTCAGATCCAGCTCTTCACCTTGCCCTAGAGTAGGGGTGGGGCAAGCTTCTCCCTTGCCATCACCTGATTGGTGTCAACGCCCCACCAATCGCTCAGAGCCTGAGCTGGCAAGCCAGGCTGCCACCGCTGGCCAAACTGCCACATTGGCTGAACAAAAATACCAACATGGAGATAAATTGATATAATACAGCCATCAATAAAACGTAGGCCTGACATTAGAACAGGGTTTTTCACCTTTAGAACATCAGTGGCCTCCCAATGACAGCTACAGGGCAAAATAAAACCCATCTCATAGAAACTTGATCAGTTGAAATGAGTGATTATGTGACTTAGTTGCTTGTGACCACAAGAGACTAACCTACAGGCTAGGGACAGACATTACACATAAACTGGTTTAAGTGATCAGAAACTGGTTTAAATAGGTAACAGAATGGATGTTCAGTGCACATAAATCAGTTTGAAAATGGCTGAAACCAGTCTGAGGTAAACCTAGTTTAATATAGTATCAGACTTAATGGATTTGGGTCAAACCAGTTTATGGTATGTCTGTCCCAGACCCCTTCCTGGTTTAAGTTAAATCAGAGTCCTCTAGCATCCTAGCACACTCTCTGGGCTGGGTGGGGCTCTACTCCACAGCAGGGCTGGCCCCTCCCCTCCGCTCCCTGGCCAGAGCTCCAGTAGAGACTTGCAGATGCAGCAGCATCTGTGAGCTTCCCAATGTCCCCCTTCCCCCTCACCACTTGCTGCTTAAGCAGAGACTCCTTCCTCCTCTCTGCCACAGGACGGACCATAAGCAGCATGTGGTATGCTAGCTAATGCTATGTTAGGCTCCTGCCTAGCTTCCTCCTGCCTTACCCCCCACTTGCTGCTCAAGCAGGAAATCCCATCTCCCATAGCACAGACCCCAGGCCATGGACCCTAGGTATGTGGTATACTAGCTAATGCTGAGAGGTGTCTGTCTCTCTCTCCAATTTGACTGGAGCAGGCAGACAAAATGGTGACTCCTTAGGGCTGTTTGGATCTAATCAGTAGGTCATCTGGCAAGATGTTTAAGAAATCTGAAGTAATGGAGAGAGGCCATTGTTTTGCTAATCAGGTGATAAAGACTGTTATCACCATCAGCTCCCAGCTGGCTTGCTTGCCTGTCTGTTTGCTGCAGACAGTATGAAGAAGCAGGGAGGGAGATTAAAAGTTCCATAGCATCAACAGATGCATGCACTGCCCCCTCCTCCCCCTTGCCTCCAAGTGCTAGGCCCAGGCTGCAGGGTGGCAACACTCCCACCCCTTGAGCAGGCAACGGGGAAGAGCCCGGGACCCTGCAGGCAGACCTCCCTGAAGACAGAGTCCTGCCAGGGCCTGGCCATACCCACCTCAGCTATGGGCCCTGCAGAAGGGAAGAGAGGGCTGCTCTAACATCCCTTGGCTTCTAGCCTGAGCCACTGCTGGCAAGTGCCTGAATTTCCTCAGTCGAGAGAGAATGTCTGTCTGGTTTCAAACTGGTTCAGCCTAGCCAGGTTAGGCTAACCTACAAAAATTCAATCAATTCAGGCTCAGGCTTTTTGAATGTCTGTCCCTAGCCATAAGGTCCATTGCAGCCTTGCATGCTACATGTATTGGTAGCACATCTGTAAAAGAAGGCATTGTTTGTGCAAGAATAAACCAACTGTAGTTAGCTTGGGGGAAAAGGTGTTTCTCTCTCACTCTGCTAAATGTAAAGTGTCTCAATATATTTATCATTTTTATCCATTTATCTCAAGGCACTTTGTAAAGAATCTCCATGCAATTTTACAGATGGATAAGTGAGGGACAGGGAGACACTCGTATATTTACAATGAGACCTAAAAAAGAATAACCCTGCAGTCTGCTCTGAGACAACCATCAATACTGCTGCATGAGTTTGAAAAGTGTCTCACTTCCTTGTCAAGTAGTAACCAAAGACTGGACTTCAAAGCCTCAATGGGTTTCAGCCAGCTTTAGATCAGGCCCAACTACATTTTGTCATGATCAACTTAGCCTTTACAGGACAAAGTCTCTCACGAGTTGTGGTCTTTTGTAATATCAAGGGTCTTGGTCCTTTGTCATCTATTTAACAAATTTACTTAAACAACAAAAAACACTAAAAACCAGTCACCAGTTTCAGTAACTGAATGAAGTTTACCACATGAAAGCTAGAGCTGTTACTCTTACTAACCAAGTATCTGTCTCTCTCCAGACAAATTATTGGGTATACCAGTTTAAGGCTATAATTTTATTCCCATTTTCATCTACCTCAGTCTGGAACTAGTCGGTTTCACACTGAGTTTTCCTGTGTTTTACAATTAAAGTAATAATAATGGGAAATGATTAACATCAGTATTGATGTCAATACTTTTAACAGAAGTACAAATACAGTTAAATGTTATACTTTATCACAGAAATTACATAAAAAGACCAATTAAGCAGCAGAGATTTTAGGATCTTTCACTGTGAGCCTTCCAGTAGTTTTTCTGGTTTAGTTATTAATGCCATAGGCAATAGGGACTTTCAGCACTTCCCTTTGGAAAGTATTTCAGTCTGATAAAACCTTAATGTCAAGATAATTTAAACCAGGCATCAGGAAAAAACAGAGTTTAGCGCATTTTCATCCCATTACTCCCTGTCCTCAGTAACTCATACCCTCTATGTTTTACACCTGTTGTTGGTTAACATGTCCCCATTTTCTTCTTTGAGATCTCAGGAGCTATGCTATTGGGCCATGATTGTACTGTTGTGAGGAGCCCAGTGGAGGTTTGCATGAAAAGATTTCATGCCCCAGCACCCTGAGTGCCCCTTGCAGCTTGCACCCAGGAAAAGCATGCAGCTTGCACCTGGAAAAGCGAGAGGCACCAGGCTAGAGCAGGGGGTGATGCTTGGG
>NW_017729032.1:233036040-233050605 GCF_001723915.1 Gavialis gangeticus
ACTGTTGTGTTTACTGACGTAAATTATTCAATATCTACCCAAAGGGGAAGTATACAATCTATATTGTCATGGCTCCTTCAAAGCACAAATACCAGCAGTTCAGTATGCATAGCAGCTGTGCACAGAAGGGGCACAACCTAAGGAAAGGAGATAGGGTTCATTGAACAGTTGGCCTGGTTATAGAACTTGAGCAACCACATTATGCATAGCTGTACCTTACGTGGGAAAAAGGGTGCAAGAGCTTTGTATCTGTCTATATGTAAAGAGTTAAGGTGACAATAGGTAGTGTTCAAAATAGGCAGCACAGGCTCCTTGGTTATGTAGAATCAATAAAACATGTTGTGTGGCAAATGCCTTCCTTTTGTGCAGCAATTTACATCCACATTTCTTGCAAAGGAAGGCAGCAATTTCAAAGCATGCACTTCAGTGCCAGTCACCAGAGGACTACATACAACAGAAGAAGAAACGATATGTTCTGTGACCTGACTTCCTTCCATAGGCTTTTTGTGTGATAAAGGGACCAGCAGGCTAAGGTAGCTGTTACTGCTAAAATAATTTAGACAGAAAAGGCTGATTTTTTTTCTTTTTTTTAATCCCATTAATTTCGACAGGCATGGGTGGGGCGGGGTATTGGGACAGAGAGATGGATTTCACTGGTCCATTGGTCAATGTACCCAGATGGACATATGCTATGATCCTGCTCTGTGGCATTTGCCATGAAATTCATCCCCTGGCCACAGAATTATGCTCAAAACATGTACTTATATTCTAATATTTTTAATCGCATTATTAGTTTTTAGGGCTTTAGAATAGGTTTCAAAATGAAGGGGATGCAGAACCTTGGGTAGTCCAACTATCGCCTTCTGAACTGTGTCCTTCTGGGTATTCTTAACTGGCACAAGGCCATGCATTTTGTTTACCTGCTCCCATACACATATTTCCTTTCTGTATTCTCTGATGTATTAAATTATTGGTTTGTTTAATCTATCAAATTTTCAAATGATTTAAGGTATCAAGTTAACAGAGTGATCAAATGATTCTTCCACTGAATGAGAAAATAGTTAAAACAATAAAAAGCAAAAATGGTGGCATGGACAGAAGTATGCAGGTCTGTCAAGTAAAACTATTCAGAAGACCTTTTCAACAGCAGTGCTAATTCTTTAGGGTCATCCCCTTTCTTTCTCCTCACACCCATCAGAGAATTTCTTAAGTTAGAAACCTGACAGCTTTGTCACCAAACTGCAGACAAACCCTGACAGAAATAAAAAAGTAATTATACTATACCAGGCTTTGATGAAATTTTCCAGAAAAGGCACAAGTGTTTGTAAGCAAGCTTAAAGGACAATAAGTTTTTCATGTAGGTTCAACAGTTTTCTAAATTATCTGACAATATTATCCTGCCCTCTACTGACAACAATAAGGACTCATGCACTAAAAAGATAGGAGTGCAAAGGCAGGATTTGATAATTCAGGTATAAGTTATACACACACACTTAGAAGACCAAACACTAATCATTTTCCCGAAAATACATATTTTTTTCCATATCCAAACCTAGCATGATAGAATTTTAAACAACAACAAAAAGAGAAATTACTGCAGATATTAAATTATGGAGCAACTATACTTGCTGCTTCCTTCTTACTTAATATAAATTAAAGCAGTTATGAAAAAAAACCAAGATTCCTAAATATACCTTTAAAACAGAGACAAAAATCTCTTCCAGTACTAGATCAAAAATCAAAGTTTAAACTTTAATGGGTGGCCACAATATGTATTGGAATGCATTTGCATTACAGAGCCAGGATAGCTTCTGGATTCTAACCTTCCTACAGCCCATTGTTTCACTTTGCAGGTTCAGACCAGTCCCTGACTCCATTTCTGGGCTGTATTTAATCCTTGTATTACTTTGCTACCTCACAATGGTTTTGAGAGAATGTACACAGTGCTGTGTTGTGCTAGGTGCTTTACATGCATAAGGAAAGCCCGGTGCTGAAGAATTTACAAACCAAACAGCCAAATTCACACAAAATGTGGAGAAGAGATACCAGGTGAAAAAAAAGTTACTGGGCAGACACTATAGTACCATAAGTGTTTTATTAATTTAATAAAAGTTAAATGTCAGTTGTGCCTTTAGCAATTATTTGCAAAGAAGTAAATGGCAAGGTTTCTTGTTTATCATCTATCAGTGCTTTCTACCTCAAAATATGTTTGCTGTTTAGGGGGAAGAAAAGAGAAGCAGAAAAGAAAAGAAAAAGCCAAACAAACAAAACCCCAACCTCGCAAATTCAGCTGAAATTGGGCAAATGTTATATCTTTCCCTTCTCTTCCACCTTAATCTGTATTACAGGTTTTACGGGCTACATTTTGCTAACTGTAACCTACATACCAAAGTTACATTTTCAAAGGCATAATTTGGTCTGAAAAATTGTTTTCATCGGGAAGACTATCAGGAGGCTCCAGAATGAAGAACTTCCCAGAAATTTAAAGGTTTGTGCCTAGGCTGTGTACCCAAGACAAACTGACTTCAGGAGTCAGTCAAGACAAAGGAGAAGGCATTAACACCACCTATGTCCACATTGACAATACAACCACTGCTGCTGCTGCACCATGGGGGGAGTGTAGGGGGGTCCCCACACCCTTCCTCACACCACACAAATGACCACCCTGCTCCCCAACTCTCCACATACACACACCCCAGCTGGGCTGACTCTCCATCCCCAGTGAAACGTCAAAACAGCGTTGAAATGCCCTTTCTGTCTTGATGGAATGGAATGGAACAGCTTTTTTGACTCTAAATGAAATTTGATATGAAATGCTGTTCTGTCGAACTGGCAAAACTCAAGGCGAAACAGAACAGTGCCATTTCACACAGCCCTACTTTCTGGCACTTTCATCTAATATCTGATTCAATCAGCTATTAGATAAAAGCACCAAAAAAGTCCTGCTGAAGCACCCAATCTACACAGACTTTGGGTGACCTGGGTCAAACTAATGCAATGTCTCTTCTGGGCATGCACTGGGCTTGGCATGGGAACGCACCAAGTTTAAAGTAAAACGCCGGGTTTTGGGGTGGTTGGTTTTTTTTTTTTTTAGATCTGTAAGCAGCCTTCGAGTCTTTTTTTTTTTTTTTGGACTACAAGGACCTATTCAAATTCTGCTTATATTTTCAAAGTACTACGTCTATATGGACTCACCCCTTTAAAATTTCTACTCTTAAGTAGTAGGAGTAGAGATATTTGTAGGAACACAGTGTCATAAAATACAACTAAGTTAGTGGGATAAGAAAAAATTCAAGGCCCAAAACAGTAAGTGCACCTAAATTTATTACATTTAATATTTCAAAACAGTTTACCTTTCAGGTTCAGCAACAAGGCCTTGCTGAACAGATTCATAGCAACTCTGACTGGAATTAAAGTACCTGGTTTCTTTAAGTGAATCAGAAGGGAGTTTCAATGTTAAGAATTAAGATAGACCACTAGGGCATTTATACACATATTTTTCTTTTCTAGCAACGCACTGGAGATCCACTGCTTTAGAGAAGACTCAGTTAATCAAGTCTGCTCCACATGTGAGCAATTGAATAAGTGGTGACGTGCATCAACACGCAGAAAGCAGCCACAGTGCACTTTTGAAATAAAGCATCTCTGAGGTGTTTTAGTTGTACAGCGCACTGCTGCCATTTTCTCAGCACTGATGTGCATTTCGGTGCTTATACAACTCCATGTGTAAAAATGCCCCTAGTCTCTCGTTTGGTTTTGATTTTTCGATTCCTTTCTAACTGGGGATAATAAAATACATCCAACAACTAAGATAAAACTTAACAATCAATACGAAGTATGCTTGTATGTTTTCTTAGGTAAAAAAACCATACCTGAAGTACTGAATTGCTCTACTGAAAACAGTTTGTTAAGAAACCATAAATACTTAGTTTTGTGCAGTTATCGACAATCAAGTACCTGTACAATGGTATTCTGAACATATTCTGTTAACACCAGGTTAAAATTAACTACTTGCTTGAAGCGTCATAATATTTAACTTTAGGAATATTTGATTCATCATTGCTTTAGACAAAATTTCAAAGATATTTCAGGCTAAGTACAGACAGTCAAAAAGCCCAAAGTGGAATCAATCTAAGTTACACAGGGTTTTTTTTGTAGGTGATGTAGTGTAGATCATTAGCGAACAGAACACACATTCACCCTTTGGTTGGAGGGTACAAATCTTAGACTGATTTTAAAATGGCGGTACCATGCATGCTAAACTTCTGCTCTGTTATGCAGGTATAGGCCAGTTTCTGTTCACTTATACTAGTAAAAGTGCAATGTCTGTACCTGGCCTAAAAAGGAGATAAAGTGAAAATAGAAGTTATGTTTTAGAAGAGCATGATTTTGAGATTCTAACCCACTTTCAAATACATCACCAAACACTATTTTCATCTTTATATGGATAAATTAATCTAAAATTGACAAATCCCAAGGTAGCACTTTGCAGGCAACCAATTACAGAAGAGGAGGAGGAGGGTCAAAGGTTAGCATGCTTGCCTGGAACTAAAGAAACAGAAATTCATCCTTCACTGGAGTCCCCATGTATAATCTTGGAAAAACGATTCAATTCTCTTCTTTCCCTTTCCATGAAGAGAGAAAAGACTTTTGGAAGATTTGTACTTCATTTATAAACAACAGAGTGTATATTCAAGTTGCTAATTATATTTCTGACATGAAAGCTACTTGTTCTTCAATGTCAAACTGTACCATTACGGCAAACAATTCACAGAAACCAGTTTAGATTTAGGTAGCTTATTTTAAGCCACCTAAACTTAAACTGGAAGTGGGCATGCAGGCATTCACCGCTGCTGGGAGTGGTGGAGACAGCCCAGGTCTGTAGCTCCAGAGGGGGGAAGTGAGTCTACAGACGTGGGTAGTTGGGGGCTGGGAGTGCTAAAAAATCTCCTGGTTGAGATTTTGGGGGTAGGAACAGCACAGCCCAGGGGCTGGGGCAACTGGCTGGTCTTCCCCAGCCCCAGGGCTGTGCTGTGAATGTGGCAAGGCATTTGGCTAGACTAGGCTGATCCATTTTATATTGGTTTAACCCAGTTCAATCTAAAGTTAGATCACCTTCTGATCTAATTGTAGATAAGGTGAACCATTTTGAGGGTGATATAAACACTGTGAACACCTACACACTCGACCATTTAGATCAACCTAACCAAAGTCAACCCTTTAGATCAAACAAGGTTAAGTTGATATAAATGTAGATTCATAGATTCATAGATTAAGGGTCGGAAGGGACCTAGTAGATCTTCTAGCCCGACCCCCCGCCAGGGCGGGAGAACAACAAAAAAACCCCAAAAAGAGAAACGGGACTCAAATGAGTCCAGCCAGGTAGGCATCCAGCCTCTTCTTAAAGACCCCCAGGGTAGGGGCCAGCACCACTTCCCTTGGAAGTTGGTTCCAGCTCCTAGCCGCCCTAACCGTGAAATGTAATGCTTATGTAACCTACCCTTAGTGGCAAAGGGAAGACAATACCATAAATCTGACATCTTGAAAAAATATTTCAAGCAAAGTTATATCCTTTACTTCTAAAAACACTATTTTTATGTTGCTACAACAATATTTAGAGATGGAGCAAATAAGTATTCAAAACCAGCAGTAATGAAAGAGAATTACCTGGACTTTAAAGGTAAGAAAGGACAAATGTATTTTATAGTACCACTACCAATTTGAACAGTTTTCATTGCTTGAACTTTTAAAAAGCCTAACCAGTTATTTATATAAGGCAAAACAATATAGTGTCTGACTGGAACTCACCTAGTTCTTCAAGTTCTTTTATAAATTGGTAATCTACATAGTTCAGTCTTGAGCCTGAAAATGTTGTTTTCCTCAAAGCTAAGTATAAGTGCCAGCTTAAAAAGCAAACCAAAGCCAAAAGCCCAATGCCACATTCACGGTTTTGTTTTTCACTTTTTGGGTCCAACTCTGCAATCCTAACTTGCAGAAGAAAATGTTATTAGGTTGGGCTCTGTATCTGCTACCTGTACTAAGAAGCTAAACGCACAAAAATCTTCCATGGGGAAACTGATATGACACAAACCTTAGCAGGCCAAAATGACAATGGTTATTCATACACTATAATCAAGGGAAATATCCTCTGCCAGTCCTCAGTTGCTATGATTTCTCAGTCTCAAAAAAAACTTTCTTCAAAAATTCAGTAATTAAGGTATATTATATGACTAGAGAAGCATGATTTGTTATAAAAACAAAGAACTAGGATGCTTTGGTGCTTAAGGGAGTATACTCAAAATTGAGAATGTGAGTTCACTTCTTAGCAGGCCTCGTGCATCACCTTGGCTAAATCACTAGGATCAAATTTGAATGCTCACAGCCCACAATTAGCAACAGATTTTCAAACATGCTTACAACCTATTTCTGTAGTGAAATTAAAAAGTCAGGTTTTCAAATAGGTGTCTGATATCCAGCAGGTCTGACTACTGCAACCTGAGTAGCAATTCAAAAATCACTCAGTACTCAACATCCTAAATCTTGGAAAATCTAGCTATTTATTTTAGTGCTGTTTTGAATGGCTGGCCCTAACTGAGAAGGAGGAGTGTTTGAAAATCAGATCTCTAATCTTTTTGTGCCACCACTCCTTATCTGTAAAACAGGATTAATCTTATTTCATTTTCTCATACCTTTTCTGGTCTTGTCTAATTTTACACTGTAAGATGTTCAGAGCAGGGGATTATCTCCTTACTGTGCATTTGCAGATTAGACTTGTGCGATTATCCAAAGGAATTCCTATTTCAGTAAGGGTCTTTAGGCACTACTAAAATATAAATAATATTAATACATTGAAGGTTTTAACAATCACTTACTTTATGCCTGAAAAGATCCATAGGAGATCTGCTCATCATTGTCTTGTCAAAATATTTTGGTTGCAAACTTACAATTTATTTTGGCCATAAAACACAACAATGATAAACAGTCACAGATGTATTACAGACCACACAGTGGTATCGATAAATAAAATAGTGGTGTGGGGGAAAAGAGACTTCTTGATACTGTACAAAGTATGGCTCCATTCATGTCTCCTCATAACAAGGCATATACATAAATGGCAGACAGTGCTATTAACATGCCCTTTTCCCAACTGAGAAGGCTCTATCAGAGAACCTCTATGCAGAGCATTCCTATTAGAGAGAAGCACTCTGAAATTGTAGAGCATTGCTAGTGCAAAGGAAGTATACATGAAAACATGCAGATCAAATACAGGCACTCTCTTGAAACAAGCATCACAGCAGACCTGGAAAGCCTCTCACTCTGCAAACCAGTTTGAAGCATCTCTGGCTAGGGACAGACATTAAACAGAAACCACTTCAAGTGATCAGAAACTGATTTAAGCCTGTAACAGAATAGACATTCAGTGTACATAAACCAGTTTAAAAATGGCTGAAACCAGTTTGAGATAAACTTGGTTGAATGTAGCAGGTCTTAACTAATTTGGGTCAAATCAGTTTATGCAATGTCTGTCTCAGACCCCTTTCTGGCTTAACTTAAACCACAGTCCCCCAGCATCCCAGATGCTTTGTAGCCCTGTGGGGGGCTCTCTTCTCCAGGGCAGGGTTGGCCCCTCCCCTCTGCTCCCTGGCTGGAGCTTTGGCAGAGATGGCAGGCAGCAGTCTGCCAGGCTTCCGCCTGCCCTGCTCCCCACGCCCTGCTCAGACAGGGATTCCCCCTTCCCCTCTCTCACAGCACAGACATAGCCAGTATGTGGTATGCTAGCTAATGCTGAGAGGTTTCTGTGTAAGGCAGACAGGACAGTGTCTGCTTGGGGCTTTTTGGAGTTAATCAACAGGTCAGTTGGTAATGTCCCACCATTCCTTCCTTGGAAAAAGTTGTTTTAAGAAGAGCTTGAACTAATAAGAGGCTTCTGTTTTTGTGACGGGGTGTTATCAACTCCCTTCTGGGGAGTTGCCAAATGCTCTGCTATTAATTCCCTGCTGGGCTGGTCAGGAGCAGCAAGGGGAAGAGGGGGGGGAGCCCCTCCCTAACTAGAGCATCCTGCCAGGATCTGGCCACACCCCCCACTGAGCTCAGCACTATGGAAGGGGAGGAAGGACTGCTCTAGTGCTTCCCAGCTTCTAGCATGTACCTGCATTGTCTCTGTTCAGGGGGGGTGTCTGTACAGTTACAAATCAGTTCAGCCTAACCAGGTTAAATTAACCTGCAAAGATTAAATCAATTCAGGTTCAACCTTTTTGAATGTCTGTCCCTAGGCTCTGAGTCCATATTTTAAATAGTCAGAGTCCCTAGACAGTATCCCACAGATTGAAGTCAGTGAGAGTTTTGCTTGAGTACAAATTGCGGGAGGGAGCCTGTAATTAGCTATAAGGTGACTCAATGGGAACTTTTACACTACTAAAAAAAATCTCTATGCAACTTAACATCCCTACTATATTCCAGTACTCACTGTTTCAAGCACACAAACATCTATTATGTCTTCTTTTAATAAATATCACTGAAGGTGCACACTGTTATGCAGGGTACGTTAACAACCATGTGATATTTTGTTCAGACCATCCATTTTTCTCCCTGGAGAAGTTACATCTTTCAGTAAAAGAACTTGTAGAATAGAAGAGCAGTCCTAACTGTACCCACAGTCTAGATGAAACTTAACTGTTCTCTACAATTATCTGATCTAAGACTTGTCTACCATGTGTCAAACTACAGCCAAGTCTGTACTCCCAAATCAGAAAGACATAATACATATTAGCAATTTTCTTTTCTAAATAAAGTATATATAGATATATCTGTATTCTACTTTTCTTCTTTCCTATAAGACTTACCCATATTGATGCACCCCATACTGATCTATTTTTCATTTTTCTTTCAAATTCTTCCTGTTACAGTCCTATGGTAGCTTTGTTCAAGGAAAACCATAAAATACTACCACCTTTTTGTCCCTTAAACCACACTCTTCAGTACTACCCAGTAAGAAAGTTCTGCCAAAAATTAGTCTTTTAACATGTAGACGTAATTGCTAACACTGAAGCTGTCATGTAATCTGAAATTACAGGGAAGCTGTAGGAGAAAGTGTTTTTTCTCCAGTATTAGTGAACAGTCAGATGCATCAGTTTCCAGACAATTCCAATCATTTTCCAATGGTTCAGAGCACTTTGTTTTGTGTGTGTTGTCAAGTGGGACCTTAAGGCATTTATAATGGGGTTGAAAGTACATGGGAAGCAAAAGGATCAGAGAGAAGACTATATAGGAGAATGTTAAGAGGGTAAATTGCATTCATGTCATGAAGTATTTTCATGTTTTCAAAGGAACTCAGCTGTAGGCATCTTCCTGTCACTAAACTGTAAGATTTCTTTCTAAAACTTAAATGTAAAGAACATGATAGCAAGCAAGTGGAAAAAACAGCATCACAAGCTACTACAATCCAAATGATTCAGTTCTTGCTTTCTGAGGGGAGTGGGTGGGGGGTGCTATTACAGATCATGCAAAACATATGAAAAAATGCATGTTGCTAAATAGGGATTGTATTCAATTAATTACATTCATTTATACACGTCAAGATAATTCATATTTAAAACGTGTGTATCTGAAAAAACAAGGCTGGGTAAATCAGAGCTTACCGCTGTGCTGTTTATATTAGTGACTTCTTCCCCTTTACCTCTTCTCTCCCTAGATAACAGAATGAACTCATTTTATTTACAGTATACATTCTCTTCCTACTGAGAAAAACAACACTGGTTCTCAACAGAACACGTTCAGAGCATTATTTATAGTGCAATTTTAATTATTTAATTTTTTCATATCCCACTGAGTAAAAAAATTAACTAAAAGGACAAGCAACTTAATTGTCCTAATTTTTGCTTCTGTGCACTCAAGAGTAGAATTCCACAGGGTCCACAGTCTCAGGAACAAAGAGGAAACCAGAACAAAACCCCTAAACAAAACAAAGTCTGCATGAAGACAAGATTTATTAATAGCACTGTATTATATTTATACTATATATATAATGGACCATTTACGAATGCTTTCTGAATTTCTAAGGAGAAATAATTACAGATCAATCTGTACCTTCAAAATACATATGCATCATCTTGAGATAGAAGATAATTTGTTGTTACAGAAGCAGTGAGTTGAGAAATCAGGCCTCTTGCATCCAATTAATGCCTGCAGACTGAAACCCAGGTCCCTTTCCCAGAGGGAAAAATAGATTTTTTTTTTTTGGTGACAGACCATCAGATCACTTTCCTTTAAAGATGAGGAACAGTAATCCTTATCCATGTCATTCATGAGCATAAAACATCAATATAAATTTATTAAAACTATACACTGAAGGATTTTGTCTTAATCTATTATGAAGTCATAATAAATCTAATATGAAAAAATCTGCTGAATACAACCAGTAATAAATGTGCAATTCCAGAAAAGTTCTCCAATTCAAGCAATGTAAGTAAATCTAGATGTAAAAACCAAGTAAATGATGACTTTACAAGGATTTTAAAAATTGACTTGTCAATCTAAAATTTTCTAAAATAATCTTTTTTCCTATAATAACACAAATTCAGTAATACTTCCTATTTTGAAAATCCATCTGGATTATTTTAATCTACATAGAAGTTAAACTGAAAAATGCTGTTGAAACTACAGAGTCTTTAATGAGTCAGCAGATCTAGTGATCCATGGTTACATTGTTCATGTTTATGATCTATAAACCTAACACGGCTTTACATTTTCTCATTTAAGCAGCTACTTGGAAAATAAAGACATTTTTTTTTTCCCTCTTCCTGTGTGAACACTGACAGGATTATATTTTAACCCTGTGAATACAGCTATTACACTGTTGGCCAATAATGCATATTGTGTTATTTGTAATAAATAACCGCAATAATCTTGCAGAAACATACATGGATTTCAGCACCTGCTTAAGCCAAGCAAATGTTATGACATTGCCTATTTACTATTTCTGTACACATTAAATATTATTTCATAGATTCCATAGACATTAGGGCTGGAAGGGATCTCGGACGATCATTGAGTCCAGCCCCCCACCCAAAGAGCAGGAAGTCAGCTGGGTTCATAGGATCCCAGCAAGATAAGCATCCAATTTGCTCTTGAAGGTGTTCCATGTAGGTGCTTAAACCACCTCCAATGGCAGGCTGTTCCAGACCTTGGGGGCTCTTATAACTTATAAATAAGTTATATGGCACTGAAGAAATGTTCATACATACATTTGCCAACTGTTCAAAGGTACTGATTTCAAAGTATTTCCTTAATCTTGAACAGGAAAACAGTGAAGTAACTGACATAAAAGTATGTGGTCCCTATAGACACAGGTTCACTTTTTACTGGCTTTACCACAACTGCCTGCTTAGTTAAGACACAGTGAAATACTTAGTGTAAAACTTTTGGTCCCTGGCTTTTGAAATAGAATCTGTGTTAGACACATAGGGTATCTTCACACATGCTCCGGGGGTGGGGGTAGGAATGCTTTAATTAAAGCAGCTCTCAGGAGGTGTTCTAATTAGAGTGCCCACAGCATTACGTGTATTCAGCATCCCATACTTCAATATGGCCATGCGGCACTTTAACTAAACTTCATTTGATGAGCTTTAGTTAAAGGTCCCCTGCTGCCATTTTGTAGTGTGGGAACACTGAATACATGAGACACCAAGGCTGCTGGAATGTGCTAATTAGCATGCTCCACCAGACTGGATTAATCATCTACAGGCATCCCTAGACTCCCTAAAGTGCAGGATAAGAGAGGAGACTTGGAATGGGATCCACAACAGCCACAACATTGAGCAATGAGCTGCCGGGAGATAGAAAACTCAGCAAGCAGCAACCTAGAATGAGCCAAATGGAAATGCCAAGGACAGGGTTGTGTCTGAAAGCTCCCTTCTCTGGGGCTTAGTATTTATATCTACTTTGCATCCAGACCCAAAAAACCTCCCACAAAAATAGGCACCTACAACTTGTTGCCTTTCAAAGAACTGAGAAGAGCTCAAGCTTTTAAGCTGAAAACATTGAACAGTCATTGTATTTTTAAATAAAGAAATGGTCCCTGGAGTCAAGACTGGAGCACCAATCTCTCCTTTCCACTAGGCTAGAGAGTTGTGCTTCCTCTTGGGCTCTTCCTAGCCCAGTGAATCTTGAATTCTTTACTGCAGTATCACAGCAGAAGGGGACAACCGTGCACCACTGCATAAGGTGCAGGCCTTACAGTCCCTGCCCAGACCAGGCCTTCCTTTCTCTCTCTCTCTGTTTCCCCTCCCCCTGCCATGCCTTGCTGTCAATTCAGTAAGCAGTCACTGGGAGGGAAAGGACCTTACTCACAGGGGTGAATGGCCTCTCATGGCTGAGCCTTTTCTGGGTCCCTTTGTATATGATCTCCTGTGGCTCCTTACCAGCTGGCCTGACCTGCTGAATTCTTCAGGTTTGCTTTTGGTCCTCTCAGGACCACTCAGTCACCTCCACTCAGTCTTCACTGGGCCCTTTCCAGTACTAGACTTCCATTAGGCCCCTTTTTGGTCCTTTGAATGAGCTTCTACTGGACCAGTCTGTTTTGTCTCCACTTTGGTCTTTTCCCAACCCTAGCTAAAGCATGTGCTGCCTGAGTCTGGTGCTGTCCTCCAGGAGCTCTGCTCCTCTACATAGCTGGATAGTCTCTGCCCTTTTCCACTGAGGCCACCTACTGTTATGGCCCCCTCTCCCCCCTTAAAAGGGCACTTCCCTTTTTTCTCCTTCCATCTTTGTATTAGGAACTAGAGGGTAAAGAGTGCCTTGACAATGACCAACCTATCATTTGGTAGCAAGGTCTTTCCCCTCTTAAGGTGGGAGATGTGGGCCTAAAGTCCCTCATACAGAGGAAGAAACTGAATCTAGTGTGTCACCTTTCTTGGCAAGTGTTCACATAAAAGAAAGCAGTGGTTGCTGCTGCATTTTGGAGGCAGCCTGATACCAGAAGTATATGTGAGGCATGCTCTGAGCCTGCTTATGGATTCAAGCACCCCAGAGCACTTATGTGGAGAAACACCTAGTTTCTGGATCTTGACTGAGGGAACTCTGGGCACACTGAAGAGTATAACTTTAGGTACCTAGAGAACTTAAATGAAGAAGTAAGTGTTAGGTGGCAGCTGTAAGGATCACAGGTTTGTATTTATGTGCATAAACTTTGCCTACGCCCTGCTTTTAGATGTCTGCATTCTTTATTCTATCTAGCCCCGCACTTCTTTTCATCTGAGTATTAGATTCTGTAAATTTAATTCATTTATGCCTGAATCCTACACATGACATGGAGCCCTACTGACTTCAAGGACAATCCATCTGCTAACAACAACCCGTAAATGAAAAGACCACATTGGATATCAGATATGTTACCCCATTGTTTTTGGCAGTTAGACTACTGCATTGTGCACCCCTTTTTCTTTCAGCTAAACTCTGTAAAGTTTTAACTATTAATAGAAGCACACTCCCTACTAGAGCAACAGCTAGATGGGAGACAGAGTTCTATAATTAAACCACAAAATCAGTTGTCAGGAGCTCTACTGCAGATTTATTTTGGAATACAGACAACTCTCTCCTCCTTTTTATCTCAATTTCTACATCTAATCTAGGTTTAATACATCTTAAAGCCAGAAGGTATAAGATGTGGGGTCTGTGATAAGAAATTTATTAATGATGTCAATTGTGTTCCACTGCTAGATCCATTTTTCCTTGATGTCAAAGGTTTCATCATTCAGCTCTTTTCCTGCATTCCAAAAAGGCCTCCTTGACTTAAGACTGGGCCTAGGGGGGGACAATAAGAAGTCCTTTTTTAAATACATAGGGGTTAAAAAGAAGGTCCTGGGTAATGTGGGGCCCTTGCAGGACGCATTGGGAAATTTGGTCGTCACACCAGACGGAAAAGCTAACATATTTAATGATTTCTTTGCCTCCGTCTTCCTAAGTAGGGACCAGAACAGCCACCTCCCTGCTGGGCCCCCATCGGGCCCCGGGGGTGGAACACCTGGGCCAAGGGTTAGCGAGGATTTAGTTAGGGAGCTTCTGAAGGGGCTGGACATTTTCAAGTCAGCCGGTCCGGATGATCTCCACCCTAGAGTTCTAAAGGAACTGGCTGAGGTCATTGCAAGTCCCCTGGCACGGCTTTATGAGCACTCATGGTGCTCTGGAGAGGTATCAGTGGACTGGAAGAGGGCCAATGTGGTTCCCATCTTCAAAAAAGGGAGGAAGGAGGACCTGGGAAACTATAGGCCAGTTAGTCTTACCTCGATCCTAGGCAAGCTGTTCAAGAAAATTATTCTGGCACACATCCAGGAGGGGCCAGCAGGGGACTGCATGCTTAGGGGCAACCAACATGGGTTCATCAGTGGCAGGTCCGGTCAGACCAACCTGGTGGCCTTTTATGATCAGATCACCAGATCATTAGATGCAGGGGTAGCAGTGGACATAGTCTTCCTGGACTTCCGGAAGGCTTTTGACACTGTCTCTCACCCCGTTCTCATTAAGAAACTGGGGGGCTGTGGCGTAGACACCCACACAGTCAAATGGGTC
>NW_017729032.1:233055605-233059696 GCF_001723915.1 Gavialis gangeticus
ACTTTGCTGGGGTCGTTTGACCCCAGTACTCTTTCCTGCCATGGCAGGGGGTTGGACTAGATGATCTGCTCAGGTCCCTTCCGACCCTAGAAACTATGAAACTATTAAGTTCCTCAAAAAGTAGTAGCAAATTGAATGTAAGCAATTTTTAGTAGACTCTTAGGCTAGGGACTGACATTACACATAAACCAGATCAAGTGATCAGAAACTGGTTTAAACCCATAACACAACAGATGCTCAGTGCACATAAAACAATTTGAAAATGGCTGAAACTGTTTTGAGATAAACGTGATTGAATGTAGTATCAGACTTAACTGATTTGGCTCAAATCAGTTTATGCAATGTCTGTCCCAGACCCCTTGCTGGTTTAAGATAAACCAGACTCCCTCAGCATCCCAGCATGGTCTCTGGGCTGGCCCCTCTCCTCTGCTCCCTCGCTGGAGCTCCTGCAGAGACTGCAGGTACAGCAGGATCTGCCTGGCTTTCCTCTGCCATCCCCTCCCCTCACTGCTTGCTGGACAAGCAGGAATTCCACCCCCCACCCCCTCCCTTTATCTCCCATAGCATGGACCCCAGCCCACAGACCCTAGGCATGTGGTATACTAACTAATGCTGAGAGGTGTCTCTGTGTGTAACCATCTCCAATTTCACTGGGACAGGCAGGCAGAAGAGTGACTGCTTAGGGCTTTTTTTGAACTATCAACAGGTCAGCTGGTAAGCTGTTTAAGAAGAGTTTGAATTAATGGAGAGAGGCTATTGTTTTGCTGATAAGATGATAAACACTTATCAGCTCTCTGCTGGCTTGCTTGCCAATCAGTTTGCTGCCAGCAGTGTAAAGAAGCAGGGAGGGAGATTGAAAAGCTCTGTATCATTAACAGACGTGTGCATGGCACCACCCCCCCCTTGCCTCAGAGTGCTAGCAGGGGGCTGGGGTCTGACAACGTTTCAGCCCCTCCAGCAGCCAATGGGGAAAAGCCTGGGATGGTGCAGGCAGACCCCCTAATCAGAGGTCCTTCCCAGGCCTGGCAATGACCCCCTCAGCTCAGCAGTGTGGAAGGAAGGGAGGGCTACTCTAGCACACTCAGGCTGCTAGCCTGAGCCACTGCAGGCATGTGCCTGAACTTCCTCAGTCCAGAGAAAATGTCTGTCCAGTTACAAACCAGTTCAGCCTAGCCAAGTTAGACTAACCTGCAAAGATTTAATCAACTCAGGCACAGGCTTTTTTAATGTCTGTCCCTAGCCTGGAAGTAGCCTGTTTGCTAAATGTTTTGATTTGCTTTAATAAAATGAAACAAAATGTTTTGATTCAAGAAGGTCAAAATGAAATGTTTCAAGATTACTGAATGAAATTTCTTCTGAACTTTACCTTCCATGAAGCTGATGTTTATTTTTCATTTAGATGGTAAAGAACTATAAATGTTTCCTATGGCATGGGCTTCTAGTATTTAGCCAGCCAAAAGAATAAGAAATACTATTCCAAGCACTTTGTTTGAATTACGCAATTTTCTGAGCTCTTCCATTTTCTAAATTCTTCTACTACTGCAATTTTCTGATGAGTCATAGCTACAAAAGAAATGCTGTGATACTTGGAATTCTTTTTCATTTGAAATTAAATTTTAAAATGACTCCTTACTGCTCTTATATTAAGGCAAATGGACCTAAAAGGACTAGAATCCTTTGTCCAAAAAAACCATTACAGCATGATGCAGAAATGCATTCTCCATCCACAGATGAAGAGTGAATCCATGACAAGGCACAATCTTTGTTCCCTCTCTAACAAAAAGCAGAATGAAAAGTATTTTACATCTTATAATTTCATATTTAAACTAATTATAGCTTGCATGAGAAGAAAGGAAATCAAATAAGAATGATGAGATGACAGGATACAAGAAAAACTAAGAAAAGTAAGAAACAGTTTTAAAAGATGATGAAAGGCAGGAAAAAAAGCAGCAGCAAAAGGAAAAGAAGTTCAGGCCAAAGGTTTCAAGAGACACAAGGAAAATGAAAAAACAAAAAGCAGAAAGAACGTGAAAAAGATGAGGGTTGAGAGAAAAAAAAAGATAAGGTTGCTCTGTTTTTAAATTAATCATTGACCTTTCCTTGGATTAAAACATGCAAATATTATTAGACAGTCTTGCATTCTGATTGGCCTACATGCATTACAATTTTATTAACAAGAGTTAGTCCAGGTTTAGTCCTGGAGATGAGACAATCTTGTCAATGATCAGAATAAAAGATTTCTTTATAGCGCTTAAACACACACATGCCTATGTCTATTTGTATCACATCTGGTTTCTGTTGGGAACTGGTTAGCAGCTGCCATAACACTAAAAAAAGATCAATATAATAGATTTTTTTTTATAACCCATAGACTTGACCAGTATTTTACACCTAGGTTTCAGGAAAACATATTTATAAAATAGTTGTTTACTGGTTGTAAATGTGGTATCTTCATGACAGCATTTTATTTATTACAAACCCTTGAGCAGCACATGCTATTTATGGTACAGTTTTGTCACAAGCTCCCAACAAAACTGCAACCTTACTATATGGAAACTGGAAAATCCAAATAAAAAGCAGCTAAAATATTAATCTTTTCAGTCAGGTATTTTCCTCCAACAGCATTTGTGAATTTGAAAATGATATATGGGAAACAACTTATTAATGAACAACAAGGTCAGTGAAACTAAAACCTGAAATTTCAAAATGCACAGTTCTAAAGAGTTTAAGAACGTGCTATAGACGGATGGTGTGATACTGCATGATATGTGGCCAGAGATGTTATACTACAAATAGAAATGGCAATTGACTGCTGAGTAACTGTGGCATATGAACACCCAACTCAGCACAACCTGAATCATATCATCAGCAACTCAATATAAAACCCACTGCAAAAGGAAGACGCATACTTTTCTAATGATGTACTTCATTTTATTCATTAATTACTTATCGTATAAGAAGAGTTTAATGCTAGGAAATTAATGAAATAATTTTAATAAAATCATTGAACCCAAAGGGCTTAATACAACAGCAAAGTCCAGGACGAGAGAAATTTAAGTCCAGAATGCCCAAAAGAGAAGGAACTAATGGGCGGTTTAGGTCATGTCTATGCCACCATTGTGTTGGTCCTACAACTTGATAAGCATGCCTACCTAGAAGTATACACAAGACAGAGCTTGAATACAGCTCTAGGGCATGGTCTCAGGGACACTCAAAGCCAGCTTCTACTGCCTCATTTTCAAGATTTGTTCTATGTCGATTGGCAGGAAGGGATGGGATGGAACAAGGACACACTCTTGGTGTCTGCAGTAGTGATTCTGGTTAAAGACATGAAGTCATCAGATATTATGACATTCGAATAGCTCACAGAGACTACTTTTGCAGCAGCATCCACACACGATTAAAAATTAGGTCATGTCAGCTTTTCACAGTATCTGATGAAGTGAGCTACAGCGCTTGTGCTTATATATAATCTATCTTACTTGGTCTACTTGACTTCAGACTCATATGGCTAACTGTGTCACGTCCTAATAATAACCTGAGTAAACACAAACATAAATAAAAACCAATATTAGGAGAAATTATCAGAAATCTAAGGCTTTGGGGTCAAGTGTAATGCTACTTCATCATCTAAGGACTGTTTCAGTGACGCAGAATCATGAGAATCTTCCCAGTGACGTAACAGAATAATGAAAATGTGATGGAACTGTAGAAGCAGTGAATGTTACAAGCTGTTTCAAAAAAATGAGAAATTAAAAGGTACTGGGATAACACTGTACATGAAGTGATATATTTTGGCAAAATAAAATGTAATGACATAGACAAAACAGAATCCATTAAGGTGAAAAATCACACTTGGAAGGGATAAATAATGAATCACATAGGGATTATGTTGATGGGTTGTTTTGGACCCCCAGTTTCAGACTTGGATATGTATAGAAATTGCTACATGACCCTGAGAAAATTTAGTAACATTGAAAATAAAGTAATTATGGGAGAACAACTTATAGACTATATAACCAATATCAGTAGGACACACACCTTTTTGGATAAGATGGTGTAAGCAGCTCACTCACCCAGCTTCCTCATCA
>NW_017729032.1:233064696-233071041 GCF_001723915.1 Gavialis gangeticus
TAACATTGAAAATGAAGTAATTATGGGAGAACAACTTATAGACTATATAACCAATACCAGTAGGACACACACCTTTTTGGATAAGATGGTGTAAGCAGCTCACTCACCCAGCTTCCTCATCAAGGCCAGTGAGTTCTGATTTCATGTTTCTAACCAGTTTATTTTCACATGGGGCAAGCTTGTCCACATGGCCAATCACAAAAGGCAAACCACAAAATAAGCAAGTGCGCAAATAACAAAAAAAATGCCAAAATCAGTCATCTGTCTTTAGACCTAGAGAGGGGCAACCCAGGCTCTATCTATGCTTCTTCCTCAGCAACAGTCTCCTCTCATCTCTTCTTCTTGCCCTCTGCTCTTTGAGCTCCTAACTCTCTGTAGCTTCAACCTTATTACAGGTCATGAGTTGCAGCTATTGCCCAGCCTTCCAGCCATGCAGACTCTTAACTTCTAAGTACCTGAATCTGGGTGTCAGCTTTCTGCAGGCTGAGAACCTCCTTACAGGTCACTTAATTCAGTGATCAATTGGTTACTGAATTAATAAGAGGATAATAGTATTTTTATTTGGTTTTAACAAGTAGAAGAGTGGCTTTAGGAAACAAGCTCATTCAATTCAGGATGCATTTCAGGATAGACAAAAATAGGCCCACAACTAGAGGCTGGGGCTTTAGCAAAGCATCCACAAGAATGGAAAAACATAAGAAAATATCTTTCAGAGGCCAGAAATTGAAGAAATAAAGTGTCAATAGCAAAGATTTAGCTGAAGTGGATCTTTCAAAAAACTAAAATGAACAGCAAATAGTTCTTCAGTCATGTAAATAGAATGAGAACTAGGAGGGAAGAAGCAGGCTGTGAATATGCTGAAGATGGGATAGAGATAGGTGTAACTTCATGTATGGCTGAACTATTGAGCAAATACTTTTTCTCAGTCTTTGGTCAATTAACACAGTGCCTTATGGGAATACACTGACTAAACTGGCAAAGAGATGGATACTATAATTATAAGGTGAATAAGGAATTAGGTAAAAGGGAGACTACAACTGTGTTAGGGGAGTTATCAGATTGAAGAAAGGTGTTTTTCAGGGATCAGTCATAGGACTTATCCACTTTAAAAATGTTACTGGCTAGTTTGATGCAAGAACTACATGTCTGCTTATGACATTTGAAAACAACAGGGGTATTGCTAATATGAAGAAGGATTGAATTATTATAAGGAAGAACGGTTCGTCAGTGATGGCAGCAGTCCCTTAGACTTGAAGATGACATCCGTCAGGCTTAATGGGTCCTCAGGTGACTGAGGAGCCTGATTCTGGATACACATATTCACTGACAATGGGAGCACGTTGTTGCATGGGGGAGCAGGATTTGCAGCCCCGGGTTGGTCTCCCTCTCCTTCCTCCGCCACCGCCATTCCACTTCAGCATCGAGTCATTGGGCCTCAAAGTGCCTTGGTGGACCAGGTGGCACCACACTGAATGGTCAGCAGGTTGCTTCTCCCAGCCATTGGTGTTGAAGCCCCCGTGGTTGAGGGAGATCTTGAGCGTGTCTTTATACCATTTCCTTTGGCTGCCTTTGATCACTGGCCAACAGAGAACTGGGAAAAGAGAATCTGGTGAGGGAGGCAGTTCCCAGACATCTGGATGCAGTGGCCCATCCATCAGAGTTGATTTCTCAAGAGCAAGGCTTCAATGGTGGTGGACGCAGCTTCATGAAGGATGCTCGTGCTGGTCCAGTGGTCCTCCCATTTGATCCCCAGGATTTGACGCAAGCACTGCTGGTGAAAGCTCTCGAGGGTTGTAATATTGAGTCAGTAAACAGTCCAGGTTTCACTGCAGTACAGTAGGGTGGCAATCACACAACTTTGACCCTGGTCCAGATGCGGAAGGCGTCAGTTTCAGGTCTTCCACTCAGGACAATGGTGGTCATATCATCATGCAGGAGCCTCAGCATGGTGACAAACTTCAGCAGGCAGCCAAGGCATTGGAGGATGTTCCACAGAGCTTCATGATTTAAGGAACTGAACGCCTTGGTCAGGTCAATGAAGGCAAGGAACAGTTCTTGCTTTTGGTCCTGACATTTTTCTTGGATCTGCCTGGCAACAAAAATCATGTCTGCAGTGCACTGGGATGGTCAGAAACTGCACTGGGTTTCTGCAACGATCTCCTCAGCGACAGGACGAAGGTGATTCAGGAGGATGCAGGCCAGGATCTTACCTGCAATGACAGGAGGGAAATCCCCCTGTAGTTCCCACAGTCAGATTTGTTCCCCATCTTGTAGACGGTCATGATGGTTGCATTCTTGAGATCCCTGGGGATGTCCTCTTCATCCCAAAGGTGGAGGATAAGCTGGTGGAGTCACGACGTGAGCTGGAAACCACCAGCATGGTAGACCTCCACGGTTATACCATCTGGCCCACAGGCTTTATTGGTTTTCATTTGTTGGATGGCCCACTTCAGTTCTCCAATGGCTGGTGGATTGCCAACAGAATCTACCACAGGGCATTGCGGGAAGGCTTTAAGGGTCTCCTTTGAATTATTATAAAGAAGAATGATATAGTCTTGTGTAGTGCAGCAATGAAAATGCTCTAAATTAATAGTAGATATGCACAGGGGCTAATGCCAACATTTTTTGCTATAAAATGGGGGCTCTTGATTTCAGAGGTTTCTGGATATACTAGATCTGGGATGCTCAACCGCCAACCCATTGGCCAGATCTGGCCCATGCAGCTGTGCCATCTGTCCCTCTGGGCTCCACAGGGGTCCACAAATTTGACAGTAGGAGAGCAGTGACCATATTAATTGCCATTCCCTGACCAGTGGAGAGCTCTGTGGGGAGATGGCATGGCCCTGAATGCTAGATTAGCTGCATGGGCAGGAGTGGTGCAAGGCCTGATCCAGGCGTACAGGACCAGGGTGGTGAAGACCATAATCCTGACTGGTACAAGGCTTGATTTGGGCAGCATAGGGCCTGATCTATGGGGTCTAAGGTGTGATTTAAGTAGCATGAGGCTTGAATCAGGAGGTGCAGGATGGAATATGGGCACACAGGGCCCAAACTAGGTGGTGCAGGGTGTGATCCAGGCACATGGGGACCAATCCAGGTGGCATGAGGGAGGATCCAGATTTGCAGGGCCCAATCTAGTTGGCACAAGGGGGTATCTGGGCATGTGGGGCTTCGCCCACAGACCAGCCCTGTGTCACTAATTATGCCTGTGGGACCAAAAGTTTGAGTGGCAGTGTACTAGTTGATTATAGGATGATCATGACCCACCAGTGAGGTAGCTGTGAAAAGAACTAATGAAATTAGCCTTTATATGAAGCATTTTTAGTAGAAACAGGCAACTATTAGTAGCACTAAAAAGGTGTTGGTAAAATACTATTTAGAACATAATGTACCATTCTCTTGAACTCTGTTCAAGACTATGTATTTAAATTGGAGAAGATATTAACATGGGCTACCAACATGGACAGCAGAATGGAGAACCTATGTTCCAACAGGAGATTTAAAAAAAAAAAAAAATTCTTGGCTTGCTTGGCTTAGCAAAACAAAGCTTGAGATAGGATAAGTGCTTTCTATAAATAAATCCATGCTGGGATAGATGGCGGAGGAAGCAAGTAACATGAATTGCTTCAAGAAGGATCTTAACAACTAATGAAGGGGATAATGTGGTCAGGTGCACTATCCTTGTAGCAATAATCATCATATATGATAAATGGATTCAAGTATTTGACATCCAGTTATGCCCTGTATCAGAGCTTCTGCTGATTGTCTGTAATGGCTAGGGAGAATTCCCCCTTTCCCATCTCTCCCCATTACTTGGCCTTATTTGCTTTCTGTTGTGGGGTTTTTTTCACCTTCCTATGGACATTGGCCACAGATGTGCGTGGGAGTTTGTCTTGGGTGCATTAGTGCTTTTCCTGTTATTTAGGCCCTTGACAAACATTCACTTTAAGATATGCTGAGATCTAATCCTCAATCCTAAATCATGCACACTGCCATGCCACATGTGCGTGGCAGGAGGCATGATTTTGGGATTAGAGATTAGATCCCAATTGTGATTTACTTGCTGGTGAAGGGGAAGCCCAAGCTCCCTCTTCATGAGCAAGATGAAACCCATCAGCTGATTCTCAACTGGGCCAGTCCCTGACCCCAGCAAACAATCAACTCAGCATATGGGGAGCATGGCATTTGGTGCCACAGCCAGGTGGTGGACTCCCTATATACCAGGAGCCATAAAACCACACACCACCCAAATAAGTGACAGCACATGGTTCTGACAGGGCCTGGTGCACAGGGAGTCCAGCGTTGGACTGCTGCAGCCCTATGTCAGGCTTTCTGTGTATGGAGAGCTATAAAACAATATATGCCACTTAGCTGGGTGGCACACATGGTTTATACTGCTCCCCATACATTGGGACCTGTCAAAACCCAGTGCTAGCCACACATTTAATTTAAGGCATGATACAAACAAGTCCAAAGTTATTTCACACTATATGTGAAATAAATTTCTGGCTCATTTATTGCACTATAAAACCTTAAGCTGAGTTACATGTGTAGCTAATTATTACTATTTAAGGCATGATTAACCTGTTAACCATGTGGAGTTTTGACACCCTCTTGCCTAAAGGGTCTTAGTTATGTGGGGTTTTTTTGCTTTTCTAGAATTATCTGAGCATATTTTAAACCCAAGATTCCCTGTCACTGCAGTGGCCAGTGTCCTCTCACCTGCTCTTTATCCAAGGTACATTACAGGTGTTCCTCCTACAGGACAGTTCCCCCCTACAGCACTGGGTGCCAATTTTTTTGGCAGGCATGCTACAACTTACCCCTACCTCCTCCCCAAGCGCCACTCTCATCCCCATCTCCTGTCTAACCTGCTGCTCTGCTTTCTATTGTCTGTCACATCAACTACTGTGCCAACTGTCCCTCCTCAATTTGCTATGCACCACACATAGAGGCTGCACCTTCCACTTGTGCCACAGGTTGGCCACCCTTGCCCTACAGGATACTTTGTGCTATCCTGTGTAAGAGGAGTTGGAGTAAATGATCTTGAGGATCCTTGAGGAAAACTGATCTCTGCAAATGCAGGAGACCAGCTTTGATGGCCTAAGAGACCCCTACCAGCGCTATGGCACTCTTCATTGGAAACAAAATCAAGGCTGGCAGAATATAAAATATAATGTATGCACACAGCACTGCCAGTTAAAGTTACAAATAGCTGGCTTCTGATGAAAGTTGTATAGATCAAAGATGGTCAAGAGATATATTTGGGAACCTGCCGAGTGAAATGTCCAGTACTTCCATGTGAGATTTTGGGCCCATTCAAGTAATGTGGGTATTCATAAATTGCTTAGAAAGCCAGCCATAAAGGAACGCTTGATACATCAACAGGGCAGTAGGGTTTGGTGAGGAAGAAATCAAATAGAAATAATTTTTCATTTAAATTCAAGTCCAAGTCTACTGAGCAGATCCTTGCTTTCAGCTCCAACTGAAGTTAAAAGCTTTGGAGGACACTTAGTACCTTCTAGGAATGGGCCTATCAGCCTACTGATCACTGAGGACTAGAGTGCAAAGAAAGCAAAGATTCTAAACTCGCATGATATTTCATTTTTTCTAAATTTGATTTGTTTGAATTAGACGGTGAAAAGCAAACCTAGAATTAATTTTCCTGGTGGTTCATTTCACCTTGTAAATGCTTCTTTTTTTCTTTCAGTTTCTAGTCAATTTCACTTGGATTTATGTCTGAGATCAATGCTGCAGTCTTTGGTAATCAAGAACTCCATTTTCTTAAAGTAAAAAAAAAAGCATAGCATTCTTCTACTAAGTTTGTGCAGCCTAAGCCTCTGGATCTACTTAAATCAAACTGCAGAATAGATGTGTAATCTAAGTGATAAAACACTGTAATAGAACATAAAAGACCTGCATATAGGTTAAAAAAATAACTATTCTGAATCTTATACTTCAACATAAACACTTCATCTTTGCCTTCTACTTCTGAATGATTCTCTGTGATAGTGTCACAAGATCATTGTACATGCTTTGGAATGTGACCTAATACTGGAAATAAGCTTACCACAAGATCTGTTGACTTCACTATTTTTGAGAGCGCCATTCCTACTAGTCTCCACATGTTCTATCTATGTTATAGCAAATCCTCCAGAAGGCTACAATTAAACTACTAGTATAAGTTAAGTGCACTCCATGACTTGAGGGATAATGAGACAGATGTTGCATTTTATAAGGCAATAATTTGGTTTCTAGGCAGAAACCTATTTCTAAGCCTGATTTAGAAAAATGTGGGAAAAAAATAAGTCTGCCCTCCTCCTGCTGTGCCTGCTGTTCCCTAGT
>NW_017729032.1:233076041-233122832 GCF_001723915.1 Gavialis gangeticus
AGGCTACACTGACTGCTAAAAAGTAATTATTACATAAATGGAAATACTCCATCTCCCTGGATATCATACAAGATTCTAACACAAGGGATTAGTACACTAGAATTCTTTAACAGATCAGCTATCAGACAAATATAAATTTCAATACATTTCAGTAAATATAGTTGCCACTTTCAGATAACACTTGGAGTAGAAATACAATGCACTTCACCTGTTTCTTTGTCAAAGCACGTTTTAAAAACCACTCCGTCAAAAAACCTGATTCTTTCTTTCCTGAGAGGAAAGAAAGTAAAATAAAAATAATGTTATTCAGGTTGCTAAGTGACTCATTCTAAGAGTACGATATGACAGAAGTAATGCGGTCTTGCCTCCCCATGTACATATTTACAGAGGCTTAGCCCAGTCTTAAATCACATGATCATACTTGCTTTCCACAGGATCTCCTACCTCATTCAGTGTTCAGTTAATGGGTAGCTACTAGCCATTTTTATTTTTTTTTTAAATCCTCCTCATTCATTGTGTGGCTTGCTTTACTGTACATTATTCCTGCTTTGAATGTAGAATTTCTTCATAGGTATTCAATTGTGCTGGAGTATGAGTACTACACAAACATGACATTATCGTCAGAACACCATGTGAAACAGTGATTACATTTTCTGTTTTACAGACAGGGAAGAGACACAGGGAGGTTTCACCAAAATTGTCGAAGATTAGGTATCCAAGGACTTGGTTTTCGAAGTACTCAACATTTGGAACTTATGTTCAAAAACACTTTGCTATTGGAAATAAGAAAGCATTCATTTTTTCTTTCATTGAATGAGAGTTCAAAAAGGAGAATGCGGCTGATTACTCACATGGCTTTCTGCTGAATCTACAAATAAGTTTCATGTGATGGAAAAACTCACTGGTAGGTTACTGAGAAAACAGAATGAGGTCAGCACATTAAACTAGATTTTTTCTTCTTTTACAGCGACTCCCAGGCAAATTTTCAGCATTTTCCAATTTGTTTACAAGGACATTAAAAAAGGTCTTGTTGTTTTTACCTTAGTGATTTATTCTTGCCCAATACAGATGCATTTTTTCTTCCAATGCCTTTTAATTAACAGTTCTAGCAATAAGGCTAACATTTTAACAAAATAACTTGATTTCTTAAATGTGCAAGTCTTCCTTAAGTTTTGTGAATCTAATTTTTCCACGAGGTTCTGTTAGACTAGTACAATAACTCTTAAAATAGCCTGAGTTTTTAACCCATCTTCAGTGCCTCAAGACAGAATCCAGAAATAGTAGCAGCACTTGAAATGAATACTTGGCAAGCTAGAAAAAAGATCTTATAAAAATAAGTTTCCAGAGAACAGTTAAGCCACTACAGTAAAAATGATGTGATAAGAGAATCGAGCTCTTTTTAAATAACACACCTTTTTTAACTATGTCAAGCATATTTGTACAGCTTCAGAACTCTCCTTTAAAAAAAACCTGTTAAATGCATAGACCTGTGCAAGGCAAGACTGTGATTTAGCAGTTTTGAATTTAAGCATTTTTATTTAGTTTGCATTCAGAAAAAAACAGATTTTGTTGTTAATCTTTGACTTGAACTTTGACTCTGATGAGGTACCCCAACAAAACTCATTAAAGTATGAGGGTACTGGGGCGCTGATAGAGTTTTGATGATGGGTTTATTCGGGTATTTGCTATGTAGAGGAAATAGTTGATTTCAGTTCATAACCTTAACCTGTCACTGATCCAAGTGAATGGTATTAATGTGTATATAAAGTGTTTTACTGACTTGCTTCATGCTGTATACAAGTATGTTAAGGATTTCTCCTCAGCTGTGCTGCCTCTCATCACTGTTACAAACTAGTGGTCATCTCAGAAGTTCTTTGCCATTCTTAATTTCTCTTCCAGGTCAAGCCATGCATTCTTCTGTCCTTTCTTTCCCCCTTTCAAATACACAACTAGGGGGCATTTTCCATGTATATAGATTAAGTAGTCCATTGCCTAAGGCCTTGATCTTAAAAAAACAGGGATGTACTCACATGGCTAGCAAATGAAATGAATCACTTCAATAAAAGATAAGCATTGCAGGGGGCTGACCTCTACAACCTGCTTGACAAGAGCTGTAGTGCTACATGTCATTAACATCAGATGTTTCAGGAGCTGGGCTCTCTCCTGCACCATGGATAGAAATGGAGTGCGTCACCCCAAGTCCTGTTTCACCATGCCATGGCTACATGCATGGTTTAGAACAGTTTGGTTGGGTCCAGATTATTGTTTGTTAAAAGGAGAATATTTTAGACCACATAAGGTTTTTATTTTCTTCTGAAATGCCTCATATTTCTAAAGATAGACAAGGTTGAATATGATATCTTTTATTAGACCAACTTAAATAGTTGGGAAAAAAATTCATAGCAAGCTTTCGGGTTTAAAAACCCTTCATCAGGCTGAGGAAGTCTCTGCAGTTGGTGTGTGCTCTTCCTGGATGGAATGAATAGTAAAGATGCGATGGCACTCTGACAGCATTACTCATTTTTCTCCTGCCTATGTTTTTATCTGTGAATGCTATAGCAAGTTCTTGGTGTTTTAAGTATTGTGCCTTGTAGTTGTGTGTGAGAATTTAAAATGATGGTTAGGGGAAATTACTGGATAAACCTCCTGTGAATACAGAAGGGACTCAATAGACCACAGGTCCTCAGTCCAGTCCTATTTTTCTAGTTGATACATAAAACGACAGTGGTAACTGATGCAAACCTTCCAACTTTACTTTTTGAAAGTGATAAATGTTACTGAAGTGACTAGTGCAATGAATACCACAATGATATGGATTACTTACAAGGCATTTAAAAAAAGAATGATCACTGAAAAGGAGATCAAAGTAATTCTGTTTACATATCCTCGAGAGCAAATGGCAAATGCTTCTATAGAAACTTAATGGCAATCAAAAGAAACATTACTTTTCTGAAGATCAGTTTGTGAGTACATACAATCCTTCTGATTTGTCCTTGCTTTTTAAAAAAAGACTTTTATATTTTCTTTAATGAGGCCTAGTGGAAAATCCTAGCCCTTAAATATAATTATACAACACATATTATAAAATAATGCATTTGTTGCATCTTAAAGATAAAAACCTTTATTTCTTTGTTTCTTAGCAACTAATACAGTGGAACTATTATAGAGATACATATGCACACGTGTGTATACCCACCCACCCACAGAATGGGAGTTTTACCAGCACCATACTAGTTCTCCTCAGTACTTGCATCCTGCAAAGCAATGAGAATAATTTCTACTGCAATCACTGGGAGTTATGGGTGCTCAGCACTTCCACAGTTGGATCCATACTCTGTACCTGATCCTGTTCACATTTAAGACAAAATGTTCTGGCCTTTGGCAACTCTAGTTTACAAAGTTTAACACAAAACAGATTTAATTCTCTTCCTAGAAAACTTCTCAGCATAGTTGTATTGTAAATCCCTCAGAAAAACTCTTACCTTATGTGATACAGAGGAATTAAACCCAAGTTTGTACAGTGGACTTTTTTCTCTCCTAAGGATGAATTTATCCCTTTTCAGTTCAGTACCTTTGTGATCCCTTCTGACCTAATTTTGTCGGTGATAAATGCCAGAGCTCCAGTGGAGTCACTTGAGCCGCTGCAAGGAAAAGACTGAAGTAAAAAAAAAAAAAAAAAATGAATGCACTCAACATTCCTCCTCTGACAGATTGCTTGTCAGGATGCTAAAAGCCTTGAAAGGCTGTAGGTGAGGTAAAGCCACAGAATAGCCATTCTTCAGATTAAATTGGATTTCAGTTTTCTACTTATTACTCTGTACAAACATAATTAAGTTAAAGCTCATTCAGGCTAAAGCATTTTATATGTTGCACAGGTTTGGTACAAACTGTGTCTTAGAGGATACATTCCCAGAGGTGATGCATGGCTGGGGGACATACAAATTACATTTCAGACCCCTGTTAGTAACACAGCCATTCTGTGGAGATCTGTTGCAACTGTTCTTGCTTGTAACCATGCTACTATAAGCCCAATACCTAGGCAGCATGCCTTCTGCTCAGTACTAACTGGTTAGGACTGGGGGGAGTTCATCTACTCCTATTGCTACAGAAATAGGAAAGCAGGCTGGCTGATTCACCTTGGTACCTTTTACCAAGACTACGGCTGGTGGAAGGAAGCTTTTCTTGTCACCTTATCAGTAGATCTACCGTCTTCCCTGTCAACGTCTAGGCGGTAACAGAGGGATTCAACATTGCCATAAACTATGCCTGTAGGATCCCTGGGGAAAGGAACATGGAAGGGCAACTATGTTGGAAAGTGGGAATGATCATTAAAACAAAATAAAACACAACAAAGCAAAACCAAAAAGCAAAGAAAACCTCCCACATTTTGGGGAACTCTAGGTTCATTACTAAGAAAGGAATACTTTTTAAAAGCTGTGCCAAGCAAAATGAGAAAGTTGAAGAAATACTTACGGGGCCTTTTTTTTTTTTTTTTTTTAAATAAGGAAGCCAAGAAAAGAAATTGTGCAAGTCTGTGTGTGCGCATGCCAAGTTTCAGCCTTAAGTGAATTCAAAGGCCTTGTAATAAGCCTTGCCTAAGACTGGCTTACAATAGAAATGGCCAACAGACCCTTAATTGTAGCAATGCTATTTGTACATAAATCAGGTGCCTGAGAATCTTATAAGTCATTTCAAAGTACCTGCAATTTGCTAGGGGGAAGAGGAGGTCTGAGGGAATAGCCAGCCTTCTGTGGTCTCAGTTTTCAAACCTAACAAGCATTTAGATAGTTTGGAGCTAAAAATGGTGCCTAGTGAAGTGTTTAGGCCCCTGATTTTATCTCCTAATTGTAGAGATTGTACTCTACTTGAGGTACATCAATTTGAAAATGAGGCTGCTTGTGTTGTTGGTAAATGCTCATTTCAACATATTGGACAAAGAAAATACTTTTAGTAAAGGAGCAAATTCCACTGCACTGACTCCTTTATCTGCCAGAAATATCTTGTTTCCCCACCAATCCTTCAGGTCATCACATTTAAATAAAAAGGTTACGTTTAAGAAAAGAGCACAGCACCCTTCTAAACCAATAGCAAGATACTGAATTGTGTATAACATTACCCTCAGTACAGAGTTTCCACAGCCACATTTGATAAAATTCCACAAGCTCTTAAAGGTTCCTGAAGGCTTGCAATGTCAATATTTAATAATACATGTTAAGCTCAATGCTCAGTTGCTCAAGTGCCCATTAAAAAAAAAAAAAAAAAAAAAAAAAAAAAAAAAATCAATATTTAAATGTATTGCACAGAAAGAAAGTTATGGTTCCCTTTCCCTTCTTTAGTACTAATGTGGAGAGCTAAACAAACACAGTTACTATAAAACCACACACAGCCATAAGACTTTGTGCAAGCTGGCAGAACTATTTAATCAGGCATGTGTGCATAATTAGTCTAAGTTTACATAGTTCCCATTCTTGGTTTTCATACGAAAAAAATGTTGCTTTTTATTTTCTTTATCATAGCTACTAACTTGCATCTGCATACCATGTTGCCCTTTTTCCTTTCCACTCTCATATTCAATACAAGGACAGATCTGACACTCCTGAGCTACATCTTTGCACCCAAAATCAGGAACAATGCAAACTACTGGAGAACAAGTGGAAGTTTTTGAAGCAGAAGGTAACCAGTGCAGGTCTCAGGGAAGAGAGAAAGCCAATTAAATGATTATTCTGTCCTTAAACAATCTCGTCGTATTTACTCAAATCCAAGACAAGGTTATTTTCCCCATTCAACATGAGGAAAAAAGCCCCATATATTGGAATTAAGTATAAGTGGAAAGACAGGCAGATGCTGTGGCTCTGACACCTGAAGCCACAGCTTCTGCCCCTCACCCACCAGCCCCCCTGTAGCCTCTTCTCCCCTGTCTATCCCCCACCACGTTACTATGCAGCAAGGAGACCCAAGCAGAGGCACATGCACCCCGGGTAACAGGCACAGAGGTGGCATAAGCAGCACAGAGGGGCACAAGTAGTGGAGGGGGAAAGGCAGCAGGTGACAAGGGACAGGGGTCAGGTCACTTAACTTCCTTGCTGCCTGCCCTGCCACCGCCTGTTCCCCTGCCACCATTTGCCCACAAACTTAAGACAACCCTCCAATAATTAGATATACATGGAAAATTATAACAAACTTATAAATTTTCCATGTATAGAATCTAATTATTGACAGCATCTTAAATTTGATTGCGCCTTGGATCCAGGTAAATATGGCATCATAAAGGTAATAAAGGCAACCTGTTTAACATTAGGTATTGCTTATGCTGAAGGCAGCAGAAACTCCTCCTCATGTTATTTCAGTGCCACAGCAGGAATACAGTTAGGGGGAAGAGCTAGATGTACCATTAGCAATATCACAAACCCAGTTTGGGATATCTGACAGAAGAGGCTACAGTAAAACCTCTGCAAAAGTTTCCTCTATGGATCCTGTCCATGCCCCTAGTGCAAGTCTACTGCAGCATCACTCATTCTGTCAGTGCAGCAAGACCACGGAAGCTTTAGCTTCAGGTCTATTTTTGACCTTCCATGCCTATTAAGGCTCAAACTGGAAAAATTGTCCCCAAGTTTATACTGTTCGCTCCAAAGATTGATTTGTGCTATGACCTGTTGTATAACAGAAGCTCTGACACAGGAAAAGCTTCTGCTGAGTGCAATAGGAATTTTGTTGGACTGCGACTAAATAAGGAACTCAGCAGTAATCATTAAAGTGATCATGCACCAAGATCTCAGTTAGTACAGTTTTTAATGCAGAATTATAATCTTGTAGTCATGCAGGCAGTTTTAGTCCCTATATCTGAAGTGAATTTATTTCCTTGGAACTAAATGCTTCCTGCCCACTTAATTAAAGAGAAACAACTGTACATTAGAAACACCAACCAAGAGTTTAGGTTCTGATATTGTCTCTCCTGTTTACCAAGTATTGCTGTTGTGGATTAGTGGTAGACTCTTAGTCTACCACACAGGAGACCCAAGTTTAATTCCTGCATGCACACATAACTATGGCCATTGAGGCACCAAACGCCTGCAATTGGTCTGGCCTTTGGATGCTGTCTCAGTGGTCTGAGGGGGATAGAAGGTCTGAGCAGCCTCCACTTCTCCGTAACACCTGCCTAGGCATACGTGTCAAAGGTCCTGGTGACCTCTCATGCATACACCATGATCCAGAAGGATTGATGGCTGCCTATTACTACCTTCTCCAGAACTGCAAACAGCACAGATGCCTAGTCACCAAAAATATGTAGTATGTAAACACAACCCAGTCATTGTACCTATAATTCAATAGCAGCACAACTTAAGAACAATGATTTTTTTAATTCAAAAGCACTATTCTACTTAAGCATATTCAGCATTTTATTTAAACATATTGATACGTATTAACAAAATTATTCATTCTGATCTTCTTTATATATGCTAGATATTCTGAAACCAAACCAATGTCTTATCAATTTTCTGATATTTATTTAAACTGCATACAAACTGATAAGTTACTGCATTTGTTTCATCTAAAGACATTTCTCACATACCACAATGTATATTTTTCATATTTTAATTACATTTTATTATTTAAAAAACAGATATCAAACAACACTTTTATTGCCTCTGAGGTTCTGATGTTTATAAAGATCCAGGCAATTTGGGACAGGCTGCCCAGTAACTCACATAAAAGATGCAGAGCACAAAGTCCTTCTAATCAGGCAGACTTGTCTGACAACCCACAGCTGTGCTTAAAATGTATTGACAAGTCTGTAATGCTGTTTGTCTTCTACTGGATATATAGTACAATTGATTTTCTGCTTTGTGTAATGGGCATCAGTTTATAAATAATGGGCATGAAATACTGGGAGAGTTAAAGAAAACATATTTCTGCTGAGTCCTGGACTTTGGGCAGCAGCTCCCTGATGTCAGTAGCTTATGGGAAGTTATAGGCTGAAGTTGGTAACATTAGAAGCAAATACAACTAGTTTTTAACATATTGTAATTTAAAAGTCAAGCTTTCCTTGATCACTAAGGAGGCAGCAGTCAGACAGTGTCTGTTGAAGTTTGGGATGCAGGAGGATTGGGCTTAATTTTTTGCTTTGTAACTCACCTCCCATGTGACCAATAGTTTAGCGCTGGGGCAGCCAACCTGTGGTATGTACGCTGCAAGTGTCATAGGCTGCCCGTGTGGCATGCAGCAGACTGGGATGAGTACAAGCAGGACAGTGGCAGACAGGGCAGGAAGTAGAAAGCAGAGCAGATCAGGCAGAGGAGCACAGGGCCAGGAACAGAGAGCAGAACAGAAGATTGAGAAGAGGAAGGAGATCAGAAAGGCACTTTGGGTACAGGACTAACGTGGCATACATTCCAAAAGGGTTGACCCCCCACTGACTTAGGTCATCTCTGCCTCACTTCTCGGGACCCTGTCAGAAAAAGGGGGCATTAAAGTTAAATGCTTGTCTAAGGGTGTGGACAGACATAACACTTGGAATATTCTAAATATACCTTAGACCCCAAGGGTGCCTATAGTTGTGCTTGTTCACGTTCTAATTAGAATGCATAGGAACAGATTGAGTCTGCTCTGCGTTCTCATTAGAACAATTCAGCATCCATCACCATCATATGTATAAATCCCCTGCACATTTCAAAAAGTCCATGGGGCGCTTTATCTAAACCTCAGTAAACAAGCTTTAGATAAAGCACCCAGCAGCCATTTTGAAATGTGCAGGGGCTTAATAAACATGATGGTGAACCATTTTAATTAGAGCAGCTGTCTGGGAAGTGCTTTAATTAAAACAGCTCCCTCCCACCTCTGAGCACATGTATGGACAGCCCACAAATATAGACATACAAGACCACTTTAGACTGGTTTAAGCTCCCTGTAACATTTAAAAAGCACACTGGGAAAATCAAGTACTATTTTGAGCCAGTAGTCCTCAAACCTATTCAATGTTATATGCAGATACATACAATATTCCACACCTAGGGTCTAGTCAGTCCTCCAGGCATCCCAAACTGCACTGTTCCTCACCCCCCAAACCTACGCAGGGTAACAGGGGCTGCTCTGCGATGCAACCAAGACCCTACTGCCCAAAGATCTATTGCCTACAGAGACCACAGCTTGCAGGGGTGTTGAAGTCAAAGTCCTCTCTATCAGTTTCACTTCTCTGCTAGGGACCCCCTGCTAGATTTATTTGGGTGGTGGGGGGCGGCCAGGTTCAGAGCAGGTGCTGTACTTTGTGGCCCCCTGCTTGTCATTGTGCCTGTAACTGTAAACATCTGTCAATTGCTAGGTGGTGGTGGTGGAGAAACAACCAATATGCAATGGGCACTTAATAGAAAGAATGGCTGCCAATTCTAAGCTCCATGGGCACAGACAGAAGTGACATTTCTTGCATAATCTAGTCCTTGGAAGCACTCTCAGCCGTGTCATAATAATACACGCGTGGCTACAGAGTGCTTTTAAAATGGCCGATAGTTCAAAAAAGTAACCTGTGTTAAATCAGGTGCAAGTGAAGGTGCTCTAAGTTTGAGCACCTTAGATAACTTGCATACAGTTCCCTACAAGGGTCATATATCATGCCTCTGGTTTGCTACAGGGAGGAGGCAGAGAGTTTCTTCCCAGTGCAGCCAGCTGGCAGGCAGAGGAAGGGAAGCAACTGAGTAGTGATTGGGGGTGGGGGTGCTCTAAGTGGAACCCCCACCTCCAGCAGGAGAGGGTCCCTGGTACCCCATGGCACCAGTGGGGAGGGGGCACAGTCCGAATCTGGATCTTCCTCCCCATCTAGGGGAATGGTGGGGAACACTGACATCTAGAAGGCATGATGATCTGGATATTCCAGCCTCTGGTGGCATTTGGCAGCTATGCAGTCCCTGATGTTAGGGTTTACTTAGAACAATGTACATGTGGACACTTCAGTCCACCACATTTGTGAACCAGTTTCCAATCAGTGACATTCTTGGAGTGCTTCAAGAGTTATGTCTTTCTGCACCTTAAGTCTATCCCAACCATAGAGTTGGTTTAATAAAGCTATCAACCACAAAAAACTTTGCAACTCGACCTTCATCTTCTTTGTTTTTGTTAGAAGATGCGATGTTTAGGGCAAAAATTCATCCTTTGTGTCTGTGTAATGTCTAACGCAGTAGGCTGAAGCCTCTAGGACCGGCTCCAACATAAATCAATAAATGGCAATGACAGTGCAATACAAATAAAAGATTACATCCTGTTCTATCCTGGTAGTGATTGGAAGTCAACTTTGGTTACTCCAGAAAAGAATGTAGTCAGTGATAACATGCCTATAGAAGGCAGCTAACAATAAGCCTTTTGTCAGAAGCACAAAGTACTTCCAAGAGATGCACCTTGTGACAGTTTTAGTTAAAGGGTAGAGATCTTCAGCTTTTCATACTTTTATAAATATTTTTTACAATGTATCTTGGTGAAGCTTTTCTAAACGTATGTAATACCAGTTCCAAACCAAAGAGCATACAGATACGTTAAATTAACCTACATACATATTTATCATTATTTGAGATGACTGTATCCATGTTGGATCTTGGTGCCCACAGAGAAAAGCCCCAGTGTGGATGAGTACATAGGTGAGAGAAGAATCAGACTGTGTAGCATAACAGTTATAATACTGAGGAAACAACAGAGAAAAATGAGCCAGTACTGGCATCATTAGACCCCTGGAGTTGGGAATAATAGAAAATTAGGGTTGGAAGGGACCTCAGGAGACCATCTAGTCCGACCCTTGCTCAAAGCAGGACCATACCCAACTATATCATCCTAGCCAAAGCTTTGTCTAGCTGGGTCTTAGAAACCTCAAGGGATGGAGATTTCACAACCTGTTCTTTACTATACTCCTTGTGAGAAAGTTTCTCTTAATATCTAACAGATGACACAGCCAAGACAGTTAAAGCTAATCAATATAGCCACCTCAGTCCAAGACAACATTCACTGAAGGATTCCTAGTAAAGAAATGAGTGTGCACATTACTCAACAAACCAATAGGCAACAAAAAAATGACCACATTTTCTGCAAGTCATTAACAGAGGTGTGGTCCCTGACTTTTGCCATTTCTGCTTTGTTAGCCTAGTGCAGTGATTCTCAGCTAGGGAGCCATGATATCCTTTTTAGGGTATAAGGGGTTGCAGCACAATATTAGCACTTTCAGTTGTGTAAACACCTACGCATCATTCACAAAATAAACCCAGTGCTTTCAAACAGAAATACACACCATCAGAAGCATTCTTATCTGTTGTGGTTTGAGTCCAAAAATGAGTGAAAGCTAAGAACTGGTATTTTCCAATGGGTGCTTCAAGTCTGAAAATGTTGAGAACTACTAACTGAGTGTGTGTATCTTGCAGATTAGCACTACATCACTGCTCAGATGTTCAACATGCTTTTTGATTAAATACAAAAATCTTTGAGGGGGCATTAAATGTAATTGTGGAGGCATGCAGAAGAGAGGGAAGTAAGTCCCATGATGAGGAAGACTGATTTAACTGCACTCGTATCTTGTGATTGAGTCAGACATGCAAATAAGGAGAAACACAAGCAGTTTTTGGTTGCAATTTATACCCTAATTTTGCTTAAATTTCACTTTTGATAGGTTGTCCACTTCTTGCCTGTGCCCCATTCAGATAAATCCAAGATTTCAATCTGGAACTTGACTCAAAAAGCTAAATTAGCTTCACTTCACAAAATGAGTTTCCACTTGAAAAGGAAACAAATATTTTTTTTAGTGTCATGAAGGGTGTTTAAACAGCAGTCTATTTCCTGAAATCTCTGTGCCCTGGGCCTTTATTTGGAATTTTTAACCTATTTTCAGGCTTTCCTAAAAATGCTTTGCACAGCTCAAGTTAATAAACACTTCTGGAGAACAAACACGTTATAAAAACACCCTTAGGGAATAGAAAACACAAAGAATTGGGAGTTAAGAGACTTCCATTTTTTTAAAACTCATCTGTGACTTTTGGGATGACAGTTCTCTTTAAATGCCTGGTAATTCTTATATGTGAAATTAAGGACAATGATACCACTGTGACCTGCCACAGCACTTTGAGGTGCAGGTTTGAAAAGTGCTCAATCAGAAGCATCATCCCTTCCAGTCATCTGGATCTGGCTTAGGATGCTAAGAACTGAATGCTATTGTAAACGTAGCACTTTTCCATATCCAGATGGGGATGAGTTATCACCACGCATGGATCCAGAAGGTATGCTGTCAGCAGTTTGCCCTATCCATTAGTGAACACAGTAATTCAAAGTAACATATAGCTTGCAGAACATCTTCAATCAAGAAGGCAGTAGGGATATTAGTAAGCACAAAATAGGCTGTTACTTTAATAAAGCCCCTCAAATGTCTGCTTTTAATAGTTCTATTCTAGTGGTGATGCCAATTCACTTGGCATTCCAGCCATTCATTAATGGGCTTGACTTGAAAACAGTTTCACAAACAGAAAATATATGCAACATGAGAGAAGTAAAAAGTCACCAAGGTGCAGCAGAGCCCTAATGGTATTCACAAAATTTAACTGTAGGTGGCAGTAAAGAAGAGAAGACACTTGGGCTCTGATTTATACTTAATTTCAGAAAGGCAGCTTGTGTGTGTACACCTCTTTTCTGTCCTTGCATATACATGCAAGAGAAAATGTCAAAACTAGGAAGTTAAGGCTGAGATAATACATCCCTTATATTAGATGAACTCTTATTAGCTTGGCAATCACCATACTGAAAATACTGCCACATTAGAAAAGTATTCAGGCCACCTTGGCTAGTGATTCGGGGTAAAAGTATTTATTAGAATGAGGTGGGTAGTAAACTAAAATTAAGAAAAAATACCCATTGTTAGGATAATTCAGAGTTATGTTTCATCTGAGAAGAAACAGCCTGACAATAAAAACCTATGAAAACTGAAACAGATGAGTAAGAGGGTTTTGTGATTAAGGCACTGGGCCTAGGGCCCAAGATATTTTAGTTCTACTTACTTACATAGAGTGATCAACCACAGATTCTGAGTACTTCAGTCTCAATTGTGTTTTCTCTCTGCTACTGCTTCCATTCTGCATGTGTAGGACTAAGTAATTTGCCTAAAACCACTTTGGAGTTGAATCGAGGTCTCTAGTCTGCAAATTTTCACCACAAGAGCATCATTCCTCAAATTACAAGCATTCCTATAAAACTCTGGTTAACTTTCAAAAGGCATTCCATGTTTAAGACAGTCGCAGTATCAGGCCATTGGTTATTCATCAGACATGCATTAAAACACAGTTCCACACTAGAAAACTGTTTAAGAAGTAGTTTATGTTGCCTAATATAATTCACAGATCTCCAAGCACCAAAAACATGGGTAACTACCTTCTTCAGAAACGTCTTGGTAGAAAAAGTTAACCTAACACTTCCTAGGGGGAAAAAAACAAACAAACCCACAGCTCTCTTCACCACTGGATGTCACTCTGACTCTACAAAAATGCAACCAGAGGGCATTTTCATCATAACAATAACAGAGAAATGATTTTGTGCTCTTATCTGAGATGCTATTTCAAAACAGCTCAGGCTCTGTTTAGGCTTCAAAATAACTTGCTAGATCTAGACAAGTGCTGGGCACATTGGATTTTGTGTTCTTTTGAAAATATGGTCACATTGACTGGTGCTGAGAAGTTGAAATTCTGTCCTGATGTCTTTTTATATTTGTGCCTTATAATATAATTGAAGGATTATCCTGAGGAATCTCTCTGATAACCAATTTATGGCATCATTCTACATATACAGCTGTGCGATCAGATAGACTGAGATATGAAATCATTTGCAGGCTCTCTGGAAGATAAAAACCCATGACTCTTCTCAGAGAAATAAGGCAATTTTAACAGCAGATGTCCTCTTTAAGGAACCCATGTGTCACAGATAAGGCCTAATGTTCTTAATCAAGTAGGCCAACAAACTGCTTTAGGGTGTAGCTGACTTCACAATCCCAGCAATAATATGACACTACCTCCAACCCTGGAGAATGGTTATCTTCAGACTCTCCAGGACAAGTGGAACTGCAGCCACTTTCTTCTGCATAATATTAAAAAAGCACCAGACAGATTTTGTAGGGTATTTGGAAGTTTGTTGGTTAGGGAGTGAATATTTCAAATAATACATCATACATTTAAGTATATAAAAAGGAAATTAAGTCCAAGTCATGCACTGCTTTTAAAATGATTGATGGGTCTTTTGAGACCTCAAAAAGTATAACATACAACTAAGTATTGAGCATGCCTACACGAGATGCTTTACTACATATTACACTAATTTAGTGCACAGTAAAGAATGAGCATCTACATGTGCACAGAACTTACTGTGCAGTAAATTAGGCCAATGCACTGTTTGCTAGTACCAACAAATACAGGTACTAGATTAATGGCACATCAGATAGTGCACATGTAGATGCTGACTGGAAGCAATTTGCTCCTGTCAGCCTAGGGAGCAGGGGGCACAGGTAGCAGAGAGTGGGGGGAGTGCGAAAAGCTGTCCGTGGGTCTGGTGCAGAAGTCAGGATTACAGCTTGGCTTGGTGGTGCTGGCTTGAGGCGATGCTCTGTGGCCAACTGCAGCGCTCTGAGCTCAGCCCTCACTTTGCTTGCTGAGGGGATGAGGTAGCTCTCTGGAGCAGTAGCTTAGCACCACTGAGACAGGGGAGCTCTCCGTCCCTGCAGCATCAGGCTGGGGACAGAGAGCTTCCCTGTCCCCTCAGCCCTACTTCTTGCACAATGCACGCCCCAGTTGGCTCCTTCTCTCCACCCATGCCTGGGGGAGCTGAGCAGTGTCAGGACTGGAGGGAGATGTGGAAGGTGTAAGCAGCACTGGGACTGGAGGGAGGAACACATCTGCTTACCCCACCCTGTGTTGTCTCCCCCTGGTCTAGTGCTGCTCCTCCCTGCCCCCATGTCACACCCTCCCCTCACCCCTCCCCCATACCCCAGTCCCAGTACACATTTCCTGGCCTCGGTGCTGCTCAGTTCCCAGCTCCCCACAGGCATGGGCAGGGAGCAGGAGCTGACTGAGGTGTGCATTGCATGGACAGTGACAGGGCTGAAGAGATGGGGAAGCTCTCTGTCCCTGGCCCAGTGCTGCAGGGACAGAAAGCTCTCCTGTCCTGGTGCTGCTCCCTGAGGGGAGCCAGGAGCTGAGCAGCACTGGGACCGGCAACAGAGAGGTCCCCCATCCCCTCAACAAGCAAAGCTTGGGGAGAGCTCAGGCTGCTCAGCCACAGGGCATCACCCCAAGCCAGTGCCGCTAAACTGGGCTGCAATCCCAAGCTCCATGTGGTTGAGAGTGGTCCTCTGCTCTGGGAAAGTCCTCTGCTCTAGAGTGCCCCCAGCTGCTGCAGAACAGGGCAAGGGGGCAGAAGCAGCCCTGGATTCAATGGGCACATCCAGGCGAGTACAGACGTGTGGTATGGGGCACCATAGACCCATCTGCAGCACCACACACCAAATATGCTGCACTTGTAAGCATTCCCTGCACTGCTAATTTGCAGTGTGCAGGGACAGGGGGAATTTGACCGCAGGGATCCCAGGGTCAAAAACCTGTGCCTAAAAAAATCAGAGCATCACATGTGGCAGCAAAAGCCAGAGTCTGACTGGCCACAGCCATGATCTGGCTGCCGGCCAGGCTTCCTGCTGCAGGATTGCCATGGCTGCAGATCCTGGAGGCTCCCAGGACCTCAGTAAGGCCGCTGGGGCCTGCATAGTTGCTGGCCCCAGCCTCCCCTACCCCACCCAGGGCAATGTGCTAAGTGCCAGAGCATGAGTGGCACAGGCATTGCCCATACTGTGCTGCTACTTTGTTTTCCTGGGAAAACACACATTCCCACGTGTGGGGACATGCCCAACTGCTCCTGTTGGGAGTAAATTTGCTCCTGATGCAGGTACATGTGTAGACATGTTCCTGAGTAGTTTACTGTGCCTTGTTTTAATGCACAGTAGCCTTGTTGTGCATTAATTGCACATGTAGATATGGCCACTATGATATTAAAACTAGAGAGTAGATATGGATGTTCCAAAGAGTATGGGGCACAAGACATTTCTTTATAGAAATTCCAGACTTTGGGTAACTACTTAGGTAGATTCTCTTTAGCTAGTAAGCAAATGAGTCTAGTTTGCACAGGTGTAATGGGACCCCAAGTCAGCCAAGGTCATGAGGCTATAAACTCCCCATGAGGTGAATTACTCTATCAGTGGACAGATTCATTTAGGAATAATAAAAACAAAATAAATAATCAAAACCAAACTTTAATAATTAGGGAAAACATGACAACAGAATTGGGAAAAAGAGATCATGAAGGGTTAACATACATACTCTCACACTTCTAACCCTTAACCTTGGCTAGGACTTACTTTACAGTCAACAACTGGTTCCAGTGGCAGGCAGGAATCATCACTGTCTTTGCAGTAAATTCCTCTTTGTGCCCAGGAGTTTTGGCTTCTCTGCTTTCATCACCAGGCTGCCTGTGACTCACTGCTGCAACCGGTTCAGCTGATGTTCCCACATAGCCGACTCCCTCCATCTCCAATCTCTACAGTGTCGTTAGTATGCCTTTCCAAATAGTGGGTGTCCCAAAAACACAAATCAAAAGCTAAACCATTGTGTGTTAAGTTTCAGGGATAACGTGCGGGTTTTACTGAAGTCAACAGCTAAATCTCCAGTGAGTTCAATTAAGTCAGGATTTTACTCTATATATTTTTGAGGAGATAAAACATATATGACTAGTTAGTTATGAGACACCACAAATACAACAGATATTTTATCACAGACCACCAGAGATTTTGAAGGGCTTTGCTGGGAATTGCAGGCATTGCTAAGAAGAAATACTGGTCACCAGAAAGAAAATTGCTTTGACAACTCATTCTGATGTGGTGGACTGGTGCCTACAATCATAGCTTTAGCAATATAAGTTTTCCCCAAGATGACATTGGGACTGAGTGGCATCAGTCCAGAAAGGTTCTTCAAGCAGAATACTTAAGGTTAACACTTCTTATCACAGATACATCTTGAAATATATTCAAGTTCACAGTTAACATTATAAAAAAATTGGCAGAGGTAGAAGCCTTCAAATCTGCATGTCAAGAACAGCCTGCCTTTTGCTATTTTAAAAGTTCATCTTAAAGAAAACACGATATTCTCAAAGTTCCATCAGATCTCATTAGTGCTCTACATCAGCCTTTGAGAAGCAGAACAAGTACTGAGTTAAACTAACGATCTGCCAGCATAATATGTACAACATGGTACAAATTAATCATACTGATGCTGGCAAGAAAACTACTATTTTTTTTTTAAAAGCTGTGATAGCCAAAATGAAAGCAGAATGAATGATGCCTTCTGTAATCACAACAAATGTAAGGCACACTAACATTAGAAACTTAACAGGCATATCTTGGGAAAGGTTCTCTATGGTTGAAAACAATGACATGATACATAGTGCATACAATATTTTCTCACATATAACATGCCCTGCAATATAATATCGCCCCCCTGTTTTTGAAAGGCTTCAAAAAGGAAAAATACATCTTACCTTTGAGTACAAGAAAGTACCTGATGTCTGGGGTCTCCAGGTTCGGAGTGTATGCGGGGTCCAACCCCATACACCAGCCTGATCTGGCACTGGGACTAGTGTTGTATGACAGGTCTGAGGCCATGGACTGACCCCATGCTTTGGCCTGATGCAGCACATAGAGTTATGTCATCTAGGTGAAAGGCTTGACAGGGGCCTAAATATTTGTTGGTAGGGAGTGGAGGCAGTGTTTATTGCCATGTCTCTTAGAGTGGCTCTGGGACCCAAGGAAATTAACACTGCCACCTAATTTCCAGATCCATTGGGATCTGTATTTCTCACATAAGATGCATATCTGAATTCCCCCAACTGGTTGGGGATAAAATATTCCTGTTTTATGTGACAAAAATATAAAAGGATGTAAAAAGGAACCATTTTGAGTATTTCATGATAAAGGGTTTGGACGACAAGCCTTATGAGGGGAGATTGAAGAAAATAACGTGTTCAATAGCTTGCAGAAAAGGTGCTTAAGAGGGGACATGATGGCAGTCTTCAAATATCTGAAGACCTGCCATAAAGAAGAGTGAAAGCACCTTTTCTTTCTTGCTGCAGAGCACAAGATATGGACCAAAGGCTTGAAGTTTCAGCAAAGTAGGTTTCAATTAAGTCAGGATTTTACCCTAAACATTTTTGAGGAGATAAAACAGGAGCTTGGGTATTAGGACAAATGTCTTCAGTGAGACAGCAGAATAGACTGCCTAGGGAAGTTGAGGAATCTCCATCATTGGATGCATTTAAGAGGAGACTGGACAAAGTGTTGGTCAGGGATTGGTTTGGTGGCCGGGGGGGGGGGGAACGGGGTTCTTTTTTCTCAAAACCCTGGGGTTTTGGGTCCACCGGGGGGGGGGGGGCGGGGTTTCCTTTTTCACAAAAACCGGGGGTTTTGGTTCGACCCGGGGGGGGGGGGTTTTTTTTTGGGGGGGGGGGGGGGGGGGGGGGGGGGGGGGGGGGGGGGGGGGGGGGGGGGGGGGGACTGGGTTCATCTTTCTCAGAAGCACTGGGGTTTGGCTGCAACCGTGGCTGGGGGGGTTTTGACTGGGGTGCACAATGCTCTCAATTTAAACTCAGAGCTTCCAGAGGGTCTTGTCCCTCTGATGAGGTTCGTATCAATCATCATATTTGGGGTCAGGAAAGAATGATACCCCATGGTTAAACTGGTATGGACTGGGGTGGGTGGGAAGAGGAGGATGCCTTCTTTCTCGGATCTCTTGAGAATATATTAACAACCTTCATAGTAATACGAGGTAGGCCACCCTAGTGCCTTATCTGTGACAGGGTTGGGGTGTTATGTTTTGTCTTTGTGTCAAGATTGACTCTAGTTTCACTAATAGATTTGACGATGGATTTGTATTGGATGGTTTGGAAAGGGATGATCCTGCGTCTGGCAGAGGGCTGGACTAGATAACCTCTGGAGGTCCCTTCCAGCCCTACTTATCTATGATTCTACGTAATTTAAACAGATGCTGTTTGGTATTACATAAAAGAACATTCTGATTTTTTCAAGATTGACAGATATAACGCAACAAATTAACCTTGAAACTGCTTGTTTAGACTTAACCCGCTTTAGTTTAGCTATGGAGACTTCATATTATTTAAAATGCACAATTAAAAAAATGAAGGGGACATAGAGCATAATAATACACAGCCTTGTGAAAGGATGAACCCACATCCAACCTCCCATCAGTAGTGTAACTTGCGGGATGTGACCAGAGTACCAGCCCTCGGTGCCAAATCAGAGGGCACACCAGAATGAAGTTGGGGCTTGAGTCCGGCACACACAGGCCCCCTGTACTCACCAGTGGCAGTGGCAAAGGCAGAGGGAGCAGCAGAGAATCCTTGAAAGGTAACTGGAAGCTGGCACAGCTGTACGGGATCTGGACAGGGAGCCCCCTGGATCCCTCTTAACTGAGCTGGCAGGGAGCCACACTCCCGAGCCGCGCACAAACAGGTGCGCTCTGTAAGGGTGCACCGGTGTTTGTACAAGGTGGGCATGTAGCAGTAACCGGAAGGAGCCCCCAGAAAGAGAGAGAGGGAGATGCACAGCTCCACAGACATGGTAAGGATGCGGAGTGCAGCTGCTAGGGGTCCCACCACGGTGGCACCACCTACCCTGGGTTCCTCTGAGGCCTCCAGCCAGACACAGCTCATGGTGGGGTCAGCAGCCCCCTGCCCCCTGTCTGTGGGGGTGGCCTGGAGGGGACCCAGAGGCCTGTGGTGGGAGAGGGGTCTGCCCCCCTGTGCCTGACTTCAGGCTCTGGAGGAGCAAGTGAAGGAGCTCCAGGCTGAGATGAGCAGGCTACGGGGGGATCAGGGATGCAGAGGACGAGATTGACACTTATTTCCGTTCACTGCAGGACCAGCTGCCCTGAGTACAGACCCCCCAAGAGAGATGCACGACAGAGGAATGGCAGAAGGTGCCCACCAGACCCAGGGCTGCTCAGGCTAGCATGGTGGAGGCTCCCCAGGTACAACTCAGGAACAGATATGAGGCCCTGACAGCCTCGGAGAAGGACGAAGAGAATGTCTCTGGGGGGGATGGTGCCACTCCACACACAACACAGACAGCACAGAGACGGAGCACCAGGAGGAAGAAACGCCAAGTCCTCATCAGCAGAGATTCCATCCTGACAGGAACAGAGGGTCCTATCTGCCAACCTGACCCCATGGCACAGGAGGTCTGCTACCTGCCTGGGGCTCCGATTCAGCGTGTCACAGAGAGGATACTGGCCTTCATTCGACCCTCGGACCAGTACCCCGTGCTCCTAATCCACGTAGGAACAAATGACGTGGCCAGGGGCAACCCAGACCACATCATGAAGGACTACAAGGCCTTGGGGGCCAAGCTCAAGGAGACAGAGGCACAGGCGGTATTCTCCTCTATTCTCCCAGTAAGTAGACGTGGACAGCGTCACAAGGCCAGAACCAATGAGGTCAACTGGAGGCTTCGGAGCTGGTGCCACCAGGCAGGCCTCAGGTTCCTGGACAATGACCTGCATTTTTGCGCAGGGGGCATGCTTGGATGGGATGGGCTTCACTTCTCCCCTAAAGGCAAGCGTGTCTTCTCTTCCAGATTGGCTGATCTTGTACAGTGTGCTTTAAACTAGCTTCACTGGGGGATGGGGCCACAGGAGGACACAAGAACACCTCCCAGCCAAGACAGGTGATGAGCATAAGAGGTACCCAGGTAAGTGACAAGGGTCCAGATAGTCCTAGGAATGGGGGGTGGGGGGTGCATTCACCGACAGGAGGCCTTAAATACCTTTACACTAATGCTCAAAGTATGGGGAATAAGCAGAAGGAACTCACCCTCTGGATAGCTAGTAGAAACCCAGACACAGTACGGCTCACAGAAACCTGGTGAGATTCAACCCACGATTGGGCGGTAAACATTAGGGGCTACAGACTATACAGGCAAGACAGAACAGGGAGGAAAGGCAGGGGTGTGGTACTCTACATCAAAGAGCAATACATGTCCTCAACTATCAGGATGGGGACAGAGGAGGGGCAGACTGAAGTGCTCTGGGTCAGAATACAAGGAGGTTGCAAGGAAAGGGACTTATCGGTGGGTATCTACTACAGACCACTCAACCAGGGGGAAGAGCTGGACCGGGAATTCTCAGGTCAGCTCGCGGAGGCAGTTAAGTCAAGGGATGTGGTCGTTATTGGTGATCTAAACTACCTGGACATTTGCTGGGAGGAGCAGTCAGCCAGGTCTGACTGCTCACATAGGTTCCTTGGTGGGATACAAGACCTCCACCTAACCCAGGAGATGCGCTGTCCCACCACGGAGAATGCCCTGCTGGACCTGGTCCTGACCACAGACGACAACCTGGAATATGAAGAAGGCACCAGGCAACGTGGAGCCCCTGCAGCATATGCCTGGCAATTTGGTGGTTGCACCAGATGAAAAAAGCAGACCTTTTTAACAAATTCTTTGCCTCCATTTTTCTGAGCAGGGACCGGGACTTCTCCCTCACCGGGATTCAGGATGGACTCAGGAGTGACTCTGCCAGGCCTAGGGTCAAGGAGGACTGAGTTAAGGAACTTCTGGAGGGGCTGCACATGTTCAGATCAGCAGGTCCAGATACTCTTCACCCTAGGGTGCTGAAGGAATTGGCAGAGGTCATTGCGGGGCCCCTGGCACGGCTTTACGAGTACTCGTGGTGCTCTGGCCAGGTGCCAGAAGACTGGAAGAAGGCCAATGTGGTCCCTATTTTCAAAAAAGGGAGGACCCTGGCAACTATAGGCCCGTTAGTCTTACTTCGGCCCTCGGGAAGCTCTTTGAAAAAATAATCCAAGAGCATATCTGGGAGGAACCATCGGGGGGGAGGATGGTTATGGGCAACCAGCATGGCTTCATTAAGGGCAGGTCCTGTCAGACCAAACTGATAGCCTTCTATGATCAAGTCACAAAATCACTGGACACAGGTGTAGCAGTGGACGTAGTCTTTCTGGACTTCAGGAAGGCCTTTGACACTGTCTCCCACCCTATCCTCATTAAAAAGCTAGGTGACTGTGGCATTAATGCCTACACAGTCAGATGGGTCGCAAATTGGCCAGGGGGCTGCACCCAGAAAGGGGTGGTGGATGGGTCATATTCGACCTGGAGGGAGGTGGGCAGTGGAGTCCCCCAGGCTCGGTCCTCAGGCCATACTGTTCAATTTCTTTATCAGCGATTTGGATGAGGGGGTGCAAAGCATCCTGTTCAAATTCGCTGATGACACCAAGATTTGGGGTGAGGTGGGCACACTAGAAGGAAGGGAGAGGATACAACTGGACCTGGACAGGTTACAGGGGTGGGAGAATGCAAATAGGATGGGATTCAATACTAAGAACTGCAGAGTACTGCACTTGGGCAGGAAGACCCAGCAGCATACCTATAGGCTGGGGAATTCCCTTCTCAAAAGCACACTGGTAGAAAGAGATCTTGGAGTCATTATCGATTCTAAAATGAACATAGGTCGCCAATGCAAGGACCTGGTCAGCAAGGCTAGCCGCACCTTGTCATGTATTCACAGATGCATCACGAGCAGGTCCAAGGAGATGATGCTACCCCTCTATGCAACACTAGTCAGGCCACAGCTGAAGTAGTGTATCCAATTCTGGGCGCCGCACTTCAGGAGGGATGAGGCCAGCATCAAAAGGGTCCAAAAGAGGGCCACTCGCCTGATCAGGGGGCAGCAGGGCAGGCCCTACAAGGAGAGGCTAAGGGACCTGGACTTGTTCAGCCTTCACAAGAGGAAGCTGAGAGGGGACTTAGTGGCCATCTATAAACTTACCAGGGGGGACTAGAGGGGAATGGGCGAGACCCTGTTCTCCTGAGCGCCTCCCGGAGCAACAAGGAATAACAAGTTGATTGAGAGTAGGTTCAGGCTAGATACCAGGAGGTACTACTTCACAGTCAGGGTGGCCAGGATCTGGAACCAGCTTCCAAGGGAAGTGGTGCTGGCTCCTACCTTAAGGGGTCTTTAAAAGGAGGTTTGATAACTACCTAACTGGGGTCATATGAGCTTAACTTGGGGGTGGGGGAGGAGGTCATATAAGCCCAGTATTCATTCCTGCCCAGGGCAGGGGGTCAGACTTGATGATCTGCTCAGGTCCCCTCTGACCCTACATCTATGAATCTATGAAGTTTCCCACTGCTGCAGCAGAGTGCATTCAAGAAGTTTGCACTGAGGTGCTAGCAGCTGTCCCTGCACCAGGAGGTAAAGGCTAGCTCTCCCCCTCCCCCCCCACCGCCACATTGCCTACGTAAGTTACACTTCTGCATGCTATGTACCTCTAAGCTCTCACAATCACCTGAAAAAAAGAGACAAAGGAACCTGGGTGTGCACCCCATTTCTTAAGAGGGTAATTCTGATAATAATCTGCCCCAATACATTAACATACTCAGCAAATTTCATGGTAGTCGCAACAGTCCAAGAAGACAATGTTGTCTGCTGGGTAAATAATAAACCCTTGTGAAGCAAACTGCATATTACCTTCTTTGGCAGTATATGTCAGTGTAGCACCAATAGAATCACAGAGGTAGAGACAACCTGGGTCCTCTAGTCTTACATGTTGTATGAATGCAGGAATGCTCTCCTTAAGTTATCCTTATCCAATGGTTATGCAGCCTTCTCTTGCAAATCTCTAAAGGAGAGTCTACAACTTTCCTGGACATTATGCCCATTCACACTAGTCAATGACATTTCCGTATAAAATGTTTTCATGCTCAATACGCTGACAAAGCACTAATCCAAGGATTGGCAACCTTTTTGGAGCAGCAGGCTGAAATAAAACAGCTCTATCCAAAGTATATATTTATTTCTAATGGATATTTAATATCCTATTAAAACTGCTTTTTGTCTCAATACAGGATCTATTTTCCCACAGAAGTATGAAAATAAAACCCAATGAACTTACTGGAGTTACTGTGTGTATTAATGCTCACAGGATTTGATTTATTTTTGGAATATACTTGCTTCTACATCTGAATGGGTAGCTGTAAATGGAAATGTGGTGACAAAGTGTTAGTAAATTACAAATTATATAGGATGAGTGTTGAACCTTGCGTGTGGAGATCTAGGAGACTCTGGCTAAACCACTTGGGGATGTGCCAATTCAGCAAAAGCAACAGGCTTACAGCCTTTTGGGTTAGTGCAGGGGTCAGCAACCTATGGCCTGCGCTTTAGATCCAGCCCACCAAGCAGTTTCATCCAACCTGTGAAACCTGTTTAGCAGTGGATTGAACACCTTGCTATGCTGAACACTAAGTCAGTGCTTGGACCAATCTGTGCTATTTCAACCAGCTGCTCAGAAAAGGTTGCCAGCCCCTTGGGTTAGTATTTTGTCAAATTGAGTTGGAAAACAAAATCAGCATTTCCCTTCATATAATGGCGAACAGCACCCTATTTTGTTATTGTATTTTATTATATGGGTTTTTCACCAGGGAGATACAGGAAAATCAGCAGAAAGTAGGAAGCTGTCTGGCAGCAACTCCTTGTCTCCAAAACTCTCTATCTCCAAGTTGTTAAATCTTTCAGTATTTAAAAAAGTTTTACTTAAAACTTGGATTGCTGTCACCCTATCATTACTGTTATTTTGCATTTGGCTAACAGCAGGGCCTGCATTAACCTTGAATTTCCTGGTTTTGCTGTTTCAAGCAGCAATCTAATCACATCTTAAGCAAACTTCTCTTGTGGAGTCTATTTAGTTGGAGATTTATAACAGCTTACGTTATTTGTAAAACATGAATACTGTTCTTGACTGTGTAACGTTCTTATGCCTAAGGGTCTCTACCACAATGCCCGATTAATTGAACTGCATTCAGATGACCTCTGCCTGAAACTAACGGGACAAATTAGAGAGTACCAGCAGATCAGTCTTCACTGCAGGAGTGGCAGTTACCATCCCTATCCATGGATATTTTAATGGTGGGTGAGGTGAGCATGATCATACATCTTCAAATCATACCCATCACTTACGAAAATACAGGTTGGCACTGATTTCCTAATACAACTACCCTCCATACAGATCTGTACAAAATGCTCCACTAATCATTGCTTGGTACAGAGTGTTTACAGATTCCCTACCTGGACAGGTAGGCTTCTGGGGTTGGACTGGGTTCTTAGAAGGTATAAGGTTGTAACGCTGCATTCACAAGAAGTTTTTGGATTGATTATAAAACAGCAGTTTCTTAACTGATACTGGGAAAATGATTTTCCAGGGGAGGTGTTTCTTGTGTGTTTTTGTTTTGGAGGGTAGAAGGATGGCAGGGAGGAAGGGAGTGAAACTAGTCAGTGCTACTGAGAGGTCTAGGTCACTTAGTATACTGGGAACATGTGTACAACATATTTTAATACAGCTAAATGCAAGTTTACGCATCTTGGAACAAAGTATGTAAGCCATGTTTCCAAGCTGGTTGGTATAATCTGTAAAGCAATGACTCTTAAATTTCTGATTATGGTGAATAACTAACCTGATCCTGAGCTCCCACAGTGGAGCTGACTGCTTGATATATGAACAGGGAATTATTGTGCAGGAAGCATGTGGAATAGCATTATGGAGCATTCGTGAGATCACTGAGTCCAATTCTGATATCCATACTTCAAAAACAATCATGAAAAAACTGGGAAACATTCAGAAGAGAGACATGAGAATAACTGAGGTTGGGCAAACATACATAGTCAGAAACTTTTTATATATAAATTCTCTTGCCAGAGAGAAAGTGAAGTGATTTGATTATGTTCTAGACCCACACAGGGAGAGGAAAGATTTTCTAATATTAATATTAGAGAGCAGACAAGGGCTTAAAATTATTGACTGGACACTACATCTATACTAGAAATAAGGCCTTTTTCTTTTGATGGAAGGTTTAAAACACTATTGGAATATCATTCTTGGGGATATGGTGGATGCTCTACCTCTACAAACCTTCAATTAATGATGGACATCTTACTAAGTGAAATGCTTTAAGACAATCAGAAACTGTCAGCCTGATGTAGGTATTACTGTATGGCATTCTATGATCTATCTTATGCATGAGATGAGATTGGACATCATAGCGATCCTTTCCATACTTTCAAGATACGAATGATTGTCAAAGTTAAACCATACCAGTTGTAAAACTATAGGAGCAAAACATCTCATAAAAGTTGATCAGGATTTGGGCCTCAGTGCTCCTACATTTTTCATGTATCGTTAATGTGACTAACTTCATTACATCTTACATACTGTAGTCTGTCACACTAATGAGTTTAAGAAGGGTTAGTTTTAGTTTTTATTTGATTAGACTCTACCAGTCTTTTGTTGGATAACATTGTTTCTGCATGTTCACTGTGCTGGTTTCCTACCATTTTAAATATTATCATTAGCTAACCAAAAATCAGTCTTAATTTAATAGTACAGTTTAATATGGAATTATCATAAGAGTTGACAGTGCTAAGTGGACAGTTTCTCCTAAAAGTCTCTGAAAATGGGGCTAAAACTTTCCCATTTATGCATCATTGAGCAAGATAAAAATGGGGAAAAGGTGGAAGTAATTTCTTTGGCAAAATGGTTTAAGGAGGGGCAGGGAAATGCTTTGGACTCCAAATTTACTCCTTTGAAGAAAGATAAAGATCTGTCAGCCAATTAAAAAGACAACAGCTGCTTTACTGTGTTTTAGACCATCTTTATTTGATGCCCACTACAAGACAGCAGGAAAGAATTAATTTCATCAAAAAGAATTTTAGAATTCTTTTTAGCAATGTTTTTAGACAGCCTTACTTATTCTTGAGGCCTACACAAGATATCAGAGAAATGTGAACTCTAATATATATATATCAAAAGAACCACAAAAACAAATGCCAGCCAAGTTTTGACCATTTGTAGGCATTTGTTTATGTACAGACTTCAGTCTATATAAGTTACTACTTTATTTTTACACTGGACAGTTTGGCTTTTATCACAAATTAACCTTAGTGGGCTTAGTAATCACACTTACTTGGGCAGAGCTTTCAAACTAAGCAAATCTTCTTGAAATGAGGTATTTGAACAAAGATCATATACTACGGTAAGTGCCAGTAATCCATCAGACTGCTCCATCTGAGTCATTTCTGAATCACTGTCCTAGCAGAAAGCTTGTCCACAAGAGCAGTTTTAAGGTGACAAATTCAGTAACATCAGTCAGAGCAATGGCTTGGCTAAATTTCATACTTGATGATTAATGCACATTTTGATTCCTTCCTCTCCCGCCCCCAACCTGGCCCTGGTGCACTTCTGCACCAGCTGAAAGTTGCACTCTGGCTGCAGTTAGGAAACAGGGGGCTGGGAGAAGCAGTGACAGTGCAGGCGCAGTTCCTAGTTGAATGATTCTCACAGGTGAGGAGGGAAAGCCTTCCTCTCCTCACCTATATGCCAGTCACCCTGCCTGGAGGCAGGTCATTCCCTCTGATGGCCTGAAAATGGTTGCTAGCCCCTGATCTAGTGTCTTGCCATATACCCTAGGTTAGGATTCTCCATCATCTTCATCAAATGCCTATTCCCTTCTCCTAGAGAACATCAACTTGCATCTCACCAGTCTTGTTGCTTCATTGTCCTTTGACCCTCCTGCCCCAAATCCCATGAGATCTGCAGGATGTTGAAGGAATAACTTTGAAGTGCTCACACATTGTTCCTTGAGAGTTATTTGTATAGCGGAGGAGAGATTTTTCAGAGGCCAAGACATCTTGGAACACAGCTCCAGAGATGGGTATTTGAGTCTTGCTCCAAAACTCATGCTAAAGTAAGCCAACACAGATGTAAACCAGTACCTGGTAACTCAGTGTCAGACAGCCAGACACAAATGCCAACTACATTACTCCCTTGTGTGCTACTGGCTCTGAAGCACTTAACTCAAAGGGGTCTTGAATTCAATAAGCTTCTAGAAGATTTTGTCTTGTTGAAAATAGAGTGCAATAGCTGGAAATAAATAAATCATTCAGCAACTCAATGAAAATAAAACTTGTTAAAGGTTCTAACAGGTTAATTTCAAATGAAATTTCAACTTCAAGGTGGAGGTTTCCTGCCCAAAGAAAATCAGATTTTTACAGTGAAATAACCTCTGTCATGACACATCCCATTTCCAGACACAGCAAATTTTCACATGCTGATCATATGACCATAACAGTTAGTTACTTTGGCCTACTAAGGCATTTACACTTCCAAATACTGTTCCAAATGCCAAGTTTTTTCAGTTAAACCCAGAAGAATTAGATGTTGGCTTTTTTGGTCATTTTCACTGCTGAACAAGAGAGCTTAACTTTACTTCTAATACGATAATGTGTTTCGTTCATAACTCTATATACCTTCCTACCATGCTTTTGTAAAAAATTGAAGAAGCTAAAATCCCAAATCAGCAATTGTGCATGGCTTCTAAATTGTCTATAGCTTTATTAAAAATTAGAAGGATTTCCAAGCGTGCAGTCCATCTTAGCTAGAAGCACAACTACAATATGTTACAGGTAATAAGACATAGTAGAAGCTGCTCTTTGAAAAAAACTGTATGGGAAATAATACGGTCTTCCTAATGAATCACGTGTGCATTAAGTATAGGTCGGTTCACTACAAGACTCGTATCCAGAACTCAGACCAGCCGAATATTTGGGACATCAAAATTTAGACTTGCCTTCAAGTTCAGTATCACAAGACACAAAGCATTCCTAGACCAGGACTTCCAACAGGAGCCGAATATAACCACGGCCTCCATAAATCCAAACCTGCGAGGGCAAGACATCAGGTTCTTTACAATAGATATAACGCCCGTGGAAATCCTTGAATTCAAAACACATCAAGACAAAACTTTTGAGAAAGCCATCCAAGTCCATCAGACTTCAGAAAGGGTTGATCTGGGATTCAAACAGAGGCCTGAGGTTTTTTCAAGTATAGCAAGTTGACTCAAGAAGTGGAACCTTTTCTTTATTGCAGGATAACTGCAAACTGACCTGCTAGAGACTTATCTCCTCAGGTTTTGAATTGGTAGCCCCTGCACCCCCTCTCCACTCCCCCAGGTAGACTTCCAACAGGGCCCCTCTGCTAAGGGATACCAAAGAAGGTATAGAAACATCACTTGCATGCAACAGAATCAGGATCGGTGATACCAACAGGAGGCTAGCATCTGTGCTTGGTTATTTCAGCAAGTGAGAAGGGAAGGCACACATCAGCTTAATTGCCTGGTTAGACTTAGGTGACTACCTAAAAAAAAAAAAAAGGAGTGAGCTTTATTTAAAGTGCCCCTGCACCATTTTTCAGTGTGGGGATGCTGATACACATGACGCTGAAGTAATTACTGTGCTCCAAAAGACCACTTTCCAGCAGACTTGATTAATCTGTAATTAATCTGTAATTACAGCAGATCAGAGCAGGTTTGCTGCATGTGTATAGGTGCCTTTTGATTTTTCAAGTCTCTTGGAGCTCCAAAGGGATGTACTCCCTATCATTTTATTTTAAACATGAAATGAACTTTAAAAAATGTTCTTAATCAAGTCTTTTAAGGTCTTACCTCAAGGATGAAAGCCAGGAACACAGCAAGAACAGAGATATGAGAGAATACAGGGACTGCATGACAAAAGCAGCAGTTGCACGTCTCCAGAAGTTTAGGTACTTAGTGAAAAACATGGGTTTTTTTAAAGCATGAAATAAAAATAAGACAGTAATATACATAGCTTCAGCATAATCAGTGTAGAATGCTGGGTAATGCAAAGACCATTCATGAAGCTATAGCTGATGCTTTGGATAATAACATCTGAATTCTTCTGCAAGTCATGTTCAGGTTTGAAGTTAAATGACTTCCACGAGAGGAGAAAGTTTCTTTTCCTTTTGTGAGTCATGCTTATCCTGTGGTGTGATAAAATTATTTTTAAAGAAGAAAGGGAATTCTATTTTCATTTTCAATCGGTGTACTCAATACTGCAAACAAGATCACCATAGACTTTTAAAATACATTTGTTGGAAGCACCTACAACTTTAAATTCTGTTAAAAAAACCCAGAACAACAAAAACTTCTCTCTCAATAGTTACTGTAACTTTCACTTTTTTAACATCTAATCCAAAGAAGTCAAAGCAAACATCGTTTGCAACACAAAGAAATGTGGAAACCTGGTGGAATAGATTTGTAACAAACATTTGTATATTTTATATTTCCCCTTAAAAAAAAAAAAATCTCATGTGCAATTCACCACAAACTCAGGAGCTCTTGATAAATGTGGACCAGTAATACTTACCTAACATTTCAGAACCCTGCTAAGTACTCAGTAATAATGAAATCTTGAAACATGGGGATAATGTTGTGACTTTTATGGTGGCAGGCCTTAATATTAATGCTTTATTATAGGCATCATTTAAAATAAGACTGTAGCGGAGGTGAAGGCTAGGGCCCTCCAGTGGCAGAAGTACTAACTGACAGCCCTGCTTTCCATTCCCATCACCCTGGATTTGTCAGCCATCCATTGGTCTTATGTGATAGAATGGGGTGAATGGGAACATACCTGGTCTCTGAGGTTGTCCGTCATGAGGGTTGAGTCTCACTGGATGTCTTCACAGGACTCCTCCTCCCCAACACCCCACCCAGACCCCTGCAAATGAGGTGTTCTGTAGCAGATGCTGACTGCTTTGTACCACACTCTGTTTTTTCTTTCCCCCTGGTCTCAGTTATCGCTTGTTTAAGGAACACTTGGACGCTGTTCCAAAGCTTTGCCCCTTTAAGGGTCACCAGTCCAAACAAATGAACAAAACCTGGGGATTGCCTTGCCTGCTGGGTCAGTCAGGCCAACCAGTGCAGTAGTCCTTCTGGAAGCCTGAGGGATCCTGCTGCCACAGAGCTTCTCCTTCTCCTGCTTCTTCCTGAGCCTTATTCCTTGGCTCTGGCTACTCCTCTCTTGGTTCTCTGGGAGCTAACCGGCTGGGGCCGGCGTGGCTACTCACATCCCTAAGGCCAAGCTACTTGCTGCCTACCTTCCGCTACATCTACTGTCCAGTGAAGTAGGCAGTTCCAGTGTGGCTCCACTCCTCTAGAGCTTCCCAGTATGTCACCTCCAGCAGCTTCAAATGTAATACTTGTGGACCAGCCAGTCAATCTGCCTCGTGGTTGTTGTGTGCTACGTTCCCCCAGCTGTTCCCTATTCCTTGCCTGGCCCAGCCATCTTCCCAGTTTCCAACCCCAGTAGGCATGCTGGGAGGGGCTTTTCTGGACACTGTGTTGCCCTGTGCTCTAGCTCCTGCTACAAGGATGTTAGGATGAAATTTCTTAGGAAAACACTTAAAACTTCAAACCATCTCTTTCTCCTGAAGCCATTCACAGGCAACTAATCAATTCAACTAATTTAACCAGACACATTAATGGCTTTTGGAACTTTCAAAACGATTCTCATAATCCCAATTAAGAACAAGAAATTAGACTCTTCTGCAGTTTCTGCAGCCCTGTGACTGTAGAAATGGAGGAACTATCAAATTTAAAGTTTAATAGAGTTTTCAACTTCTTAATTGCGGATTATTTTTAAGTTTTTCAAGAAGCCTGACCATCTAGTTTCTGAGAGTCTTTGCAGGCACTGGCCTTTGTACAGCACACTTTCCTCATGCCTGTTAAAGAATCTGTAGAAAGAGTTACACTTGAGAACTTACCAACTACTGTCAAGTTGTTCATGCACATGTGTAACAGGTGTCACTGGTGGCTCAAGTGGCATTAAGGCATTTACTTGCTTAACTTTTTTTTGCTTAAGTATTTGTATACCTCCCTTTCATCCTAATATACCTTTGATACTGTCAAAGCAAGAACTAAAGTACTTCAAGGGTTAAGACCCATTTATCGGAAACATTCTGATGTTTATTGTTTAATATTTTTCAGACAGAAGAACTAGACATAACCATTTCCCAAATAGTTGCAATAGTAACTTTCATAGCTACTTCTTCCCAATATCAATCTTTTCATCCTGAATTTCAGGTGTAGCAGTCAGCATTTTTACACTGGCTTTCATGGCATACTTAAGTTTTGGATAGTGTCCTAAAGTGAAGTTTAAGTAACTTGCTAAAAGTTGTTGATGAATTGTTCCAATCAACATCTAAGTCCCTAAACTTTAATGGTATGATGACGATCTGTCACAGGGAATTCATAGCAAAATGGGTAATTTTTTACAAGGTTTTTAAATAAAATCCTTTTATTTCAGTTTAGAAGGATGACATCACAGCCGCAATTGCTGCATCTGAAACAGGAAGTTATGATACATAAATACCATATTCATAATTAAAGGTATTGATCAAATGAAGAAGCTGAAATAATATAATCAGTAAATGTCTTAAATGCTGGATGATCCATGTTACATTTTGGAGTTTTTTGGTTTTTTCCCTCAGGACAATAGATTTAAAGATTGTAGGTGTGAATACGTAGGTGCGAAAGAGGAGAGTTTAAGCTAGATTAGGATGTTGAGGTATATGCAAGATAGTGTATAGGACTAAGGCCCACACTCCTGATTCAAAAGAAGATGAATCTCAGCAAAATGACATCAAAATGAAAATATGAAATATACAATAGTAAAATATTACCTGTGGATTCTTAATTCCTTGCTGAGTTCCAGTGAACCACTGCATTTGAGTAAACTAAGCTTTATTCATTCTTGATGAATCCCCTGCCTTAACAAAGTGCACTTTTCAAACCGCAAAATCCAGATTCTAACCACTTCAGCTCTTGTTCCATCAGCATTGCCAGGGTGTCCATATATCTGACAAGGAAAACAAAAGGCCTTAGCACAGGGGTGGGCCATTATTTTGGGTGGAGGGTTACTTACTGAGTTTTAGCAAGTTGTCAAGGGCTGCATGGGTAGCCCCACCCCTTGGTCACCATCTTGGGGCCAGAAGTCCTGCCCTTAACCTCTGACCTTTGCCACCAGAAGTCCCTCCCCTTCCCCCTGGAAGTACTCCTTTGGGGAAGAGGGTTCGCCACCCTGCTCTGGGCCCGGTCCTGGTCCTGGCCCTGGCCCCACCAGACTGCCGCTGGCTGTCACATGCCCACTCACTCTCAGTGCCCCCACCCCAACCCCGTGGTACCCCAACACCACGTGCCCCAGGCTGCCCATCTGGGTTGAGCAGTGGCAGTGGGGAACAGACTGGTGCTCAGCATGGGAGAAAAGCAGTTCCTCCCCCTCCCCACGGCTAGCACTTCCTGCTACAGCCTCTCACAGCCCGAGTGGGGCTGTGCTGCCTCTCTGCTGCATCACTGCCACCCTGTGGGGCAGCAGAGGCAAAGAACAGCAGGCACATGCAGCCCCGTGCAGGCTCTGAGCGGCTGCAGCATAGGGTGCTGGCAGTGGGAGGGGGAGCAGCTGCTTTTCACCCGCACCAAGCACCAGTCTGTTCGCCGCCACCGCTGCTCAGCCTGGGCCCTGTGCCAGCTCCAGGCTACCCTGTCCAAGCTGAGTGGCAGCTGCAGTATCAGCAACAGCTGGGCAGAAACTCAGCAGGAGGAAAGCCATCCCCGCTCCCCACCCGGGCAGTATTTGCTGTAGCTGCCCACCAAGAACTCGCGCTGCACAAGGCTGTGGTGTGGCTGCTTCACCACTGCTTGGCTTGTGAGCTGCCTTGTGGCTGCTCCACAAGGCCACTGCTGCCACACCGGACAGCACAGAGGTGGTGCTGAAGCAGCCACACTGCAGCAGAGCATGGCACGAGCAAACACTACCGGGCAGCAGTGATGGGGGGCCACTTTCCTCTGCCCCAAGCAGCAGTTTCTGTCCAGCTGCTGCTGCTACCGCCGCCGTCACTCAGCATGGATGGGTGAGCCTGGAGCTGGCATGCAGCCCAGGCTGAGCAGCGGCAGTGGGGAACAGACTGGTGCTCAGTATGGGCGAAAGCAGCCACTCCCCCTTCTGCAGCCACTCAGAGCCCACATGGAGCTACCTGTGCCTGCACTCCATTGCCACCACTGCCCCACAGGGTGACACGGCAGAGAAGCAGAACAGCCATGGGCAGGCTGCTAGCGGCTGTAACGGGAAGGGCCAGCCATGGGGAGGGGGAGCGACCACTTTTTTCCCCACACTGAGCACCAGTCTGTTCCCTGCTGCTGCTGCTCAGCCCAAATGGGTAGCATACGGCACGTGGTGTCAGGGTACTGTGAGGTTGGGGTGGAGGCACTGGGACTGAGTGGGTGTGTGGGAGCCAGCAGCAGCCGAGTGGGAGCATGGGCCTGTGCCGGAGTCCAGGAGCCAGAGCCGGCAGGGCTTAGAGCAGGGTGGCAGGAGCATGGGGTCCTGGCCGGCAGGGACTCTATGGAGCCCAGTCAGATCCCTTCTTTCCCTGCTGGCATAGCCCAACCTGGCTCCACAGCTCCTTACCAGCCCACGCCCTATGTTCCTACCGCCCCACTCTGGACCTCACTGGTGCTGGTCCCAGGACACCAGCACAGGTCCCGCATGCCCACTCACTTCCACTCCCTCTGTCCTTGCCACCACTTTCCCCACTTTCGTACCTGTTGGCCACTCTGCACTATATGGCTCTCATACCCACATCCATACCCACACACCCACCCACCCAGAGCTCTGGTAAGGGAAAAACCAGAACAGCCTCACAATGTTTCTGAAGGACTGCAGCCAAGACCTGAATATAAAGCTCCTTAAAGGAGGAGATGTGTTCAACAAACATCACTTTCCCTTTAAGGAACTGGGAAAAACATGGGCAAAGGATGCAAGCTGTTAGATACACATGGCAGGCCTACTGATCCCATGACACATGCACATGTTGCCCAGAAACACCATCAACATTTCTGTGTGTTCTAGTCTTACATTAAAAACACTAGCAAATATAAAGCCTACTATTTCTTTTAAAAAGTCTACAGAAAAACAAGATTAAGCAAAATTCAGGCTTTTTTTATATTCTACATATGCAATTCACCATCCTGATAAAAGCAACTTAGGGGCTATGTATCTGCTTTCTGTACCATGAAAGCAGAGCAGTTGAACTTAAAGTTACTTAGAATTCTGGGTTTACAAATGGATACAGTAAGTAAAAAATCTGCTGATTCCCACCTTGAGATGGGATCTGCTATCAACCCAAAATCATCTTCAAACACCTCCAAACCAGAGTTTCACCTGCTCACAGACTGTACTCCTTCAGTTCTTCAGCAATGTGTTTGGTTACGTTGTCAGACATGTGCACAGTTGTAGGCTCTTATGTAAGTTTTTCCATGGAAGACATGGGTAGTGGTTGCCTTCTGCATACTGTTGCTGCTGTACAATTTTTATAGTTTTTAACAATGGTTAATAAAATGCACTGAAGAGCAAGAAATCTGAAAAGATGTATTCTTGAAAACAGTTCCTTTATGAAACTCAGAACTGAAGTGCCAGGTCTTTGCATATGCTGGGCTGCACTCCAGTTTACAGCAACTAGTGCATCTCAAAGGCAATATGAAAGGTTTCAAAATGAGGATAAATTCAACCTCTTACTTTTTGTAAGGTCTGATGTTAGTCGGTGCCCATGAGACGGTCTGAATTTTATCAACCCTTCCCTCCCCTCTGCACTATTTTCTTAGTAGCCATAAAAAATATAGAATCTACAACAGTGTAATTTGGTGTCGCTCCAATAAACACGTACACGAACATATTTACATCTTTTACTGTTCTACCACAAAATGATTGCTATAAAGATTAAGAATCAAAATATTTTCTGTTAACAGGATTACCTAAGGATGCATTAAACTCTTTCACAAAATAATTATCTTCATTAAAATCAGACAGTATTTCAGTTCTACAAAACAAGCTCTACAGATTTCTTCATTGGCTTCTGATAGAGAGTTAATAAGAATTGATATTTGATTTTGGAAATCTTTTGCTGTAACAACAGCAGCATCCTATTCCATAGCAAGAATTAGTGAAAAGTTACACTCTGAGCTAGAGTGGTGCAGTTCACGTATAACACACCAAACGTATGAAACAGGAAAAAATGAATATTTAACCTGCGATAGATTCTGCAGTCTTACAGAGTTCACATTTATAAAGCCCTAATTTACTCAACTTAATCGTCTTAAAATAAATCTTACTGAGAGCCTGGAGCATGTAATATAGCTTCTATTTCTATTGAAAATAGTTTTGTTTTTAAAAATGTCTTCTATGAATAGAAGGAAATTGTAATTAATTTTTGCTTTGGAAACCGGTCTGTAGCTTCACCTGAAACCTGATGTGGCCTCAAAATATGAGCCAGATGCAATATTATACAGATCAGTAAAGAGCATACAAAAAGTAGAGGGTGTAATAACATTGTGACAGTTTTCCAAGGTGCTGTAATCAGTGACCACCTTCAAAAAAATGGGCCATAAATCCTGAAGAATCATGACTAAAAACCCAGCAGCCCATCAATATATTGTATCTGAATCTTACCTAAAAACAACCTATATAATACATTAATATACAATGTATGTGCTTGGAAACACAGAAGTAGCCATAAATAAAACTTTATTCTTTCATTTCATTTACAAGCTACCAAGTACCATGTATTTACACAGCACTGGACACTTAAAATAGTTGCAGTCACAGAATGATCCAGACTGAATAGAAAGCTGTTGATAAAGTAAAGGATCTCAGATAAAAGCAAAGTAATACTGTAACAGATAGGTGGCAAAAAGCAGTTTTGCCATAGTAATCAGACTTGCAATGTTGCATGAACTCTGGTTGAAAAACTGAGCACCATGCGATTCTCAGCTTTATTTATTTGCAGTCTGGCTAAAGTTTGTAGTCATTTGTCTTTTGCAGTTATTAAAATAAAAAAAGTTAAAAACTATAGCAGCAACAAGCAAACCCTGTGACAGGAAGGCAAGGGTTAAGAACTAAAAAAGTTTATACAATGTGCTCAGGAAGGTTTGCAGAGTTTATCTTCCATCAGCTGGAGTTCGACTGCGTGACAACATGATTCGGGCATATCTCTCGACAAGTTCATGTGTAGAATAGGAAGGTAATTTTGGCGGGTCATTGAAACCTTTAATTTCTGTAGAACAATCAAGCAGTTTTGGCAAGAAATCTGTCAGCTTTTCTTGCAAGTTAGCTGCAAAATACAAAAATAAATGTCAAATTCTGCATTTACTGATGCAATAAAAGGAGTAACTGAATACTGCTGTAATGAACTCTGTTATACTTATGGTCTCATGAATGCTTTTTTGTTTTACTGTACTGATAGAGCAGGTGTAGTCTCATTGGAAAGCTCATGTTATGCTCCAATTAATTTATGTTGCTTTTACTACTGCATAGATTATGTTATGTTCCCAATATATATCTATATAATTTTGCACATGGTTTAGCCAAGGGACTGAGGCATGCATACTTAAAGACACCTGCCACTACCAAGCACAGGCAGAAGCAGATATTGGGCTAGGCACCCTGGGATATTTTCTGCCTGCAGTGGTAAGATCAACTCCACAACTGAGAGAAATGGCCCTTTAGCCAGAGTGGCTCCAGGTACCTCAGGCATACCAAAAATGTTTAGAGGATTCTGGTGACTTATGAGCAATTAAAATACTATTCAGGGGCTCCTGGTTGGAAGTGATTTAGAAAGCCAACTATGGCATATGCTTTGCCTTTGGTGGTGCCTGTATACAAGCATGGAGTCTGCTCTGGCATGCTTTAATTACAGCACAATGTTTTAATTGAGTCTGCTGGAGCATGGCATTTACAGCATTCCAGCAGCTTCCTGCATCTTGTGTATCAGCATTCCCATGCTTCAAAACAGCAGCGGGGGGACTTGAACTAAAGCTTGTTGAATGAGCTTTAGATCAAGTGCCCCTGCAGCCATTTTGAAGTACAGGGATGCACGAGACACTGTGGCGCTTTAATTACAGCAGTTCTCAGAGCCACTCTAATTAAAGCGCTGCTCCTTCCGAGCATGTGTAAAAGTGCCCTTAGATTTCAGGCTTCGGAGCTTTGGCTGTAGAGAGCGTTCAGGGGGCCAATCACGTGACAAACGTAACTTCGGTCTGCGCGCATACTTTCTTTCACAATCCAAGGCAGAGGCCACGTAAGCCTAGTGGACACTCACCTACTGCAGATGTGGAACCTAGTACAAGTGTTGAATCTTGTTGGGATAAGGAGTTCTCAGGGTAACATCAATTTGTTGCTTAAGGCAAGTGACAGCACAGAGGGAAGGAACTTGCGGGGAGGGGAAGAAGGGTCCCCTGCAAATGAGTTTCTGACAACTACCAGTTTCTTTATTAGTTATATCACTTTGTAATAAACTCTACCCTTTGGGCTATAAGTATTAACTAGGAATATATATATTAAATTTTCAAATCTGATAGTGTTCAAAACTAAAATGAAATAAATATGAAGTTAAACAGAACTGATATGTAAGCAATACATGTGCAATAATGCTAATATGCATATTTCCTTCTTCAAAATAGACTTCCTTTGATGCTCTAGAATTTAATTTAATAAAGGGAGAGACAACTGTTTCTAGCAATGGGTAGTGGATCAGGCCCAAATGCCATCATCTGTGGGATCAGAGAACGTTATTGTGGAACAACATCATCATCAAGTTATACATGACTTCAAAACTGACAATTTGTCTATGGACTCACATGTACGTGTATGAACCTTTGAATTTAAGGAATGAATACGACTTACGCTCCATTTCTTGTCCAAGATACGAACACCAGCGGTTTCTCATATCTTCTACAGCAATAATATCCTTTTCTTCCATTTCGTCCACCAGTAGCAATGGCAAACATGGGACAATAAGCTCATTCATAATGATCAGTCCATTATTTACTTCCTGATCATCTCCTGATTCAAACAGTGCTGCAGCATGTTCATTTAGTTTCTTCACGCAACACCATAAAAAAAGGAAAGTCTATAAGTATATAACATTTCACATTTTGCCAGGTATCAGCTTTTAAAAACAAAAATTCTTTACATGAGATGTGTGGAGTTGCAGGCCGATCGCATTCAGACCATCTCAAAAACTTTTCTCTCAGCAGATCAAGTGTTATGCCTCTTTCTACCAACACACACTTGAATTTGGTGCCAACCTAATCATAATCTTTCTGGTAATTATTCCAGAGACTAAATTTTCTCTGCTACAATTTGTTTTTAAAAATTAAGCTAAAACCCCCCTATTTATTTTGCTGTTATTTCCAGTGGTTGCTCCCTGCCAAACCACAACAAAATACTGAGTTTGTTGTCCACCACTACAACATAATTCTTTTTACTGTCACTCTTCCATGGTGATAGACAAATTCATTACAAGGTTATAGTAAAACAGGAACTGCTACTTATTCTGAAGGGACAATGATGGGACATTCTTCCTTTTAATCCTTACATTTTCCACCCTCCCAATTTTTGAGCACATCATAACAGAATAGGAATGTCCTTAATTTGTTAACACATGGGGGCTTTTTAATCACACCTTTGTATGCAAATTACTTAGGTTTTCTACCATTTGAAACAAACCACAATATTTTGGGCATACACCACTTACTAGTAAACATTCTCTTCTGTAATGTGAGATCAGGTCTTCATCATGCCCTCTGTACTGGCCTTTGGACAAGAGTTCTTTGTTATTCTGATAAGCATAGATAAGATACAGCAAGGCCTCCATATAACTAAAACCAAAATAAGAAACAAAAGAGCTGATTTAATGTCCAAATTTCATCTGCTTCCAGTTGCCAATGCATTACAGAAAAGGTGCCTTTCCTTTGTTTGTTTTGCTGTATACAATACAGGAAGTACAAAGAAAGAGAATTCAAACTGAAAGGTTGTTCCATCTAATACCAAAGCAATTCTTGGTTCTGTGCATACTGGTGCAACTTATTTCAACAGCAAGCCAAATTGTTTACTTTGATATGGTCTACCCCAAAGCCTACTGTAAGCAGCACAAGGCTTTTGTTGACTTGTATTGGATTGCTTACTTCTTCTTCCCTACACATCAGTAGCACACAGAATCCATTTACACCTTTGTATACTGGGTAGAAAACATTTCATTTCTAAAGTGCAATTTCCCAGGAGAAAACACTGCATATACCATCTTTGTGCCTTCAGTCTTCCCACAGTATCACTAACATTTAGTCTGGTGGAACAATTCACAAATGTATTATTGATAGGCCCACCACTGCCTCTCCCCTATACCCCTCTCCCCACAGAACAGCTATCTGTAGTGTCAGTTTAATTGCAACATTGAATTTTGGTTAAAATGCAACTACAGTATAGACACACTCACTCAATATTGGAAAATGTATAAGGAACCCCACAATAAAAAACTGTTTGATAATAGTTATCTAACTGGATTGGCCAGTATTACATCTCTGACTTCCAGCAAACACGTTAGAAAACCTTGTTATAACCTGAATTACAAGAACTGAACAAGATCGTACTTTTTCAAGGTACCTTTAAATTTTAGTTGAATGAAAAACTGTATTTTTCTAATGAGAGAATGGTTTAGGGTGAAAGCCTCAACTAAATGAGATAGTAGCAGCCCTACTTAATGAGCTGTAAAGCATCACTACCTCTTACTAGCATATGCTGCTAGTTGCAGTGAGATGTTGGTTCCTCTTTGGCTATTTTCTGTAATTTTGTTATTATATGCACATGGAAATAATACATAGTTTCTGTAAAATCACACCGAAAAATATACCAGTGCTTTCCACAATAGAGCAACTCGCCGACTGATCAAAGCAATTCCATATAGAATAGGAAGCAAATTTGGAAAAAAGTTACTTTTAGTACTGGCATTTCTTAGTGAATAAGCAGAGACTCATTGATGACATAAGACTACTAGTAAAACTGCTGCTTTGAAACCTACTGGAAAGCCACTCATTTTGTACAACTTTGTGCCCGTTTGAGGCACTACACCTTATTGCCTGAAGTTATATAACATAATGGAAGTGCAGTCAGTATTCTTTATTCTCCCTCCTGAATCTTTAAACTCCAAGGACACATGCAGAGAACTGAGGGGAAAAAGAAAGGCAAGTGTGAGCATGCATACAGAGTCAACTATCTCAAGGAATGGCAGCTCCTAGTAAGCATCCTCCTTCATCACGTGTAGCTTTGGCATATTCGGACTCACGAGAAATTAGCGAGAAACACAGTTCAGAAGGTGAGCCCAATTCTCAGTTATAATGACTGGCCTGTTATTCTTTAAGATTGGACATTTGACCAACACTCTGGCATCCAAACAGACATGTCATGGAGCAGCTCAATATGTCAGCAAACAACAAACACACACAGTACTTCAGCCCTGAAGGAAACTGGTTTAAAACTCCAAGGAAGTGAAACTTTAGCTAAAGACATAACATGTATCAATACATTTTTGTTTTGATTAATAATGAGATAAGATGGTGTTTCCCCCCTCAGGATCCCTATGTACCACAAAAGTAGTGCTAAAAGATCTGACTCCAGTTAAGTGACAACATAATGAGTAAAGTGCATAATCTAGGAAACAACTAAGTATAAACTTAATTTCTAGCAATATGAATAGAGCCACTAAAGGCAATAGGACTCCTGCTTTTAAGTACCTTACTACTTCTAAGTTTTGGAAAGGGTAAAAGAAACAAAGGACTGATTAAAGTGAAACTCTAACACTGCTTCATGGAGGTCAGAAAACTGCATAGTCTTTCCGGAACGCTGTAAGAGGCAAGGATTTTTGTGGGCGATATCTTTTAGTAGACCAATCTTTTAGTATCTTAGTAGTACATGGTTGGAAAAAAAAGTAGACATTGTCAAATGCAAGGAATTCATCAGGTCTCAATATGAAAACCTCTAAAGCAGTTATGAAAGAAAGCAGCTCATTTCCTGTTTAGATAGCTTTTTTAGTAACATCTTGCTTGAGATGTAATCAAACCTCTCCTACATTTTAACAAGTACTTCGGCTGTTTCTGTAGCACTAGATTCCAACACCAGATGGAGAAGATTCCCTAGCCTGCAAGTACAGCTTGATCAACCAAATCAAAGATGGAAACCAAAGATCTATTTGATCATGACAGGCTTAGTCAATTAATTTACTTTAACTAAAGAAACAGTTTAAAGGATTTTAAATGTAGCAGATAACCCAAATTGTGGAGATGAGAAACAAGTGGTTACAGAAATCAATGTTCACACCCCATAAAAGAGAAATCTCTTCTATTTTTACACACAATTTAAAAAAAAATTGGGGATCTCCTAAATTTCCAATATTTACAAAGGAAACATGACTGATCTCCTGTAGTCAGAGTTTACAGTCCAACTGCCAAATATTGAGAAACTGTCTGTAAGTAGGAGAGGAAACTCTCCTCATAGGATAGAAAACCCTGCAAATACATCAAATACAGGGGTTCTGTAAATACTGCCAGAAGCTTTGTGCTGTTTAACTGGAGCTAGAGGAATTACTATGACCTATGCTCTCTCTCGAAGGCTTTTCTGGATAATTACTGCCATGTAAGGGCCTGGAAGAAAGATACGCAAGAGTTTTTGCCCTTGTTCAAAAGAGACATATCTGCGGTAGTTCCTGTCCCCTCTCTTCCGGTAAGGCATAGTGTTTGTTCTTCTGTCATTATGTTCATCAGAACTTTTGCTAGGTAATCCCATCATCTGTAGAAATGATCTGCCACTGGCTGTGGCTGTCCAGAGAGGCCAATTATGTTGAGAACTTGCCCACCATCTCATTCCCATAACATGCACCTAAAGCCAAAAAAAATATAATGTAGCTGCTGTTTGCACAAGATCAGTGTGGACTCAGCAGTGCTCTTGGGTTCACAGCCTCAGATGTGTTCAGTGGTGTGTGCCGTTCCAACAGTGCTTACATATATATGTTTACTGTTTTTCAACTTTTGGAGTGCAAAGAGCAGAAGTGGGTTGTTTTATTGGCAGCATCTCCTAGATGGCTGAAGGTAGTATACCCATACCCAAAGTTAGACTGTACACTGTCCTGTTTGTTCAGGCAGCATGCTAATCTAGTTCTGTAGTAAGAACTTGAACCAACTGACCTTACACAAATACAGAAAAGATTTCATGTATTATGGAACAGCTCTACGTTTCAGAATGTAGCCTCTCCCTCACTCTTGTAACTGTGGGACTCAAGTCCAAGGCAGCCTGCTGGAAACATCTGTGGGGCTAAGGGACAGAACAAAACCTATATTCAACATACTGAATCTGGATTCTTCCAAAACGAGTTGCTTCAAGCACACAATGTTGAAGGGGTCTCATTTTCAGGAAGGTAAATGGGTTTATGTAGGCAGAAGAGACCATCCTTCGAAAAAAACAAGTACCCACAGATCAAATTAGAGAATAAACTTAAGATGTTTGCAGGGATCCTTGGAGAATGACTGGAGCAGACCAGAATTAGGAAAAACATTTTATTATATTAGTGGATGAGCTTCAAAATAAAAGCAATGATGTCTCCACAACTGAGTCAGTACCACACCATGATGATTTGATAGGACTGGAAGGGTAATCTCAGTTGAAGTGAGAGTTAATTAAAATGTTCATTTTTCTTGATTTCACTGTTCTGGGGCAGAAATCTTAGATCCTTTTCTTTCTTCTGTGTTTTTTTTCTTTTTACTGCAGCTAAAACTAATAGTGAATTTAGAGCTCAATCTTATGTGCATTGACATAGCCTTTTGGACTTCACAGTGACTACATGTGAGCCTCTCTGTTAGACAGTCCCCCAAGAAAGACATTTGGCACTATCAGGGGATAACTCTATAGCCTGCATAGGCACCAGTACAGAAATTTCCAAAGCTACAGTGAATGGGATACCTTTGGTCCATTAATAAGAATGTGTAAAGATCACTAACAAAAAAAGACCTAGAATAAAATTTGGAAACAATTCACGACACTAAAGAATAGTGGGAAAAGAGCTTCATGTTCAGGGGCAGAGTTGACATTCATGTGCTACAATTATTCTGAGTTAATACTGAAGGCTTCATTTTTTTCTTTTTGGATAAGTGGGACGATTACACCATGAAACAGATCATACCTTAAGAATTAGGCAACTGATTCCTGGCTCAAATCACAGACAGTCCGATTCTTTCTTTAAGTGTTAAATACTTCCTATTTTCTTTTTCCAAACACATCAAGCCCAAAAGCTTCAAACTAGGGCTCTCAGACACTGTTACATCCAAACTCAGTGACCAGACATTTTGTCACACAGTATATGCTTAGGTCTCAAGCAAGACAAGTTAAAAATCATGGTCTACTCAGCTCAAGACTAGAATATTCAGAGGTGTAACCAGTTCTTTCAGCACCAAGGAGAGGAAACAAGGGGGAGAAAGGGAGGGGAAGTGGGGAGGAGTCTTACCCGTCTGGCTCTCCTCACTCCAGCTAGAGCATGCACTGCCATGCCAGGGCAAAAGGCAGCAGCTACTGCTTCAGCTGCTTTTGCAGTGGCATGGGCTTGAGCTGCTGTCACTGGAGAAGAGGCAGCAGCACAAGCTCCAAGAAGGGGGCACTCCTAGTACCCCTTTTGCTCTTCCCTCTCTCCCCAGGTGGAGGGTTGTGCTTCCTATGGCAAAGCTTGGGGTGGGGCAGGGAGGCATCAATTCCATGCCTCCAGATATACTACTAGGTGTGGGGGTCATGCCTATCTGGCTCCTCTACCCTGTCATGGTAAAGACTCCTGGGGGAAAGGGAATATACTGGTGCCCCCCATAAGTTGTCACTTAGGGCTGGTGCCTGTCTCTCCCCACCCTAGTTATGCTACTGGGTGTTTTGCTCATTGCTCTTCAGTTGCTATCTGCTACTAATATTACAGTTAGAAAGCCAACTTCAAAATAAAGCCTACTGATGAAATCCTACTGATGAAAGCACCTTCTTATTTATATGGAAGTAAACAACTGCAGTTTTATGAACCACTGGAACTATTTTCTTGATTAAGAAATTAAGTATGGAAGGACTATTATTATTATTATTTTTTTTTTTGTTACCTGAACAGCTCTTCAATTTAACACTGCTTTTAGAAAGCAGAACTGCCCTCTACAGGATACTCTTACACACACACACACACACACACACACACACTCTCTCTCTCTCTCTCTCTCTCTCTCTCTCTCTCTCTCTCTCTCTCTCTCTCTGATGCCTTTGAATTATTCAATGGAAACAATAAACGCTCATCCTGTTAATGCATGTAAACATTTGATATGTGGGTAACTACTGCTTAAATGTTAGCCAAATGTTAGGTGCAGGAGACCACTCAGGAAATGTAAAAGGATAGAATACCATGCCTTCTTTAATGTTAAATTAATTATTGGATGGTAACACTTTCTTCATTTTTTGTCAAATACTGATTGATAGTGGCTTGTTTTCTGGAGGTTTTTAAGGGAATAATGGGCTCATGTTTAGTACATAACAATGTAAATTATTTGGAGACCATGTGAAAAGAACTGGTGACATGTAGAGCAGTGGAGTTTCTCCACATGGAACAGATGAAGGGGAAAAGCATATTAAGTGAATGCTTTGCTCATACAAAATATAACTTGGCAACCTAGTGTCTCAATAACAGAATGCATTCAGCAATCAGAAGTTTGCTCTTCTATATATTTTAAATACAGAAGACAAAGGGAAAAAGATAGTATTATATATTAGACTGGTGTTCAGAACATCTTTAATATATTTAAAAGTTTGGAAGAAAGGCCACAAAAGTTGCCCCCACCCCTAATTAAAAAAGTCAGCCTTCTGAAAAAATGTGTTAGTTGCTTAAAATTAGTAAATATTTAAATGTGGCAAATTGGACCACATCAACATGTATTATGGAGTACAAATAAGTGTCCAGAGACCCAACCAAGATTAGTATCCCTGTGAATTCTGCATTTTAAATTTACAAAGCAAAGAGGGGACTTGGAAGGTAGTTATTTGCCCAAGGTGTCACAGAGAGGTAAGCAGCAAAGCTAGTAAGATGGCCAATGCTTTATGACTTTCCAGCTGGTTACCCTACCCACAGGACCATACTGTGACTTATGGGCCCCTCTAAACATTAGAAGTATTGCAAAATTAACTGGTTAATTGCACAATGACCTTGAGACCAGCTGCACAAGCAAAGTAACTGTCACATAATAAAAAAGCTCCAACCAGCTATAAAGTTAGGCCTCAAAACATGCACTAACTTTGTTGCTGGCTGCTATTGAGCTTTAATTTGCATGTGTCCAAGGGTCTCCAGAGGACCTAAGCTCCCCATCAGCTAACACCGCTTCCAGCTGCAGAGGTGTACCTTGCCAAGCCAGGGCTACGAGTTTCACAACTACTCAGGACACTCAGCTGCAGCAGCTTCAGACTCTGTGCCGTGGCAGCACCCTACAACTGCTAGGAGCTAAAGTCCCACAGCTGTGGGTGCTAGGTTCCCATAACTTCTCTCTTGGCAAACCTGCAAGGCCAGAGGATAGCCGTAAAGTAATTCCTCCCTCTGCCCCATGAGCAATTCTCCTGTCCTAAGAATTTCACACAGCCCTGAGGCAGGAGGACTGCAATTCCACCACCATGGGGGTATGTAGGGCACCCCTGCAGCTGGAAGCCCCTCAAATGGGGTGCTTTGGGCTCCTAACCTGCACCAGCAATAAGGTGGAATGGGATCTAATGCACATGTGGCATGGGAGCAAGCAAGATGTGAATCGAGCATTAGATCCCATCACGCCTTTACCTATACGTGTAGAGGGAGCCATGCAACCTCAACATTTTTTTCCATATTTGCAGGATCAGGGACCCACTGAACATGCAGAGGCATACAAATATAATGGTTCAGTTCTGAAAC
>NW_017729032.1:233127832-233132351 GCF_001723915.1 Gavialis gangeticus
TAGGGCACCCCCGCAGCTGGAAGCCCCTCAAATGGGGTGCTTTGGGCTCCTAACCTGCACCAGCAATAAGGTGGAATGGGATCTAATGCACATGTGGCATGGGAGCAAGCAAGATGTGAATCGAGCATTAGATCCCATCACGCCTTTACCTATACGTGTAGAGGGAGCCATGCAACCTCAACATTTTTTTCCATATTTGCAGGATCAGGGACCCACTGAACATGCAGAGGCATACAAATATAATGGTTCAGTTCTGAAACAATCAGAACAACATAATAGTCAACTGATTTATTAGCTCTCTGAAGTGCCCACCTTGATCATATGTGAGGAACACGTAATTTAGGGTAATGGTTTCTCTTTCGTGAAGGCTCTCTCCTCAAGGGTGCTACAGGGTTCTGTAATGCTACCCCATCTCTTCTTCAAAAACATGTAAGGCAGGTTGAGAGGTAATAAAGAAACACTGACTGCAATGCATTCAATACACTGCTAACACTTAACTCTAAATATCCATGCCTTCTCCGGCTGAAGATGATAAATTAATTACCCAATGCCTACGTTAACTTGTTAGGTCCTGACTGCACAGAAAATGGATGTGGCCAAGAGCACTCCACGTTTATTTCCAAACCCTGTGCATCCCACGCCATGACTGACAAATGTCACTTTTTTCTCTTTTAACATAATCTTGCTACAATTACTGATGCATTTGCTGCTTGGTAACTGGGCTGCTGTTAGCACTGGGCTGCTGTTAGCTGTTTGCATAGCAAATTCAGAAACTGAAGCTAAGGCTGCAACCCGTGTGTCAGGTACAGCTGTATATCTGGAGACCGTTAAACAGGGCTCTGGAACTTGCATGGCTACTAAATAACTTTGGGATTCAAAGTGTTAATTTTGTTTCGTGGTTGTACTTCCATTCATTTTGTTTAAATCACCATTTTGCTATATATCACCAATATATTTTTCCCCCACCTAAAATGCCCTGCTTAAAGGATTCTATTTTAATAAGAATCCATAAGTCCGAATTCTATAACGTTTACTTCTTACCTCTTTTTTTGAAAAAGCTCCAATCCTACCAGAAGATACATGGTTGTTTCTCTGAAATTTTTATATTCTTGATGCCACCTCTGTGCATGACAAAATATATTTAGAACATTCATTGCATGATATGCAAATTTATATGAAACATTATAATCTTTATATAGCATCACACACTTATAATGGACCTAATAAATAATTATATTAGATTCTTTCAGTAGCATACCCAACTTCTGAAAACATCTGCTATAAGACTGGAAAATAATTACAGTTTTGATAATCAAAAAACTCTTTTTTTGGAATGAACTGCCAATTGAAAGGAACAATAAAAGCACACTAATGGAAATCCTAATCAAGATTATAAAAGCCCTTGGTTCCTGTGAAAAGCAAATGAAAACGCAACCTATTCTTTTTCACTTGTGTATCACTCCAAAGCATTTACATGAACATAATATATATCTGAAAAGTTGTAACAGTCGAAACATTAAGCTTTAATTTCAATCTGTGAATGGGGGAAAAATCTTAAAAATCTGTAAATCTGAAATGATGAATACCTCGTGTTATGTCACAGATAAAGGAAGTATCACCTAAATAGCGAAATAAAATATTTAATCATGTTGCATGGTCTTTACACCTTAGTTACTTTAGCTGCATTTAATGACACAAAATGCTTTTCTTCTAAATGATTAGCAGACAAAGCAAAATATCTGCTATTGTGCGAATCCTCCAGTCCTTACTCTCCCTAAAAGAGACTGAAGCACAGGGGGGAAATCTGTGCTTCAAGACAAGAACGTACTTCAGGCCTTCAGGATGGCAGATAAGCACACAGCAGATTGCTTTTTTTTAATTTTTTTTTTTTTTTTTTGATTTGGCAAGATGATTACTTGCTCTTTGCCTCTCCAGGGAGAGAATTTTGCCCCACAATGATAAAAGATAAGGTTTAAGTGGGGTATGGAGACTTGTATAGGTCTGGAAGGGATTATGTTCTAAATCAGAAGTGGGCCAGAAAAGGGTCTCTAGGCTGGTGTGCAGGTCAGAGGCAGCTGTGCTTGGGCCAGTGGACAGGGCTGGGAAGGTGTGATGCTGCACGCAGGGCATTCCCCGTGCTGGCCTCCCGTTCCTCAGCCTCATTCTGGGGCTTGGGCTTCAGGCAGCACAGGCTGCACATAGCATCGAGAGCAGCGCTCGCAGCCCAGGGTTCCAGCATGGGGTGTGCGTTGCATGCATGCTGGTTTCAGGGCGGTCAGGATTAGAAGCCAGTGTATAGGCAGGGTCCCGAATGAAGTGTGCACCCCATGTTACCAGCCCTACCTACAGCCCAGAGGCAGCATAAAACCCAGAGAAGGGTTGGGGTGTGGTGCAGACAATGCACAGGCTGGATCTGATGCTGCCAGCTCTACTGACAGCACAGAGGGCTAGCATGGGTAAATACTGCACAGAGTACCCCGCTGGACAGCCCTGTGAGCTGGCTCTGGTATGAACCAATACAGACCAGTCCCAAAATCAGTGCACGGTGCTGGTTCCAGCCCATATGCCAGACAGGCGCTGCGTGCTCCATGCCAGAAGTATGACATGCCTATTCTTAATGAACTACACTTAAAGATTAAACCAGGAAAGGGTAGCTGGGCTCCATGCTCCACTCTGCTACAGCAGCCACTGCCTCCTGTGGGTGGCAGCTGAAGCTCAGGGACTGCTGTGGGGAGCAGGAAGCTACAGACATGGTTCCCTGGCCCCGTAGCTCTGGTAGCTGGGGGCCCCCTCTGGCAGGGTTGGGGGAGAACAGTAGGCTGCAGGTGGGGAGTGAGGGGCACCAGAAGGTCCATGGGGCTTTGGGTAAGGAGTAAGGGGCACCAGCAGGGACAGGGGGCTTTTACTGGGGAGTAAGGGGCAGTGGCAGGGCCAGGGGTCTGTGGCTTGGAAGTGAGGGATAATGGCACAGGCAGGGCATTGGCACATCAGGGCTGCTCAACATTTCCCCAAAGCAGCATGGGGTGTCGGGAGGGCAGCCACAACTGGACCCACATCCTAGTGAGCAAAGGGGGAAGGGGGAGCTCTGATTTTCCGTGAGAAAAAACCCAAAATCAGATGCCAACAATTAAAGGTATTTAGAATTTATTTTATTACAGTGATTGAGGCACTGGTAAGTTTCTGAACTGCTTTAAAATTGTAAATATATAAATAAAATATTGTGTTCAACTGATAACTATATATAGTGGCATTTCATTTTAATCATGGAAAAATGAGGATTTGGGGTTTTTTAATTAGAGAATTTTAAACGTATAAGAGAATTTATGATTTTTAAACAGAAAACCAGGATCCCTGCTGATGACAGGCAAATAGTAGCTAATACCAGTGCAATGTTTAGTTCTGAAACTGCATACTATTCACCAGAATCATGCAAGCTAATTTAATCCTTGCCCATTTCAGAGCAGAGAAAGCCAATCATTTCCTGTGGTAAATTACAGGGTATGGTCAGTGACGTCAGCAAGCATTAAGGAGCAGGCCAAGAGCAGTAGGTTAATTTTATTTGTGGCCCAAATCAAATCTGAGTTAGGATTCCAGATAGAATGAACTGCAGCACTGAAATGTTTGCATGTAGATAGTGATTCCATGAATAAACTCTTTCGACAACTGATATTACCATATGTACTTAAATACAAGATGACCCCCCCCAGTAATTAGATTCTATATATGAAAAATTTATAAATTTGATACAATTTCCCAGGAATAGACTCTAACTGTTGCAGGCTTGCCTTGAATTTGTCCCGTTCCCATTATCACAGCAGGGAAAATAAATCTGGGTTGTCAGCATACCACCCCCCGCACCACAAAAGGATCCATGTGCTAATTAGCCCTCTAATCATGACTGGAACTGAAGTCCTGAGATCCTCCAAACATATATATGCAGATGAGGTGCAGGGCAACCTGGTCTAGCTCCATCTCAGGCAAGGCAAGGCCACACTAATATGTGACAGGCTGAGAGAGGAGGCAACAGAGTGATTCTGGATGAATTGTTTGGGATCCCATTTGGTGGTGTTTTCCAGGCATTTAAGCCTGGTGAAGAAACAGGAATAATTTGAAATGAGAAAGGAAGGTACAGCTCAGCTGTGGGAGCAAAGAGGAAGTTGAAATACATTTAATGTAGTGGTTCACCATGACTTGAAAAAGAGCTGACACTAAAAGGGGATTGAGCACAATGGGCATTACTATATATCTTATTCAGATGAGTTTCACTAACATATCCACATGGTAGGTTCCCATCAATATGCTTACCCATTATGGGCCATGTGTTTGATAGTCGTGCTCAGTATTGGCTGCATTTAATCAGTTTCAAAGTTGGTTTCCATTACTAACCATATGGGTGTTTTTGGCAGCAGCTTAATTATAAACAATGTATTTAATGAGGTTTCTTTGTATGAGAAGGTAAAACAAGGAACATTTCTCCGCAGGCTGACGGGGGGGGGGGGGCCCTTTTTTTATTTTTTAA
>NW_017729032.1:233132422-233137549 GCF_001723915.1 Gavialis gangeticus
GGGGGACCTTATCTTATATTTGAACAAATATGTAAATCTCTAATGATCTGAGCACAAGAAATCGGGTTGATGCAATGACTTTCATTCAGTTGTTGGGTAAAATGTATGGTACAATTGAATATGCAGTGAAGAAAATGCTAACCTCATACTCTTCCATGTTTATTTCATCAGGTTTTATCATTTCAAGTTTGGCTTGAGCCACTTTCATTATGTTACGGCACCTTGAAAACAAAGAAAGACAAACTGTCTGAAAAACATAGTTAACAACAGAAAACACAAGAAATATTGTAAACTGTCAAAGAGACTAGCCCACAGCACACATGTAAATATCATCAAAGCATCACAACTCTAGACACTAAGTACAAGCACAAATTGTAAGTTTGCTCTCTGTTCTTCAGGTTCAAGCCATGTGTGCAGGGGGGACTCGTAATTATGTTAAAATATGTAAATTAATTGGCATGCTTTAACTGTCGTCTTCTGCCAGACTGTCCTGTTTTTTTTTTTTTTTAACTTAAAAAGCAGATGGTTTAAATTCTAGTTGGTATTTAGATCAAGCTGCAGTTGTATAGCCTTTCCCACTGTGTTAAACAGGTAAAAGTGGAAATCAGACTACAACACAAATTGCCACGCACACAAGCAAGTTTCCATCTAACCAAGTGCCCTATGTCTTAAAGGCTAGGGACAGACATTACACATAAACCAGTTAAAGCGATGAGAAACCGGTTTAAAACCTGTATCAGTTATGTTCAGTGCACATAAACCAATTTGAAAATGGCTGAAACTGGTTTGAGATAAACCCGGTTGAATGTAGTATCAGACTTAACAGATTTGGGTCAAAATGGTTTATGCAATGTCTGTCCCAGACCCCTTCCTAGTTTAAGTTTAATCAGACTCTCCCAGCATCCCAGCATGCTTTTGGCTGGGCAGGGCTCTCTGCTCCACAGCAGGGCTACCCCCTCCCCTCTGCTACCTGGCTGCAGCTCCACCAGAGACTTGCAGGCACAGAGCCTCTGCCTGGCTTTTGCCTGCTAAGCAGGGATTATCCCCCCTGCCACTCCGGCTTATGCAGACACCTCAGCATTAGCTAGCAGACCACATGCTGGCTACGGTCCATGCTGTGGGAGACAACAATGGTAGACAGGTTTTGTGGAGCTAATCAATGCGTAGCTTAATGTCCTTCCTTGGAAAACTGTTTAAAAAGAGCTTGGAGAGAGGCTCTGTTTTCTTAATGGGTTGATAAACACCGAGTTAGAAGTGATAAATATTCCCTGCTGGGCAGTTGAGAAAGGAGGGGGAAATAATCAGAATATCCTGCTGGACCTGGCAACACCCCCTCAGCTCAGCACTGTGGAGTGAAGGGAGGGCTGCTCTAGTACCCCCCTGCCTTCTAGCCTGAGCCACTGCAAGCATGCGCCTGCATTTCTAGAATGAAAAGGGAATGTCTATCCACCTTCAAATTGGTTTAAGTTTTGCAAGTAAGACTAACCTACAAAGACTGAATCAATTCAGGCTCAGGCTTTCTGAATGTCTGTCCCTAGCCAAAGTGACTAGCCTAATTTGTTCCACAGGAAGGTCCAGGAATCCATATTAACAGGCAATTACTTGCTACATACAACATGCCACCTTCTTCAAAAATGAAAACTGGGAGTGTGCACTACATGCAAAGAAATACAGTGACAGAAGTTTCTGCTGCTTCAGCCTAGGTGGGTTAACATGAAAGTAAAGTCTGCTTGTAATCCACAAGGGGCAGAGCAATGTCCAGGCTCTCTCCCTAGCTGTTTCTACTCAGTTACTTACTACAAGGAAGATCCTTTTTTCTTCATTCTGCCTTTCAAAAACAAACGTATCTTATTCTGGGGTGTATTGTATGCAAAAAATTCTGCTGTGGAATTATAGTCACTACCCAATTTATGTCAGACACGGGGATGTATGTTACATTTGTTTATATAATATGTACCTATAGTTTATTGAGTTATTTGCCTATACATCTTACATTTTGATCACAAATGCATAGGTACAATATATGGCTGCCATACCAGAAACAGAGAAAGGAACTAAAGAAACAGCCACTAGTCATTGGGGTTATGAATATGAAGTCAAATCAAATGTGTTTTCTTCCAGCAAGAGATGCAATATCTGTAGAATCTACTGCAACAGACTCCAAACATATTTGGAAAAAACAACTAATCTTCATTAGTAATTTTTATAGTGTGTTGTTTTACAGGTGTAAAAATTAACTTATGTGCAAGTTACATAAATTATACTCAGGGGGTGCATGCCTGTATTACATATATTGTACATTAAGCAGTATCTTCCTCTGAACTTTAAACAAAACATTTTAGAGCATTCATGGAACACATTCCAATTACCTGTCATCAAAGCTCAAATTGTGATCTGCAAACTGTTCCAGTAATGATCTCTCAATTATTTTCTTTGGCGCTTGATTCTGGATAAAGTAGACTATTGCATGATTCAAACGGTAATCATGTTCATGTGGTGTATCTTCCTGTGCCATTTTTAGTAGCCGGGCATATTCCAATTTAATTGCCTAAATAATTTAAAATAAATGTATCAGTTTTGTCTAATTAACCTTCAAAGATTTATGAATAGTATACTTTATATCATATTACTTCTTGCTACAAAAGGATTCCTAATAATCCCCCTCCCCTGCCCTACTTAAATATAGTCCCAACCACTTAAAACTGCCATGGTTAATGCAGGGTGCTGTTCAAATCAGGGGAATAGCATCAGCCATTTGTCATCCACATAGGCACTGGTTTATACCCTGTTAAGTGCAGCAGCTATTTTGGGCAGATTCAGCTCTCTTGTTTATTTCTCTGCTAAAACCAGGCAGGAAATTCATGTTCTTGTCAGCTTCAGTGCTAATCCTAGCCACGGTTTTACCATTTACTTCATATAGCAGGCAGATAGCCCAATATGCCTGCTGTATGGAGTAAGGACAACATTTTAAACTGCACTTGTACTGTGTAGGTCATTATATGTTTAAAAAACCCAAGAGTTGTTTCTGTCTCTCCCTCTGCCCAGCAAACCTAGACAATTACATGCTTATGTAGATCTTGAACACAGATCTTCCAAATTCCTTCATAGCCAAGTACTTGGACAGGTTCCTCAGCTCCAGGTCTACTGGACTGCATCAAGATTTATTACCTCTGGCTATCAGGACTTCAATCATCTCCCCTTCAAACACACTGTCCACTTCACAGCACTAAAACATGTGGGTTCTGAATGATATGAGAAAAACAGGAACGTACCCACAGTCTGGCAAGCAACCTAGAGGAACCTGTGTGTGTATTCATTTCTGTTCTTTTCCTTGGCCATAGCATAATGTTACTGGCAAGATTTACATGATCTTACAAATGAATGGATCTACCATCAGGACCAAACCAAAGGTCCACTACACATCAATTTGGATAATATGGAACCTGATCTATACTTAACAAGGTAGACATGCACATCTATGCTAGCTAGAAGCCTACAGGAGAAGGGGGAGAGAGGGTGAATTCACTTAGCTGACTTAGCAGTGCTGGTAAAAGCCCTACTGTTTACATAAAAGGAAAACTGCAAGAGTCCTTTTGATGCATCTTTATTAGGTATACTTACCAGGAATAACTACCCCAATAAATTCTACCTGAGCCTGAAAGAAAGCACTTGATACATACATACACACTTTTCAGATGACTGACTACCTACAGTAAAAAAAAAAAATGTCTTCCATATACAAGTTTACTTTTTACAGTAGTATAACAACAGGTAATTTATCTGAATTTTAAGATCCCTCTATATTGATCAAAATAAACAGTTTTTCTTTAAACCACATACCTATGAGAACATTAGGATGAAACAATTGATCACTGAAAGACTATTTAAGTTTCTTGTGGGAAGCTTTATACAGAAATCCTGAAACATAGTCCTAGATTCTCCATGACAAGGCAATCACACTCTAAGGACTTCAAGTTTTGAAGAAAGAGGACTTATTTTAAATGCATTTCAACAGGACAACTTTCAAGCTACAAGACCATAAAACATTACACCTGCATACACACACATGCACACACACACAGATTATTCCATTATATGCACTCTTATTTTTGAAACACTATGCAATGCAAATATGTCAAATATTTTATTATAGCATAGGTTAAATAAGAACATGTATAGAAGACTATGCTAAAAAGTAATATCAAGTTTGGAGATATGAGCGTCAACAAGTCAAGGCATTTAACTCAACTTGTATATTTAACCTAAGTTTTACTTGAAAATTATATACATATAGTATTAATATACTTTGCTATAAATACTGAAACCACTGTTAACAGGAAGTTAATAAGCACAAATGTGAGAACAGTTTTTGCAAGCTCCAAAAATTTAAGGATTGATAATTTTTCAAAACATTGAAAGTCATGTAAATTTTCACAAAATACATATCTAGAAAAGATTTGGGGTTGGGACAATTGAAACATTTTTGGTAATTTCAAAATTTCCGATCTCTGCTTCATTTAGTTTTTAATTTCACTAAATTCTAAAACTGTTTTTGTATTAAGAGAGCCTTTATTTTTGTTTCTAAAAAGGTGAAGGACACCTCTTTGGCAAATGTAAAGGTTAAAAAAATGTCCAAAGCAGAACATTTATTGCAACATCCTTTTAATCAAATGTAAAATATTTTGTACAATCAGCATTTTCCAAGTTTCATTTGTTTTTTCATTAAATTCCCAACTAGTTCTATTAACAAGAAAGCAGAACAAAGCTCTCTCCAACCCTCTAAGAAAGCTACCTCACTAAATAGTCGACTGTGAAAGTTGTCCGTCTTCATCAAGCTTATGTATTTAACCACGCATGTACATACACATGCACACACAGAGATCAAAAAACATTATGCATTAAGAAGTACAATATATTCAACATCCTGTTCCTTTTAAAAATCCAACTCACCTAACCAATCAAGCAAGTATTATTGACAGTTATTTTAAAGTGTTCTGCACAGAACCTTATTGATCTTATTTACTTAATTTGCGATTTTGTGGAAATTGCAAAAGCAGGCACTGCCCACAAAAATCAGTCAATCAATCAAGCTTACTAAAAATAAAATGCTGGCTCCCCAGTGGGAGC
>NW_017729032.1:233142549-233154933 GCF_001723915.1 Gavialis gangeticus
CTCCATTTCCCTCCCCCCACATCCTGCTGCTGATTGGCTGAGAAGGCTGTCTGTCGCATAGCCCCGCCCCTCTCTGCCAATCAGCAGCAAGGGATGTGGCTCCACAGGATGGACAGCTCTCTCAGTCAATCACTGAGTGGGGCTGCAGGACAGGCATCCGTCACAGCCAATCAGCAGTAAGGGGAGGGATCGCTGGGGCTCCTTGGCCAAGAAGAGGTGTGGGAGGGCCACAGTGTAATAAGTGTGCGAAAACAGCAGCCGGTGCTATGATGCACCTGGGAAATTGCCCATCTGTTTCCTCGATTTGGGTAGGTCCCTAAACCTAAAAAGCCAGAAACACTTCTACTGCAACATATTCTATGCACACCATACTACTATAGTTCCACTGCTGGCAAACTAATGACTCACGTTTTTACATACAAAAAATTCAAGTTTACATATGTAGGAAAGCCAACGAAGCAGGGACATTTTTTCCATAATTTACTGCTTTAACTGAAAAGTTGAACAAGCTCTCAAGTCCTTTCCATCAAGTATACAATATCAAAAGTATAAGTTAACAAAACAAAGCTATTCAGATTGCTATAAGGAAGACCACACAAGAGCAAAAAAGTGTTCTGCCTTAGAAATGCACAATACTGACACTGTTGCTGTCATTTATTTAAGCTCATGAGGCTATGTTTAATAGTACTATGAATTATTATTAAAAAGATGAATTATGGGAATACTAATATTGAAAAATTAATGCTAAGATTACAGAATAAAGTACTGCTAAGCCCTTAAAAAAAAACACATGTTGTAAGATTTTCTCTCAGGGCAAGACTTTTTAACTGAAGACCTGAACACTACAGAAAGCAGACTGTGATGACAAATGCTAGAATATTTTAATATGCATTAAAAAACAAAAAAAAAGCATTCTAATCACAAAAAGTCAGAAGAAAAGTAAAGATGAAAATGTTAGTTATACCTTAAAGAACCCTGCTTCTGGCCCACACCTGTCATAAACATTCCTGGCTTTACCTATAGCCATGATAATACCTTGCATGTTCGGGGTCAGCATGACCTGCCACAAGGGATTTAAGGTAAAAGTTTTGAATGATTAACATTTTAATAATTCAAGTCCATATGCTTTTACACTCATGCAAGATGAAGAACAACCTAGTGCATGCATACACGGAATGGCAAATATTTCAACGTTAGAATTTTCTTCCCCGTGTTTGAAGATGAATAGTAACATTTTGTGTATTTCTACGACGGGGCATACCACCAGATTAGAATGAAATTAGAATTATACCAAATGCTCTGAAACATTTTATAAGTGTTATAACTAGAACTTTCAAAGAAAAAGAACATGCAGTGTTCAAAACTAACAGCAAATATTGGTCCTGACCTAACAAGGACCTAAATTAATTATTATATTACTCTGTAATAATATCTACTATCCATATCAATGTATTTTAATTTTAATAACTTTACTATTATTTTTTTACATACACACACAAATCAGAATTAAGGTCCAATTGTGCTAAGCACTGTACAAATACATAAGACAAAAGATTTCTGGAGCATGAAGAGCTTCCAGTTAATGGGAAGACAGTGGGAAGGAAGGCAAAGGTAACACCAGTAAGATTATGCAGTTGAACAAGACAGTTATGCACAACTTTAAAAGCCCTTTCAAGTAGTTTAGATTTTTTTTTTTTTTTTTTTATATCTAAGCAAACACAAATTGCTTTCACATGGCCCTCAAGTACAGCCATTTTTGGCTGGTGCCACAAATGACACAAGACTGCAGCAAAGGCACCTTGCATGTAAAAGAAACAAACCAAAAAACACAAAAACACACAGCTTACAGAAGACAACAACAGCAAGTAAGATTAGCAACACTTGGAAATAAGGTACGGCAGGACAATGCTGCCAAACACAAAAGTGGCTACGTTTAGAAAGGCTGAATGATAAAGGTCCTTTAAGATGAAAAGTAAGAACAACTGCAGTCAGACTTCTCCTAACAGAACAGATAGATCCTGGCTCAGGATATGAACAAATGAACAAACTACTGAAAGTTAAAAATGGGACAAGGACTTATATAAATGTATTAGATGCTCTGGGGTAACTGTGTGCCTGCTCTTACCCTGTGGCAAGTCCAAGTTAAACCATAGATGCTTACTAATCCCCAAGAGGTAGCAGGATATAAATTTGAATTTTTAAAACCAAAAAGTCAAGGGCCAGGAAACATGGTGTTCTCAGCTCTTCTTCTTCCTCCTCTTTTTTTTTTTTTAAAGCAACCATCTCTACCTAGATCTTTCAGCTCATATCTTTAGGACGATTTGCCCTTCTGAGTCTAAAATTCCTAAGCTTTGCATATATGGAATGGGGTTAACATTAACTTTATTCAGCTGACAGAAACAAGGACAGTCAAAACACCATTCATTATTCTAACAGCTTAAAGAAACTGAACAATAGTTAACAAATACCCTTCACAGATCACATGTGGCCAAATACAACAAAATCCAATAGCAGAAAAGTGCACATATATATATAGATATAGATATATATACACACACACGCACACATATATATTTCTTCAGTACAAACTATTATACCATGCAAAAGCGTGCCCAATTACAAAAGCTGCTGCTCTCTTTCCACATTTCTGTTGTTGCAGATTTCAAGAGATCAACAGTCACAAGTTGCTAAGCATTTAGTGTGCAGAAATCTGTTAAGTGTTACAATGTGCAAACATGCCAAAAAGTCTCTCATCAAGCAGCAATAGAAAGCACCAGAGTAGGAGCAGTGCACAAGACTGCAATCAAAGGTACCTCATCGTCATAACCCCCCTCCTCTGACTCAATCACAAAAGTCCCTATATCAGGAATCGCCACCTCTACAACTCGCTGGTTAGGAGCTGGTTGAGCTGGGGCGTTATCAGAGTTCTGCAGGAGAAAATCATCATCAGTATGAAGAATTGATGGGGGGAAAGAAAGAAGGGGGAAAACATGAATTGACAGATCGAGTAAATAAAATGATGCAAGTTTCTGAGACTTGCTACTATTTATGGTATGACACTGTGCTATTAATGTGTAACCTTTTTAAAGAAATTAAAAACCAAGGGGTGGGGGGAAGTAAATTTGAAGTTAGATTCACAAAAAAAGAACAGCTATTAGCTTTTATATGACATTTCTCCTTTCCTTTTTTTCCCCGCTGATATAGGTAGAAGTGTTTAGAAACCCAGTAGGCTACTATTTCAACTCCAGAGAATACACCATTCAAGGTCAATTTTAAAACAGTGTTGTAAATAAAATGCATCCTTGAATCTCAAAACCTACTAGAAAAAAATTAAAACAAAAAGGTAATATAACATTTGTGTAAGAAAAAGGCAGCAAACCTCAGCCTCAAGTTTTTATACATTCTAAAAACTATAATTAAATCTAGTTATTTGACTGTGCTTTATCTTAAAAAACCTAAGTTGTTCACATAATGCACTGAACATTCCCACAAGTCTTGGCATTTATTTCATCTTAGCACACTTCTGTAACATCAAGTTCTCCATTCAATGGTGAAATTATTTGCCAATGTAATCTTCAGCACCTTTACTGATACTGTATGGTTAACGTGTTCTTGAAAGATATTTTGAACAGATTTTTAACATCGATATTTTCAGCTAGTATAAACTGTCACATTTCCTGGAGACATGACAATTTACACCCCTGAGGATCTACCCCTTGACTCTAATCAAAGCAAGCATGTGTCATAGAAACAAAATGCACTAGCAACCATATTATTTGGGAAGCTCTATCACAGGGATTCTTGATCGGGGTGCCAAGGCACCGTGGGATGCAGTGAGATCCTTTGAAGAGCACCACAGGTAGTATGAAAAGATAAACAGGGTAGAGGCAGGCTCTCTGTCTGGTTCCTTCCTTGTCGCCACTGCCTGGCCTTCTTCAAGGAGGTAAGCAAAGAAATAAATTTGTTTCTGAAATGGGGTTCTGCTCAATTCACAAAAGCTATCAAGGGGTGCCTTGAGTTATATATGGGGTGCTCCGAGTCTAAGAAAGTTGCTCTATTATAAACATTTCTATTATATTAGGATCCAAAAGCGCAATCTGGAAGTAGCCCTTCCCTCACCTAACACCATATAAGCATGTAGGAAGAGCTTACAGTCTGAGATGCAAAAACACATGAAACGGACAGGAAATGATTGTGGGGACAAATGATACATGGCTTCTTGCATGTTTTTCCAGATTCTATTTTCTTTCTTTAAAGATCAGCCAATGTAGTGATGGAGAGCAATGCAAGAGTCAGTATGCATCAGGGAGTACAATAATGAAGGCAAGGGAAGACAGACAGATGGATACTGAAAAGCAGAAATAAAGGAAAGGAAGAAGACAGTCTAGCTTTGCCTGCTTATGGGTGCTTATGTGCTTTTCACCTGCTAATGTAAGAGTAATTAATGAAGTAGCTAACGAAATTATATTTGAACCAGTTAACTTCTAGTTTGGGATGCTAGTTTTTTTGATATAGAGGGATTAACAAATATTAATACAAATATCAATATTAAGGTGGCACAAGGATATAATGCATACCCTTAATACATAAGTATTGTGTGTTCAGTTACATGAATAAATATAGCTTCCCAAATAATTCCTCTCCCAGGCCCGTGACCACAACCCAGCAAAACCCAGAGACTGATTATTCCCTGTAATTAATTATACCCTGAAATATGATTGGTCTGAATGAAGGGCCTGTTCCTTGCAGTCATCATGACAAGCAGCAGCTGAACTTCAGGATGTGCCAGGCCACTTTCACAGAGATATCCACCAGGATAGCCCCCACCACTGTGTGACAAGTATTTGGCATAAAGGCAGCCCTCATGATGTAAAAAAAAGTATGGTGCTGTTGCCACTTGAAAACTTGCCACCCCCAACAGCCTTTGGTCTGTCATTAACCACTCTGGTGTTGGCAATTCCAGTGGGCGAGGCAGTTCAGAAGGTGTTCCTGACTATCCAGCAGGCAACAGCACCATGCTTCGTTTTCCTCACCACCCGAGGAAGGCTGGCAGTGGGAGAAAGGACACTGCCAGCCCTTGCAGAGGCTTTGTACATGGGATCATGCATTACTGCAATATCACTGTCTCATAGCCCCTGCAGTGCTGTGCTCACCCCTGAGACAACATGGTACTGTGCAAAACATCCACTTCCTAGCCCATGGTAATCCCCTGGAAAAAACACCCCATGGCACTCTGCTCTGCCTAGCTTCTGGAGAGGTGCTTAACAGTCTCCTTTACACCAGCCATGGCCTTTTCCATGCCTTGAATGATGCTCAGCCAGCCTCTGGAGTCACTGCACACAACCTCCACCACTCATCAGTTCTTGCTTGATGCCCTTGTTGAGCTTGCAGATAAGGCCAGAGATGCTGATGGGACATGACTAGACATTTATGCTGTATAATGAGAGATTCATGCCATGTTCTGAGGATGCTGATGCAGGACTGGATTCAGGAGAAGCTACCAGTAGGATTCAGAGAATCAGCAAAAATGATCAGCAGAGTTGACTCAAATGGGGCAATACGCTGGGAACTGCTTGAAATCCACTTCTGTGCAGATTGTGAAGCATTCTGTCATGTGACTGAACCAAGACAGCACTGAACAGCAAGTCAATGTGACCACATGCATGCTTGGCTCTGCTTCCCCAGGGCAGTAGAGTTTGTCACAGAAACTTCCTGGAGCCAAGGGACGGGAAAGGCAAGAGCAAGACGTTCTGGGATGTTGGAGGACTTAACCACAATCTGTAGTACCAAGTGTAACTGCACAGGCATCACACAGCACTAGAAAAAGTTGTGCTGCCAAGAAGTTTTGTTTAATTCTTCATGTTTTCTGCGCTGCAGATTGCTTGAATAGCTGTACATTCCCTTTTCCAGTGCTAAAAGGGCATATTTGGTCCTACAAATGTAATGCCTGTCCATGGCCTAAACTGTCCGCTCAGCTTAAATGCCAGGCTTAGGCACACATGAAGTAGGAGACGCTTCATTCTTAGCTGAAAGCGGAAACAAGTAAGTAGTGTGCCAAGTGGAAGCAGCATAGTGCCATATGCCAGATTAGTTTCCTTGTTGATTGTAACTCTAAGGTAGCAGTGGCACTGCTCTCTTGTTATCATGGTGATTGAGAAATGAAAGACACGTCTTTGCTTGTATTAAGCATCAATCCAATACTCCACCTTCAAGTGAACTGGAAAAACTTGCCTTCTGGGGGTGCAATGGATTAGAGTTCCAGACAACCAGAAGTAAGGACAGCTTTTTAAGCAACATACTAGAATTTTGCACAAATTTAGTTTGTACATACGCTGTCTCTAAGATGCCTCAAGCAAACCATAAAATAAAGGAGGAAGTAAAATTGATACATTTTGTGTTGTTTAGATCTCACAGTTATTATTCCAAGAAGCCTGTACTACTTTTAAATGGTATCAGCATTCATGAAATGCCTTTGAGCCAATACACTGACAGGTGGTCAAAAATACTTCCTGAATTCAAAGAATTATTGCTGAATTTTAACTTCATAAGGAATTAATGAAGCAGCCTCATTTGAAACTCTACTGAAAACTAACACAAGCAAACAAGTACATATCTATGAACTATTGACTTCAAAATATCAATCCAATATTCTAGCAGATGCAATATACGTATTTTAAATAAGTACATGCATTTGATCAACTGGGAAGACCAACTCTGGAGGTATGCAATTTCTAATATTAAAGCCCTAGAATACTGTCAAACAGAGAGGAAGAATTAACACATGTAAGATACTCATTATTCTCACCCTAGTATTACATTAACACTACTGACAGGCCTGAGAAACATGATGCTTATTGAGTGACTGAATACAAGAAGAGAAATACTTTAATTGACTTTTGCTATAGTTAGTGTTTTGGATACAGCAGTACTTTATATATACACCTCAATATAAACTGTCCATGCACAATTTTAGAAAAATAACCATAGGTAGACATAATCACATCTATAATTTTTGTTTTAAAAAAAATCTATTATCCCTCATAGCAAGTATATTACATACATGCTATGTACCTGAATAGTTGTACTCTATTATAAACCTTTACCATATACAGAAGAAAGGGAGTATAAAGCTTTAACAGCCCCTAAGGAAGGTTTAGTGTTTTTTTTTCAAGAGAATCACTTTTCTCTTTTATCAGGCATAACCCCAACCGCTTGGTAAGATAAGGAGCAAAGAAGAGATATTAAAAGATTCCAAATATCCTCACCATTTGCATGACAGCTTCAGGATTTCTTTCTTCTTGTTCAGCTAATGCTTTAGTAATTGCTTGTACAGATTCTTCTTTCAAATGTTTTGAGAGATCAGTCCTTGATGGCTGTTCTAGATATTCTGGATCACCTGCTTGAACTTAGTAATAAAAATAAAGTAATTATTAGTCAACCAAAAAGAGACATAATGATTTAGATCAATGTAGGACAACCACAAATTAGCCCCAAACCCTCCCCAAGTGCCACTCCATGCCCTTCGCCTGCCCATTCTGCTGCTCTGCTTTCTGCCCTATCTGCTACTGTGCTGCTTGTCCCCCCCTCCGATTTGCCTGTCACATGCCACACACAGAGACTACCTGTGCCACTTGTCACATGCATGCCACAGATTGGCCATCCCTGATTTAGATCAATGCATTTAATTGCTAAAGAAACTTGAACACAAACGCAAAATAGGTCAAGTAATTCATATAAAAAAACCTGCTTCAATGCCATGTTAAAAATTAATCTAATCCTATTTCATTTAATAAAGGACTGCATAATAAATACTTTGATAATTAAAAAAAGATTAAAATAATTTATATTAGATCTACAGTAGTCTTGAATTGATAAATCAGATCAGTACCAGTAGAATGAAACCTGTGAAGGAATACTGAAGTCAAGAAAGTTATTCACAGGTACAGACATTACACTTTTACTGGTGTAAGGGTATAGATCAGTTTTCAATCACTTAACAGAACAGAAAGTCAGCACACACAGACTAGTTTAAAACTGACAGAATCCAGTCTAAGATTTGTTCCTCAACAGCGAAGAGCAAATGTGCATCCTGTGCACTACTGATCTAAACTATGCCACTTACAGAAAACTGCACAACTTGGATCAATTCCACCTTGGGCTTTTTGAATGTTTGTACCTAGCCATACGAGTATAAACTTCTACCTGAACCTATAATAAAATCAATGCTTACAATACAAAAAAAATCTAAAACTCTAAAATTTTAAATTCATATTCCACAATATAATCTATATATATATATATATATATATATATATTTTTTTTTTTTTTAACTAAGACATGACAAATCCCAAAATAAATCCTTTTTCCTTAAAAAAAGTAGAATCATTACCTGGGAAAATAAAAGACATTTTATTGACAACACGATTGCCTTGTATTAGTAAAACCATAAAAATGGACCTTTTTCATTAAATGATTAATATACTAGCAAAAAGAACTAAAACACTTTCAAGATATTAAGGCAATACTAACCACTGGGAATCCTTGGGAAAACTCTGGAAAAAATAATTAAGGACCACATTTGTGGGAGCCGAGCAGGGGAAATGATGCTGAAAGGAAATCAGCATGGGTTCATTGCAGGTAGATCCTGACTGACTGACCTTGTTTCTTTTTATGACCAGGTTACAAAATGCTTAGACACAGGAGTCGAGGTAGATGTCATCTACCTAGACTTTAAGAAGGCCTTCAATATGGTACCACACTCTGTTCTCATAAATAAACTGACAAGCTGTGATGTAGATGATTACATGGACAAATCAGTGGCAAACTGGCTTAGGGGTCACGCCCACAGAGTGGTGGTAGATGGGTTGATATTGACCTGCAAAGATGTGGGCAGTGGAGTCCCGCAAGGCTTGGTCCTTGAACAGGTGTTATTCAATGTCTTCATCAGTGACTTGGACGAGGGTGTAGGGAGCAGCCTGTCCAAGTTCACAGATGATACCAAATTATGGGGCAAAGTTAACACACCAGAGGGTAGGCAATGGATCCAGGCAGATCCGGACAGTTTGGGAAAATGAGCAGAACAAAGTAAGATGCAGTTCATCAAAAACAGGTGCAAAGTGCTGCACCCGGGCAAAAAGAATCACCAACACACTTACAGGCTGGGAGGCTGGGGGATGACCTCCTCAGCAGCACAGCAGCAGAAAGGATCTCGGAGTCATAGCTGACTCCAAGATGAGCACGAGTCGTCAATGCGATGAAGTGATCAACAAGGCTAACCACACTATATCATACATTAGCAGATGCATGATGAACAGGTCCAAGGAGGTGATACTTCCCCTCTATACAGCACTGGTCAGGCCACAGCTAGAGTACCGCATCCTGTTTTGGGCACCGCACTTCAAGAGGGATGCGGAGAACCCTAAGAGGGTCCAGAGGAGGGCCACTTGTATGGTTAGAGGCCTGCAGGCAAGGCCCTACAAGGAGAGACTAAGGGACCTAGATCTCTTCAGCCTTCACAAGAGGTCTTGTGGCTGCCTATAAATTTATCAGGGGAGGGCAGCAGGTAATAGGAGATGCTCAGTGTACTAGGGCACCTCCTGGAGTACCTAGGAACAATGGGCACAAATCAACAGAAAACAGATTTAAGTTGGACATTAGAAAGAACTTCTTCACAGTAACGGTTGCAAGAATCTAGAATGGGCTTTCAAGGGAGATGATGCTCTCCTCTACCTTGGGGGTCTTCAAGAGGAAACTCGACAAGCATCTAGCTGGGGTTGTCTGAATCCAGCGCTCTTTCCTTCCCAGGGCAGGCGGTTGGACTTGATGACCTACTGAGGTCCCTTCTGATCCTAACATCTATGACTCTATGAATCATTTACAAGAAAGGTAATGCTTTCAATGTTTAAACGTTTTTTTAATGCATCAATGTACTTAAAAAAAAAAAAATGCACTAGAACAACATACAGCATCTGTCACTACAAAATAAATGTTCTTCAGAGACTACTGCATGGCCTAATAGTCTAATTTCTTTTCCTGGTTATCAAGCTACTTTGTACTTTTATATTTAAATCTATTACTACTAGCTATAGACCGTATACTGCAATAATTCTCTCCTTTCTTTAGGGCTAAATTCTGGTCTCACTGAGAATTGGGAGTAGCTGAACCAAAGAACATTTATAGAAAAAAGAAAAAGGGGAGGTATGGAACACTGATGAGTTTTTTTAAAGTAATAGGCAAATGGGAGCTGCTAAGTACTTCTGAAGAATCAGACCAATTATTTCCATTTTAAACCATGTATTCCAGTTTAATAATACTGGGGCTTTAGGAGGACAGAAAATCATGTTATATAAAAAGTCCAAGACACAGTCTTTTTTCCTCTAGTAGTAAGCATATTAAACAACGCTTACTAAAAGAAGAACATTTATTTAAACTAAAAACACAATGGAACCTAATGCATATTTTAAAGGAAAAACTTGAAATTTGGTTAATTTCAGAACTTACTGTAGAATACAAGCCAGTTCTGAAGAAAAACATGCATCTTAAAAGACCCTTAAGTGAGGATTAATGCAGATGGGTGTAGAGTTTTCTTTCTGGCTTTCTCCTCTTTCATCCCCAAAATGTCTGCAGACTAACCTGGAACAGTAGAGGCTGCTGGAACCCTTGGGGTCTGGGATATTATCTTTTCCTGCAGTGCTTTCTGAGCAAGCTCTGCATCCCATTCTTCTATTTCTTTTTCAAAGCGCTTATTGTCTTCCTTGACATACTCCCTTAAGTCAGGCGGCAGCATATCCATTCCAACAAGCATCTGACCAGTTTCCTTGTTAAATTCCTCTGTAGTATCACACAATTTATGTGTTTTATAAAATAATGGCATGTAAAAAAGAACAGAAATAAATGTAGATAAACAGCATTTGGACAGGTTTGTTGAAAATATACAATATAGCAACAAGGGTACAATAGTCTTACGTTAATTACCTTTTTCAATCTGTTATTTTATAAATTAGTATCTTAGTCACCTGTTGGCTACACTGCTTCTGAACTTCCATTTTTGGGAGTACACAAACTTGGGTATCACAAGAACTTGACCTTTGCTTTCTCCTTTGAGAATTGTCTTGGCAGGTTCTAAAGGCCTGGGGGATTAATCAGGTGTAATAACATTGTGCAGCAGGACTAAGTACTTAAGGTGGCTTGGCCAACCTAGTGATAGCTAGAACTGCAGACACATGATCAATCCAGTGCCTAACCTCAGTCCTAATTCAAAAAAAGCAAGATACCTAGCTTTCTGTTCTATGAGGGTAGCCTTGAAAACAATGTCAACATACCACTAGAGTTAAAAACTGACAACCACTCGTGACCAAAAGATTCAGCTTCTTTGCTGTTGTTCCCCAGCATTTTCAAACAAGGATTTTTAGGTTTCTGGAGGTCCTCTGATTTCTAGAACCAATTTATTAATATACACATAGGAAAAACAGTGAAGGCAGATCTGCCCCAATCTGTTGCTGGCACCACAACGTTCACAAGCAACTCGACTGCTTAGTCCAGATAAGCAATCAATTCTACTGAACAATCAGTAAACAAACTTTATGACCACAAGAAGAGAGAGGATAAAGAGATGGGATTTTGTCTTTTAATACAAATTACAGTTTTAAAAGTACAAACTAATAGGGCTGTGTGAAACAGCTCTGTTTGGTTTCATTTTCAGATTCAGCCATTTTGGAGGACAGCAATTCATTTCGGTTTTTTGGATCACTGTTCTGTTCCAATTCAGCCGAATCTGTTTCAAAGTTTTGACGCTGTTTTGACACTGATTTGGAGATTCAGATCAGCCAGGGAGAGGCAGGCACAGCTGGGCAGCTGCGGCTTCTCCTGCAGCTCCTTCAGTTGTGCCTGCCTCTGCCCCAGTGGGGGCAGCCGCAGAAAAAGCCCTCACAGCTGCCCTGCAGGGCCCCATACCCGGCCCAGCCCCAGTCTCCCAGCACCAAACAACCCCCCCCCACTTTCCAAAAATGCCCTGTACTCATCTGTTGCAGCAGCAGCAATTTGGCCTCTGAGGGCCTGTGGCAGAGTCTCCCCCATGCAGCGCAGGGTAGTAGGAGGTAGTGGGGCTCACCTTTCCTGCTTGGCACCTGCACAGCAGCTGTCACATTGCACAGGTACAGTGTGGCTTATCAGGGCACCACACGCTGTCTGGGAGCTGGGGCAGCTCCACACATCAGTCAAAGCCCGGCACTGCTCAGCCCCAGTGGCCCCAGCTCCCAGAGCGCATGGCACCCTGTCAAACCACACTGCACCCACGCCATGGGGCAGCTGCTGTGCAGGTGCCAAACACAGGTGTGGGGGGGGAATCCCTGCTGCCCCATGCTGCATTGGGGGGGGGGGGGGGGG
>NW_017729032.1:233155151-233159220 GCF_001723915.1 Gavialis gangeticus
TTTTTGAAGTGCCAGGAGGCCGGGGCCGGGGCCACCACTGGGGCTTCTCCCACAGCTCCTCTGGCTGTGCCTACCTCTCCCCAGGCAGGGGGAGCTGCGGGAGAAGCCCCCATGGCTGCTTTGCCCAGCCCAGGCCTTCTGGCACTTTAAAAGGAGGGCTGCAGGGCTGTGCCGGACTATTCCTGGGGGGTGCCTCTAAAACATTCCGAAATATTTTGGATGGCTTCGTTTAGTTTCAGAAATGTTTCAGAGCCTTCCATTTCTTTTCGGAATTGGTGTTACAGGCACTGAAACTCCTCTGAAACAAAACAGCTGCCAAAATTTCGCACAGCACTAAAAACTAATTTTAAAATAAAGGAGGGGAAAAAAAAATTGAGGAACACGTAGATCATCCCCCACAGTCCATTCTAGTTAAAGATGTCCTTCCTATGGTGGAGAGGAAGGGAACATGGGTTATTATGGCTGCATTCTGTAATATACCTTTCTATTGACTATTTGTGTCTGAGACAGCATAAAAACACAACTCAATGGTCACTATTTTGCAGCAGAGTATGAAATCATAGAGGCGATGGGCATTTTCCCAAGAACATGATCTGAAGACACAATTCTTAAACCGTTCATTTCTGTGTTTTGATGAGTTTTTGTAAGACTTTGCTAAAATGTTGTTAGCTAAATATCTATGTCATTATTTCAGTACACTACAGGAAAAAGTTTTCCACATCCCATCAAAGTTTATCAAGATTTCTGAAGTGGATGAAGGCAAGACAATGTTCCTTAGAGCATATTTCAGAAGTGAGCTATTTTACAGCTTTTAGTAATTAAACATGTGGTTTTATTCTCTGGTTGTGGTGTAACACAATTCTAGAATGGGAATCTATCATCTTGCCTAAACCACATTGCCTCCATTTTGCAAAATTTTATTTAATTATACTAATAATACTGAACTGTTTTTATCAGTGATTTTTCCTAGTCAAAAGTTTGTAAGCTAGAAAAATACAGCTTGATATTTCTGAGCATAACATGACGTTTCACCATTCACTATTTGTTCAAATATACAGAAGTCATTCCAACAGAAACTCTACCATTAGCACTACGTTGCATAATTTAATTTTATGCTGAATATATATCCATGATATTACCTTGCATCAAGTATTGCTCCTTATCATTAATATACATTAAACAGTATGCACTGGCATTTCTGTAGCCACCAAAAGAGTCACGTTCCAGCTCTTCCCAAGTTGACTTTGTCACAGAAATATCATTGTATTTCATCCATCGCCTCTGGTGGTGGTCATAAATGTATGCCCAGTAGTGTCCTGCATTAGCTTGGCCTTCATGAACTAGCACAGCATGTAACCGATAAGGAACCTAAAAATGGAAAGAAAATGTAACCCAGATGTTCTTATCATCAGTTAATCAATAGAAGCAAATGGTTAGTGGTTAAAGAAGCACATAAAGATAAAAGGGAAAAAAAGCAGGCAAGAAACAGGGACAAAGCTAAGTGAAGCAACATGATTAGGCAGAAAGACTCTGAACTACTTTGGTATACTATAACCACAGTTGTGAACTGGCAGTCCATAGGTCACATGAGGCCCATGAGGGGTTAATTTGCTCCCACCCGACTGCTACTTCTGCTGTTACAGCTGCAGCAGCAGCAGCCAGGCTTCCTGTAAGACTTCTGCTTCCTGTGCCAGTCCCAGGGAGCAGTGAGAATTGCAGCCCATGGTGCTGGAAGAGCCTGAGTCTTCCTCCACCCACTGCCCCCAACTCATTTGCTGCATTGCTGGGGCGAGGTGCTGGTTGCTCAAGTTGAGACTAACCCAGCAACTACAATGTTTCTATCTTTCCAAATAAATCAATTTAATGGGATCTGAGAGCTTCTCAAATCTCAGTGACCTAAAAAGCATGGACTGTAGAAAACAGAAATAGTTCCCCATTATCAGAAGAACAACAGAAAAACAGCCTCATACACAAAAAGATAACAAAGACACACACAACCGGACTGTGTGAAGCTTCGGTCGCCGATTTGATTCGGAAGAGATTCAGCAGTCAAATCTCCAAATCCAAATTGAATCAGGAGACCCTTTCATCTCTCTGAATCAAAATCGGAACCTTCCAAATCAATTTGGAGAGATTCGATGATATAGACACAGCTTTAAATGTTTTTTCTACATACCTCAAGGTACCAGGCCGCTTGTGAACACTGAGATGGTGGGACAGATGGAACGTCCCATGAGAGTGCAGGGAGGGTCCCCCGCACACTTGGCAGCAGACCTGGAAGTGAACCAGAAGCACTTCTGGGTCCGCTGCCAAGAATGCGGGGCCTCCCCCACCGCACTCCTGTGGGACGCTCCATCTGCCCCATCATCTCAGCATTTATGGCCCCCCCCCCCATGGTACCTTGAGGTATGTAGTAAAAACATTTAAAAGCTGTGTCTATGGCCAAATCGCTGATTCTCCAAATCTTAAGATTTGGCTGAATCGAATCGGGACAGTGATCCGAATCAACGAATCAAATCACTGTCCCCCAATTCGGGCGGAGTCCAATCAAATACAGCCCATTTCACACACACATTATATCTATATATATTACACAGACACACACACGTGTGTGCGCGCGCACGCACGCACATAGTATACACACACACTTCAAACCTAGACCGTAAAATCAACAGCTGCATCAATTTATAAGGATCTGCCATCTCTACGATGTACTAGAGCAGTCAAGAGAACCATTACCTGGAACTGTGATGGGGTACACTATTCCATACCTCCATCCTTGGGAGATTTATAAGACCTGGATAGACAAAGCCTTGGCTGAGATGACCTAGTTGGGGATGGTCCTGCTCTGACCAGGGGGTTGTTGGATTAGACAGCCTGAGGTCTCTTCCAGTCATAATTTTCTATGTTTATATAATATGAAGGTTTGGTATACTGGGGGCTACAAAAAGTTCTATAATTAAAAAAATGCACATAACAGTGCTTCCAAATAAATACCTAAGTAGAGAAGCTCACCAGGTATTAACAAATCAATATGGTATTTTCATCTTTCTAAATTCCTAGAGTTACCTATTCTGATCCAAAATGCCTCATGAAATCTCTATTAAACACAAGCAGTTTTACCTTAAGTGAATAGCTTCATTAACCCAACATATAAACTTCCTGAATAATTAAATTCTGGCCATCCAGAAGTAAAATAACTTGTCAGGTGTTGCATCATGTCATAGAAATCATGTGACAGCAATACAACATGGAGACCATAGGTCATTTAAAATTCTGGTTAAATGGCTGAAGGCAGCCTCAGAGATGGTCACTTCATGTACTACTTGTCTTGACAACCACTGATCCTCTAGAGGTCTATGTGCCATCACACCAAGACCTTCAGTGCATATGCCTAGGAAAGGGGATGGAGCCTGCCCTAGATCTACCACCCCCACCTTTAGACCATGGAGACAGAGTCCAAAGGCCAGACCGAGTCTAGAAGTTAGGTGCCTCAATGGTTGTAGCTTCTTACAGATAGCAACAGATTAGAGCTGCTGCTGACTGCCCTAATGCCTCAGTGAGGGTGCATTTCTGTCACGGTGATGTCCTTTAGTCTTGCTCCAATCAAGGAGTACCCACAAGGCAGTGGAGCTACGGTTCTGAAGAGCCCTATACTTGCCTTACTCTGGAGATTGCAACATTGTGGCATCTTATAGAGCTACCCTGCCATGAGTAGCCTCACCATGTTGCCACCAAGCCCTCCAGTAAGATACAGTTTCTGATAATGTCCAGGACCATATTTACTACTAACAGCCCCAAAAACCAGACATTTTTACCTACGGCCAAGTCCTCAAATAACAAAAAATATACTGCTAGATGGCATCTAGACTGTAATTTCCTTGTTATATCATAAACCTTAAAAAAAAATGTCTGCAGGGAGAAAGTTTAAGGCAAGCTCTCTCTAAGCAGATCTGCCCAAAACATTTAGTATCAGGCTTGAAGTGCCCTTATCTATTACAGGGGTGCGAGGAGTGGCATAAGCAGATTAGGAAGGGGACAGGCAGCACAGCAGGAGAAAGGGCAGGAA
>NW_017729032.1:233164220-233167152 GCF_001723915.1 Gavialis gangeticus
CTTATCTATTACAGGGGTGCGAGGAGTGGCATAAGCAGATTAGGAAGGGGACAGGCAGCACAGCAGGAGAAAGGGCAGGAAGCAAAAGCAAAGCAGGACATTTGCATGCCAGAGGGGAGAAGGCCATCTGGACAACTAAGGCAAAGATGGCTGGAGGATATACAGTCAGATTTACAGAAATTAAATGCAAATAACTAGAGAATAAAAGTACACAACAGATGGGAATGGATGAAGATAATGAAGGCAGCCAAGGGCCTCTAGGGTCTACAGTACTAAGTTGTTATTATTATTATTTTATTATCACGTGCCATCTTCTAAATATCCAGGGTTAGAAAGAATATTTTTCTAGGGACAACAAATCCCAAAAATGACAATTACATTGTTTCCTCCACCTTCCTTTGAAAAGGTTGACAAACTTTTTTGGCACTGCATTACAAATTAGCCCTTCACACTTCCCAAGTGCTACTCTGAACTTCTTCCCCCTGATTTGCTGTTCTGTGCTCCCTTTCTAATCAGCTGCTTTGCTTCCTGCTTCTTGTCCTGTGTTCCCTGCCCAATCTGCTTCTCTGCTTTCTGCTGCCTGCCTTGAGTTACATGCCAAATCTAGTACTTTAAGTTGTGCTTCCTCCCCAATCTGCCGCATGCTGCACAAAGGGTGCCCGTGCGGCTCTTGTGCCACAGGTTGGCCATCCTTGGACTACATTGTGGACTGGATAATTGACTAGGTAGACTGAGTTGATGTGGCAATTCCCATGCACTCTTTAGGGGCTTTGGGAGAGAAGACGCATACCTCTGGGGAAGGTGCCCCCAAAATGGTTCCAGCCTTCTTCCCAAACTTTAGCTGTGCAACTGCAAGCATACTACAAAAGGGCTTTTGTATCATTGCATACACCACCACAATGGAAGCAGCCTCCCTCATCAAAAAGATTCTCCTAAACTGTAATCCAAAATGTTTTTATTTCTTTCCTGAAGATGGAAGCTCTTGAAATACTGAGAAATGAGATGTTCCAGGAAGTAGTATTTTGGATGCCACCTGTGTCCCTCCTTTTACTCTCCTCAACTTGGCATGCTCACATCTTGTTTAGGATATAACCTTGCCCCATACATTTATTTATTATATTTAAATATATATTTCTTTCCCTATATATCCTTACATTTACTGACAGCACTAATACCACATTTTCCTCCAATACCCTCCCCCACTCCAAAATTAGATGGGTACCTTGTTTTGGAAAGGTAGAATGAAGAAAACAAAATTTTTCCAGTCATGACTGAATGCTGACTGCAGGTTATCCTGACTACAGTAGCTGTGGCTGTGCAAGAAAGTCAATACTGCAGCGCTGACCCTGAAGGGTGACCTTTGCACCCTCCTGCCTTCCCTGAGGCTGGCAGCTGTAGAAGCTGGCAGCCTTCCTGCAGTAGTGTCTCCCTGCTTATATTCCTCTGTACTTCTATTGCAGTAAAGAAAAATCATCTCTCCTGCTTAAGACATGTATCTAAGTTTTTAGGGGCTCATTTTTGGGATAAGGTGAATAGTGTTTGCAAGTAAATAGGGTAAAACCACCTACTAAATAAAAGGCGCACAAAGAAGTGTTCATGGGCACAAGATGACTACACAAGTCACTTATATAAAAAAAACTATCACTTCATTAGGAGGTTGTCCCAGGAAAATGGTTTAATTTAATAAGAATAAAGGCTATGGCTAATAGTTAATTGTGACAGGATTGAAGTACATAGCCATTTAATAGGGATGCGTTTGGATGGTGCCAGAAGGTTCAGTAGTGCTTAACCAAATAGGAGTGAAATCTTACATCTTAATGAAGAATGTTCAAATCAAATGAAAAAGAAATGGTGAAATAGATATAAGGGCAGATCCTGCTCCACATGTTATTAGACACCCAGAAGAAATTATTTTTTCCTTTCTTTCTTCTTAAATGACAAATAATATAACACCTTGTTTGAGTTCCTGGGAAAAAAAATCTATTTTTTGTAACTTGGCCTTAAAACTAAATCACAAAAAAGTAGCCAGAAGGAGTTAACAGTTTTGAATTAAAGCTTTTTCATGGACTTGAGAAGGGTAGAAGAAGATCACATTTTGGTGCCTACTAGATAGAATAAGATCTGGCCAATAATACATTTTTCTTGTATCTCATCATAGTTGAAGACCTTCACTGGGCAGTCTGAGAAGATTCTATTAAGTTCGACTAAAATTGTAGCATGGAGTTCAATTCAACTCAGCTGAGCAGACAAGAATCTGTTTTGGGTTTTGCCACAGACTTGTATGGCCAGAATTAAAATACTTAAAAATGCTCTCTCTGATGCTCTGGTGTTCAATTAAGGCTTGTTATCTTGTGATCCTCAGATAAAATATCTCCAACCATTATTCCTCTCTTTAAGCCTCTAAGAATGCCAGACATCTCTTTTAATGAAACCAAGAAAAACCCAATCTATATTAACCATGCAGAAACTTTACTCACTTGAACCATTGATTTGTCAGAGTACATCAATTCAATTGTCCGATGTATTCTAGATATGCTTTCCTGCAAATCTAAGGGAAGGAGAAAAAGAAGTTATTTCTCTAATACTGTTAGTGTTCTATATACTTGTTCAATATGCCACAATTTCTTTTTTTAATAATTTAAAGACTCAACTAAGGGTTGATACTTCACATTTTAGCAAAATAATATTTTAAATTGCTTATGTGCTAAATGCTGCAACTTCTCTGACATCAGTGTGAATAGTGTAATTCAAAAGAGGGCTCAGTTTGCTCTCTAAGGGTATATACCTGGGGAGGGTATGTAGCTGGGGAGGTTAGGGGTAGGTTAGATTGAGTTAAAAATTGCCATCTGACCTAAGGTAATTTGTGATGGAGGAGGACTAGTGGGGGAGGGGGGGAGGCTTAGAGGGCTGGGGGGTGGTAAGTAGGGCTCAT
>NW_017729032.1:233167163-233171465 GCF_001723915.1 Gavialis gangeticus
TGGTAAGTAGGGCTCATAGAAGAGGCTGAAAGGGATCCGGGGTGCGAGCTGGCCGGTTTGGACAGGCTCTCCAAACTCCCCAAAGGCCCTGGACCCTACCAGGTTCCCCGCACTACTAATGCAACTAAACTGCCCCCTATCCTGCAAACTGCTCCCAGGGCCAGTTCTACCAGCATTCACTGGTCCTGAGAGCTTGACTTAAGTAAGTCAGGGTGGGAGGATTGGGGGGCGGCTGGTGGCCACATAGCAGGGCAGTTGGCAGAATGGCGTGGCTCTCTCCCCCATCCCAGGAACTATTTTTTGTCCCCTGTCCACCCCACCCCACCCCACCCCAGACAAACTCCCTGAATCCCACCAGCACATCCCCCAAACCTGACTTACTTCCTTGGCTCCCAGCACCAGCAAATACCAGTAAAACCAGCTGTGGGAACAGCTTGTGGGATGGAGAGGAAGGAGGGTTAGTTGGTCTGCTGAGGGGGGGGAAGTTCTCTCTCTTGGGTGAAGCAAGGGGCCAAGGGGCTAAAAATTGCTTCCCTGAACATCTGCACCTAGTTTAATAAAAGCAGCCCTTCTATGGGCTCCATCTTCCTCACAGTTTTGTTCATGAAACCAGTGCCCTTTCTTGTTCCCCAAACACACAAAGGTGTCCCTGAGCTCTCCCAAGCACGTGAACTGCAACTGTAAATAACCTACACCATAGTCACTGTTGACTAGGGCTGTGTGAAGCTTCAGTTGCTGATTTGATTCAGTGGAGATTTGGCCCAATTTGTTGACCAAATCTCCGAATCCGAATAGAATTAGGAGACCCTTTAATCTCTCCGAATTGAATCAGAACCCTCCAAATTGATTTGGAGAGATTCGATGATTCGGACATAAACAGCTTTAAATGTTTTTTCTACATACCTCAAGGTACCAGGTGGCTCACAAATGCTGCAATGGTGGGGCGGATGGAGCGTCCCACAGGAGCGTGGAGGGGTCCCCCAGCACACTCGGCCATGGTCCCGGAACTGGACCGGAAGCACTTCTGGTCCACTTTTGGGTCCACCGGGAAGTGCACAGGGGAACCCCTGCCTCAGCAACTGGTGCCTCCCGTGTCTGGGGGGGGGCACCTGGGGTTCTCCTGCGGCCGATAGCTGAGCCGGGGGTGGCAGGGGAGGGCGCAGTCCCCCGTGCACTCGATGGTGGACCTGGAAGTGCCCCAGAAGTAGTTCCAGTCCACTCCTGGGTACTCTGCCGAGCATGCAGCCTCCCCTCCCCCCCCCCACTCCTGTGGGATGCTCCATCCACCCCACCACTGCAGCATTCACGAGCTGCACCTGGTACCTCGAGGTATGTAGAAAACACATTTAAAACTGCATCTATGGCCAAATCAAAGACTCCAGAATCACCATCGAATCTTCAGATTTGGATTTGGCTGAATCAAATCAGGACAGTGATCCAAATCAACGAATTGAAACGCTGTCCCCAATTCAGGCTGAATTCGAATTGAATATTCATTTCGCACACCCCTACTGTTGACAGCTACATAAGGTGGAAGGCTCTTTGGTACAGCAGCAGGAGAAATCTAACACTGTGACTAGCCCTTCTATTCTCCACCCTGAAATCACACAGCACTGCAATGCCTACATAAATTGAAAGCCCAATTTCTAGTGCATAACATCAACTCACAAGATTTTGAGCAAGTGAATGCTTTACCAGCTGAGCCAGACAACAGCTTTGTTAGCACTAGGGTCTTTTCCCCCTTCATTTCTCTGTGCGTAAGATACAGTAGGAGTTATGGAAAAATACTGAAGACATACAAGCACACCGTTTTTCTTCCACCCACATCAGTGCATTTTCACTGTTTCCAGTTTGCTGCTACACAGTCTACATACACATTTTGACAGTACCTCTAGTGTCATTTTCTACTTCAGTCCTCCAGCGATGTAAACAGCCTTCTAGCACTGAAAGCTCTTCTTCAGTTATATGCCTTGGTGCTGGATGCATTGGCAGGTCAGGAGGAATCCTGGACTGTGTGAATGGCTTGTGTATTACTGATCTTTGTATGGGAGATGTGCTTGGTATATCTGAAGATGAAGGCCCCTGTTGCTCTGTTGTGCTATATTTATGTAAAACATGAAACATGACACTTGAAACATCCTGTTATACTAGCTAAAAACTGGAAAAAAATATTTCAAAGTCATTTGGAGATTAAATATAAAGTCATAAATGTTTTATTTTTATTTTTTATCTGAACATTGAAATTTCAAAACCAACAATTCTCTTCATAAAGAAGCACAATCCATTGAGAGAATTTTTAACATAAAATGATTTATTATATGACTTCCCATATCTTTGTGGTATGTCAAAGAGGTTAGCACATAATTTAGCTTACCATGGTAAGCATTTCATGGACTGTCTGAGCCAGAGTTTATTAATTCAAAACCAAACAGAACCTCCACAGAGTGGTGCAAAATTGATCAACTCAAACCAAGGTCCTTCAAAACATACACTGCTGAAGTTAAGAGTAAGAATAGATATTTTGCCTTACTGTGGCTAATTTACCCGAAAGTCAATTAATAGCACTAGTATGTTTAACTACTGGCTTCCTTATGCCATGTCCACAGTCAACTTCATCCTTCATACCTAGTTTAACAGAACTAGCAGCAACAGAGCTCTTATACTGAGCAGGACAATGACATTTTTAATATCATGTCCTCTAGGATTTACTGAAGTTTTTAGCAGTTTGCCTCCATTAGTAACTAGTCATCCAGCACTGCCTCCACTGATGGCAAGTGAGAAATTAAAACACCAAAGCCTCTATTTTATGGATACAGATTCAAAGACTGCTTTCCTTTTGTTCTTCTTCCATCTTGGCAGCAGGTAGGATGCCTATGTCATTCTCCTAGATTTGCATTATGGAGGAGCACAAATGCATTGATCTTATGACAAAAATATCTGGGCACATACAAGCATTACATTTCTACTGAGAGAACTGCTGTTATCTTGGTAGAATGGACAAGCATTCATTTAATTTCTCCCAGGGGAAATGTGCCCCTCCTGGAAGAAACATCAGCACTGATTTCTGGTTGCCACCACAGACGTTTATTTCTGCCCCTGACCCTCTAAGTTGGCACCAGTTGTCCTGCCCTAATTACACCACTGCTGGAGAGTCTGGTGGTTTGTGGAGTTTAAAGAACATTAATAATTGTTTTTTTCCTCCTCTAGCTTACATGGTTTGATGTTGCTGTGCCTAGGTACAAAAGTTACAAAGCTTATATCTGTCTAAGTAAAGTCAATATACAGTCTTGCCCATCAAAGCATTACTTTTCCCCAGCATGCAAACAATACTACTTGTTTAGATTCTGTCTTCTGTTTTATCAGTGGGCAGTATCTCTATTACTGATGAGTAATGAAGTATCAGAAAAACACCTGAGAACTTTGTCTTACCACTGTGGAGGCTCATTTACTTCAATAAGACTTTTCAAAAGGTTTAAAGTTAACTATGTCTTCAGTGCTTTGCTAAAATGGGACCTGGAACCTCTGCATCCAAGCCTGAGATCAAAGTACTTATTTGCTGACAGTCCTATCCCAGTTTATATATCTGTTTACTTTGCTGACTTCACTGTGGTACAAAATTGGAAATAATTTAACCAGTATCTCTCGGGCATTCTGACTTTTCCTTTAGCAGCCAAAGAGTGACCTTGCTAATTAACTCAGGATATTTTTTTAAATGGCAGCAATGCATAGTAGAACTGATAAATTTGATGTGCAGATCAGTTATAAATTAAAGGTAATACCTTAAAGTAATGCAGCACATCCATATTGTTCAAATTCTGGGATGCCTACGACAATATTTTTCCAGATAGCTTGGTTTTTACCCTGGTTTCCTCTAAGATTTTGTATTTGTTTTAAAATTATACTTGCCACTCTTCGTAAACAAGACATACCGCACCATTTAGGAAAGTTTAATCTTTCAAATAGGAATCACACATAGGAAGTGGAAAAATGGATGAGTTAGCATTATTGTAAAATACTGTCAGAGATGCATTTTCTTCCACACAAATATTTTTACAGAGACAACAGTATGGTTTCTGGCTTTAGCTTGAATTTGATAATTGGCCAGCAAGACATGTTTGAGAATTTTTTATAAACAATTTTTACCATATTCACAAATAAATATGTGGGGGAAAGCACATTTTAAACTCCCTCAGGTTTTATGGGAGATGATTAAAATGACTCATCTTTATTAAGTGTACATAAAATTATTTTAAGTGAAGAATCTTTTCCTTTAAGCCTACCTCTATACCCTATATACACTTT
>NW_017729032.1:233176465-233190046 GCF_001723915.1 Gavialis gangeticus
TTTTATGGGAGATGATTAAAATGACTCATCTTTATTAAGTGTACATAAAATTATTTTAAGTGAAGAATCTTTTCCTTTAAGCCTACCTCTATACCATATATACACTTTCTTGCCTAAAATGAGCTTTATTTTTCTTAAAATGAGCAACTAAAACCAGAAACCATAAACATCGATCAAAACACAAATGATACCTGGGATTTACCTTGGTATTGTCTGTGTTGTTATCGTACCACTAGAGGGAGCACTAGCGTCAATATCATCAACCGGTGAAGTGCAAACAGGTTTACTGGATGCAAACTCCAATGCGTACTGTAGGACATCTACCAAGGGGAATCGTTTAGGACCAGAACCATAGCTTAAATATCTGTTAACCATAAAATGTATTAATGCAATGCCTCACAACAAATAGGATTTCTGGCAGATTATAATTAAAATAAAATGAGTCTATTGTAATAAGTTGCATTCATTAAACTTTCACTTACACAAGCCTTCCACAGACATGTCAAAGAGAATGGATAAGAAAAAAAAAGGAAATATACAACAGTTTGGAACAAGTATTTAAATATAAAATGATGGAAGAAATTATTCACGTCTGTATAACATATAATTCAATCTTAAGTATTCTAACCAAATGCAAGCATATCTAGTACCGTTCTAATCTCTGCTGTAGAACTGTAAGATATTCTTTAAGCCTCTTGATCTCATCTCGTTTAATTCTTGTTATTTCTCTATTTTTGTGCATGTATCTGTCAAATCAAGAAAATAGAAAATGAGCTGCTCTTTATATTGTAACAAATGAATCTGCAATTATGCCAAACACTTATGTACTTGTACTACCCAGTAAGAAAATTATTCACTAAAACCTTTCAACTACAAAGCATCAAAAAGGTAATGTAAAATAGAAAGCAATAAGACATTTACATTTGTCTGTCTACTAACCAGAGGAATATTTTAAAGCTTTATTTTGGCATGTATTGCATGTAAAAGTTGATAATTCTCAGAGCTGTATTTGACATATCAAACATGCTTTTATAACTATTCCTCGCTATACTTATTTTTATGCAATTATAAAAAGAATAGCTTTAATTGTGCCTGCACAGTAACTATTTTGACACACAAACAGCATGTGCCCACAAACAACCTGCTTAATATTTGGTTAGAACCCACCCATAGTGATAGCTAAATGTTTCACATCCGGGCATAACAGCCTTCTTGCAAACCACAGATGTCAAAGATACGTCTCTCAGGCCAGATCCAGCGCACAGAACTGAGTCATCCAGCCCACTGAATTTTGCCCCAGCTCTGCCCATGATGGCAGAGCCTACCATAGTGACAGTGAGAGCTGGGGCAAAGGCTGCCCCCATGGGCAGCCCTGCCCTGGCTCTGGCTGCACTAACAGAACCATAGCTTAAGTATCTAAAATGTGAAAGCCAGAGTGCAGCCCATGGGCACCTGAAAAGCACAGAAGGCAGCCTGCCAACTGAACTGAGTTTGACACTGTGGTTATAAACCAGTAAAGCACATTTTTTGGCCGTGAGAACAGAACTGTCAAATGGCAGTTGGTAACCCTCTACAGAGTTGCATACCCCAGGTTTCATCTGCATGTTTTTATACTGGGGATAGATTACCTAAATAACAAAGGCATAGCAGCCAACTTTTTTTGTATGCACTGATGTAACGCAACATGTAGTATAAAGGCACAGATGTTTGGATTAACCATTTATCTGGGTCAAAAACAACACTGCCATGGTAACAGGAGCATACATACAATTTTATCATTTACACATGCTTCCTAAAGTAGTTGTTACAAACCATTAAAAATTAAATTATTCTCTCTAGAACATAACCTATTATAATTTAGTGTCTGAAAAATTGGACGTTTAATCATTTCCATGAGATGTTGCCTATAAAGGCTTTACTTATTATATTATACTGTACCTGTCCAAATATAAAACTGAAGGAAATTCTAACTTGTTGTGTATCTTCTCTGGCCTTCCCAAAGCCTGATTAAATTCAAATCTTGAGAGCTCAAAAGTTAAGACAGGAGGAAGTTCAGTAAACCAGTGCTGAATAAGAAACAAACAAAATACAATACATGTAGTAAATACCTTTCAATCACACTAAAATATTTTGGTCGCACTTTTCCACAATACTTCCACAGTTGCTACAACACTGTGGAAAACACAGGTGTTAGGCAATGGATCAATATAAACTTCCTGTAGGCCCTATATTTCAGTGATATTTGAAATCAGAACTATCAATTTGTATTTCAACTGCAGCAAGTTACTATAACCTACCTGTACTAACACGGTTAAAGAGCCCACCTTGCAAATCTCTTGTCTCTCTCAGTATTTATCAATCTCTTGCTCCTTCCCCTCACAATACAAGCATGCTTTCCCACCCCAGCCTCCCCCGTACCTTGACTTTCCCCATCTTAAAAATCCAGAGGTGTATCAAGTTACTTTGGCACCCTGGGCAGAGCAAAGTGAGGGGAGGAAGGGTGGGAGAGGGGAAGGGGCAGAAGCATACCTGGTAGGGTTTGTGCCCTGAGCAGCTACAAGCTCCGGGTGGTGTCAAGGACCCAGGGGATGGAGACAAGGGGGTGCTAGGGTCCTGGCAGCTGTGGGCTCCAGCTGCAGAGAGAGGGGGAAGGAGACAAGGGGTGGAGCCAAGGTGGCTCTAGGGTCCCAGCAGCCATGGGCAAAAGCTCTCTCCCACACACAGAAAGCTCTCACCTGCCTGCACCCCCACTCCACCCCCAGGTGCAGGCACCACTGAAGGTCATGTGAAGCAAAGAAATAAAACCTTTAATTTGGAGGCAGGGGAGGGGAGGGTACCCGCTATCTTTACTGCTAACTTCTCCATGTTCTCTCTCCCAAGCACAAAGCTGCCAGAACCCTAGAGCCTCCCTGGGTTATCACCTGGCTCCTGGCCCCGCGCCATACAGCCTGAGCCTGTGGCTGTTGGAGCAGCAACATGAGTCTTTTCCAATGCTCCCCACCCTCCATTCCAGCACCCCACCCCTTAATCAACGTGCGGCACTTGTGCTTCCACTCCTGCGCCCCCACCACAAACTCCTTGTTACACTACTGTTAAAATCTGGCCCTTTGCCCCACTTGCTTCTCTAATTATCATTTCATGTATGAGGTCATGGAATTTCCTGTTTACCGTCCTGGAGTTCCTGTCCTTTAATTCCATCTTACAACCTTTTCAATTACAGGGCAGTCTCTTTTGCTCCCCAAGCTTTCCATTGACACTGCACTCACTGAAGTCTCTAATTACCTGTATCGATCCCAGGGGTGGGCAAAGTCCAGCCTGCAGGCCAGATCGGGCCCGCGGCAGCCTCAATACCCCAGCAGCTACTGCCCACATCATTACGGCCGGTTTCCATGTAGACTCCAGCAGTGATGGGTTCCTGACAGCACAGGGCCAGCATTTCCATGGAGACTGGTCCCAGCAGCACTGGCAGGTGTGCAGCTGGGCAGGGAGCTGCTCCAAGCCGGAGCTGGGATCTTGTAGCAGTGACAGTGTGGTCCAGAGAATGGGCAGAGCCACAGTCCAACTGGATCTCCCCTGCCTGGATCACAGCTCTGCCCTAGCTCCACACCATGCCATCACAGCTGCAAAATCCCAGCCCCAGCCCCAAAGCAACTCCACACCCAGCTGCGTGCCCTGCCAGTGCTGCTGGGGCCAGTCTCCACAGAAACCCTGGCGCACGGCTGTCACAACCCCACCACTGCTGGGGTCTCCATGGAAACCAGCCACAGTGGTGCAAGCTGGGGCTGCTGGGAAATGGATTCCAGTCACTGGCCAGATCTGCCATTTTGCCCACCCCTAATCTAGCCAATCCTCCTTGCCCTGTCAGGTACTTTCAACACAGATGACTACAAAATCTTGACCTTCCTTGGCTCTTGGAGATCTGTCCTCTCCTAGTTCTGCTACCTCTCTAATCCATTCTTATGCAAATTCTCTCCCTTCCCAGATCCTCCAGCTTCCATGATGGTTCAGCTACCACCTCCAGGCTCCATGGTATCATAACCAAACAGATGTTTGCACTTCTCTTGTTGACATCAGGTGGATGTACAGCCATCAACACAGGTTCACAACCATTTACCTTTCCCTCCCCAAACTATTCCTGCTACCTCTAGCTGATTGCTATGGAAAAAAATCACCATACTGCTTAACAGTCAAATATCCAAAGTGTGGGTGTAATCTCCAACTCAGGGCTACTTTTAGGTACTCATACATCTAGGCTATGACACAGCCTTTACTATCTATCCACGCAGCCAGAACACTCATTTTATATCTTGATGACCACAATATCCTTTTTCCTGACCATGACAGATGTAATCTTGCTCTGCTCATACCCATGTTACTGCAAAGATCCTTTTCCTAGCCAGTCACTTTGACAATATCATCTCTCTTGGTATCCCTCCCCTTTCTCTGATCACAAATATAAACAACTTGTCTTCCTTTTCAAGTCCCTTTACTGACTATTTTCAGCCTACCACTTTTCTATCCCTAACAACTCTGATGTTATACTAAGTTCTCTGGGGGCAAGAAAGGCTTTTCCCCTTGTTCGTTCAACTTCTAACAAAATGGGCTCCTAGTCCACATCTAGACTTGTTAGGCACTATGGAAGGCAACTGTTGATCCTTCTGTATCATGCTATATGCATGAGAGGTCGACCCAGACCTTCAACTCATATACCTAGACAGGAGTATGGAGGAGTGGAGACTTCCCAGACTTTCCAGTCCCTGTTTAGACCATTGAGACAAAATCCAAAGGCCACAATGAGTCCAGATATTTGGGGCCTTGATGACTGTAGTTATGTGCACATCCAGGAACTGAACCCAAGCCTCCAATGTAGCAGACATGGATTCTACCACTGAACCACAGCAGTGGGGTAGGCACTATGATAGTACAAATAAACACCAATTGATTTAACAGAAATGAAAAATAAGTAGTAGAAAATTACTGTAGAGCAGAAGTCTCCAGTATTTATCACAGAAGTTCCATTACCCTAGAGCTCTTAAAGCTGCCAAGTCTCATCTTCCTAATGTCACCAACTAAGACAAATAGTATCCTGAGGCTTTCCTCTCAAGTGGTAGGGTTTTTTTTATTAAAACTTTAGGAAAGTCAGCATTCAGCAACATTTCAATATCCTTTACTATTTAGTAATTGTGCTTATGTATTCATTGGGTAAATCCTACATAAATAATATTAATTCCTAGTATTTAATCGCATCCCTGGGAAATGGGACTAATTTACTGTACATCTGATGTCATATCAGATTCTAACAATTGTGCATCTCTTTTTCCATGTTGGGGAGTTACATAATGTCTTTTTTTTACTTTAGTGCTGTTGACAATTCTTTGAGATGTGTTATATAGCTGTTTCATTTCTGCCTGCCTACCTAATGGTAAGCTGAATTGATAAAACAATTCCAAAGTCTTACCACAACAAAATGTAAAACTGGACAATACAGAATAGATTGTGCAGCATCCAGCGTTCCAATAAATAAACCTACGTGTGTTCATGAAAACAACAAAGCAGCCCAGACCTTTCAAAAAGAAATTGCATTTTGCACTGTAGTGAAGTGTTTGTGAGGTCTTTGTTTACTTGTTAGAGTCTGCTTCAGGAAAGGTGGTGCACTTGGGCTTTGTGATTCATTTTAAGTTTTATTTACTCAGGTGACCAGACCAAAACAAATGGAAAATATTATCTGTAAAGGAAAAAAGAGGAGGCATCCATGTAGAAAATTGGACAGATACTTCTGAATTTGACAAACAACAGCTGATGGCAAAAGAAATTACAGAAAAGAAGTTAAACTTCTGTCAATATTGGAAAGCAGGAAATTATATTTTCAAAAGGCAGGATGCCTTTGTTATGTTCGTTATGTTTAGTAATTAAAAGCTAATATTTATTCTGACATCACTGAAAAGGAAGCAACATTTTGGCTGCTTCTCTGAAACTTTCCTAGCTCTCCGGTACCCTTCAGGTGTAGGTACCAGAAGCACACACAGTATTCAAGTTGTGGTGTATTAGACTGCTCTAATGGGACTAAATTTTCTGAATTCAAAGATAAAGCATCATTGCCCTAATTAGAAAAAAATCAGATTCTTAAAATACTGTGCATTTTTGTCATCTGTACCTTAAATTAAAGGTGAAAGTGTTACTTGCCTTATGCCACCTTTTTAGATCAGTTTGGAGCTTAATACTCAGAGGCAAAAAAGGACTGAAACTAGTTCTTGAATACTAGCCTGCCCCATGTGTCATGTGCACGTTCTCTCTAGCTCAGGGGCAGGTAATTATTTTGGGTGGAGGGCCACTAAACTAGTTTTGGTGACCTGTCGAGGGCTGCATGGGTTGCCCCACCCCCTGATCACCATATGACTAACAGTCCCACCCCCCAGTCCCTGACCTTTGCCACCAGATGTCCCTCTCCTTGCCCCCCAGAAATACTCCTTTTGGAAGAGGAGGGTTGCCATCTTTGAACCAGGAAAAAACCAAATCATACACTAACAGTAAAACACCTACTATAACATTTTAATTTTATTAGAAAAAATATTTGTCATGATTTGTGTTTGCGTAGTGCATATAGAGGGGGTTGCATAATAACTCAAAAATAGTCTTACTCTTGTATATTGTGTGTGGGAGGGTGCAAGGTGCGGTTGGAGTATTGTATGGTGAGGTATGGGGAGTGTGTGTGTGTATGTGTGTGCGTGCACACGTGTGCAGGTGTGTACGTGTAGTGAGGTATGTGTGTGGTGAGGTGTAGGGGGAGGTGTGGGGGGGTTGTGCAGGGGTGTGGCTTTGTGTGTTGGGGGGCATAGGGTATATTGTGGAGTGTATGTATATGTGCAGGGATTGTGGGGGAAGGGTGAGGGTGTGAGAGAGGGTAGGTGGGCGTGGGGACCCCCTCATACATTCCTCCACATGGTATGCAGCCCTTGCTGCACCCGTGCAGGCGCTTGCACCCTGTGGCACATGGCTCTGGCCAGCGTTGCACATGGGGATGAAGAGTGCAACCTCCCCAGCCTGCCTCTACTGTGAGGGCTACATACAGAGTGTATACAACTCCAGATTAAGCCCTGCACTGGAGCTGGCTGTCTTCTCTGCCCCCCTGCCATGTAGGTCCCAGGACTCCGTGGGGAAGCAGGGGTGAGGGTTCCCCTCCACTTCCAGCATAGTCCCGGGACCTGCACAAAAGAGGGCTGGGAAAACAGCCAGCTACAGCACAGGGCTGGATAAAGGCAGGCTGGGCAAGCTGCACTTCTCTTCCCCACACGCAGCACTGGCTGGAGCCACGTGCTGCCAGGCACCAGAACCTGCACGAGCGCTGCCGCCTGTTCCTGCTGCTGGCAGCAGGGGCTGCATGCCATGTGGTGGAGTGTGTGGGGGGTCCCTGCACCCTCTCTCACATCCACACCACGCCCAACTGAGCTCGGGGCTCCTACCCTCCACACCCCCCCAGGCACAGGCTCCACAACCCACCCAGCTGCAAGCTCCCCCCACCCCAACTGCTTCCCTACCTAGTGCCTGGAGCAAGTGTGATGGCAGTGAAGCCAATAAGGTCCCATGGGGTGGCTGTGGTAGTACAAGCAGCAGCCTAGCCTAGCAGCGTATGCTGGCTGGAATGGGCTAGGCCTTTCCACCCATGAGGGTGGAAGCAAGGCACAACAGAGTATGTTTTGGGGGTGGGCGGAGAATGCCTGGGTGCCTCACTCCCACCCTGCTTGATGGAAGGACTGGATGAGGTACAATTAGTTGGTGGGTGCCTGTGGGCTAAATGAAAGTGCCTAGCAGGCTGCATCCAGCCGACAGACTATATTTTGCCTGCCTCTGCTCTAACCTGACATGTTGGAATATGCAAATGATATTAAGTAAACTACAATGGGGCTGGGTTACATAAATGAGCACAGTGCACGGACCTAGCACCAGCAACAGGCAGCAAAATGTGCCACAAACTGTCATAGCCTATGCTGGCTGTATAGCTCTAGTAGTTTAGTCATGCCAACTATTTTCAAACAGGAATGTGGCAGCAGACCTTCAGTGTCCTTCCAGAAACCAAGAGTCTGCTGAAAACCAGCAGCTTATCTCCAGGGCTCAGTTAGGACTGAACTAAGCAAACAGACACAAGTTTTACGAATAACTTCAAGAATCTGTATAGGCCTCTTTGGGTTGTGATGTTGTGGGGTAGGCCATAGTAGTAATTCCTGCTCTTCACACATACATACACAGGAGGTACTACGAGGGCATGATTTATGATATGGCACGCATGATGATAGCAGTAGCCCACCTGATCCTTCAGTGCTCTGGGGGACCTGAAATGTCTATTTATACAACCTTGCCCTTGATTTACATCAAAAAGGCCATTAGAAGAGCCAAGACATTTAACTCACCTCCTGACCAGACTTTGCAGAGTTTTCTGAATGTAAAGATTCAATCTCTCCTTCAATCATGGCAGCTTCTAGGCACTCATGCAGATCTTTAAAGCCATTAACCTGGAGTGGGTACTGGCCAAACATTTCTGTGTTTTCAAATTTCTTACCTAAGCAGAAGAGAGATATTAACAGTTCAGGCTTCACAAATAAGTGTTTATCATTTAAACTTCTTACCACTCAAGTGTGTTGTAATTCCCAGTGCAGGTCCCATATGATGCTGTAGTCATGAACAAATTCATTATATACAGCTTTGGAGAGGAAATATCAGAGATATTAAAATGACTAGATATTTTCCTCCTAAAGCACTAACAGTTAATACCAGCATACAATTAGGCAATTTAACAATTATGTTTACTTCTCAACAGATGTGCATAGTGTTTTACAAATATAAAATGAAGATCCAATTCTGGAAATACAAAATAACCTCTCAGTGGGCAAGTCTACATATGCAAATACTGCTGGATGGGTTTACTCCAGAGTAATTTACTCTGGGCAGGCATCTACACAAGCACCCATTTGGGAGCAGATTTGCTGCTCCTGAAAGCAGTCTGCACCAGCCCTCTGCAGTACCCTCTAGATTCCCCCTGGGTACTAGCCCAGGGGCTGACAGGAAGCACAGGGTCAGGAGACAGCCATCTCCTGGCACGAGCTGGGAGATTGCTCCCTGTCGCCAGGAGCTGCCTGCAGCCAGGGCAGGCTCTGGTGACATATCCCAGGCAGGGACAATGTCCCCTGGCCCTGGCAGCAGGAAGCTTCTAGCTCCAGCTCCATGGTTGGGACCAGGGGGCTTGGAAAGAGCTGCAGGGGAGGGGATGGGAACTGCCCCTTCCCTGCACCTCTTTCCAAGCCCCACGCCTCAATCCCCAATTAGGTCATGGGGCTGGGACCTGCCTCTGACTGGGACAGTTCCTAGCCAGCCCTGGGATGCATGAGGAAGTCTGCACATTGGAGCTGGCTGGGAACTGTCTGAAACAAGACAAACCCCAGCCAACTCCAGGCTGCACATGCAAACTTCCCTGAGTAGCACGTGGCTTGCCAGGAACTATCCCAGTTAGGGACAGATCCCAGCTAGCTCCAGGCTGGGCAGGGAACTATCCTCATGCAGGGAACTCCCTGCCCCTGCTCCACAATCATGAAGTGGGGGCTGGGAGCTCCCTGCTGCCAGGGCAGGGGGACATTGTGCCTACCTCGACTCTGGTAGCAGAGCCCACCCTAGCAGTAGGCAGCTCCCAGGGGCAGGGAGCAATCTCCCACCCCATGCTGCCCAGCTGACAGGCAGTAAATTTGCTTCCAGTCAGCCGTCTACACTTGCCTTACTGCACATTAAGTACTAGGCGCTTAATCTGCTACTAACATTTGCAAGTAGCAAATTAACTGCTTTGTACAGCAAATTACTGCAAAGTAAGGGTCTCTACATGTAGACACAGATGCTTACTATGCAGTAATTTGCTCTACTGCACAGTAAAGTGTCTCATGTAGATGCGCCCCAGATTTCTTAAATACATCTGCACAGTCTCAGTAGTCACAAGACAATAAAATGTGATAAAGGATTACTTGAAAAAATAAGTTCTACAGCATTAACCCATAAGAGAGAACATTCATAATTTCTACCTTAAGAATATTACACATCTGTGCAAAATGAATGTAAAGGACATCAAACTCAGAGAGAGAAATGATGGTGACAAAAGGTTAAAAAAAAGAAACTAATTCATTTTCATTTATTCTCTGGTCAGAAAAGTCCAGTTTCATGACCAATTTCCTTGACACACGGGTGATAAATGAAAAGAATCTGATCTGAGTGCAGAGCAGAAGTAAGAACGCTGAAGCAAAGCGGTGAGTCTGGAGGATGGATTTAAAAGAAGACAGTGAAGTGGGAAAGTCATCAGAAAGAGGATGTTTCAGATAGTAGGATAGTCTGTAAGTCCTTCAAAAGTGATAGGTGCTGCAATTTTTCAGAGAACACATATCAATCCAATACAAAGTAATTACATTTTTTTTAACTGGGCTAAAAAAAAACAGAGAGAAAGAAAGGGAACTGCTCACCAACAAGCAAAAATAAGACCTGCTCAGTTTAATGAAATAATGACCTCAAACCATGTTGTCAGTCAAGTCTCAGTAACAGGGAATGTAAACCCCCCCACCACTAAATTTTGCATTATTTCAAATCTATTAGAAATTATCAGAAGTGTCTTCCAAGCTCATAATTTGTCACATATTTACCCCCATACTGCCTTGATTCATATACTAAAACATTCATTTCAAAATTGCTTTTTGATTAAAAAAAATATTTCTGTGGAACATGTATGGACATGTGTTAAACAAGTATAAACAAAAGAGCTTTTCTAGCTGAATTACAATAAACTTCATACCTTCAAGCACACCCACTGCTAGAAATCGTCCATAGAACAACTCTACCATTGGATTCTTTGGCTTCTCTCCATCCCTAAAAACATTAAATATGTAACCATATGATGAAAAACAATAACATCACATACTAGAAAATATAACACTTGGTTTATTATGGAAACAATATATAACAACTGTTATTAAAAATGAAATATCCTGCTACAGCCAAGCTTTCTACTTTTTATCCGAATGGTAATGCAGAGGTTAGCGTATTTACAAAAGTAAGATCTATTCTGGAACTAAACTTAGTGCAGTTTATTGAGCATTTTATTCTGGATAGTTCTGTGCATATTTTAAACCAGAACCAATTCACAAGATGGCTGAAAACATACATGAAGAGTTTCCTCTAACAATCCTGTAACATTTAAATGGTACAATTTGCAGATGTTCAGCATCCCAGATGCTCTTCAACTCTGGGCAGGGCTCCACTCTCTGCTCCAGCTCAGCAGGGCTGGCCCTGCCTCTCTGCTCCCTGGCTGGAGCTCTGGCAGAGACTACAGGTACAGTGGCATCTGCCTGGCTTCCTCCTGCTTCCCACCATGATCCTCCCACCCCACACTGCTCCGTGCTCAAGCAGGGATTCCCCCCTCCCCTCTGCGTTACACAGACACTTCCCAGCATTAGCTACCATATCACATGCTGGCTATGGTCTGTGCTGTGGGAGACAGAACAAAAGCAGACAAGACAGTGTCCACTTAGGGCTTTTTAGAGCTAATGAACAGGTAGCTGGTAATGTCCTTCCATTTCTTCCTTGGAACAAGTTGTTTAAGAAGAGCTTGATCTAATGACAGCCTTTTGTCTTATTTTGATGGGCTGAAAAATGCTATCAACTCCCTGCGCAACTCCCTGCTGTGTAACAAAATGCTCCCAGCTAGCTCCCTGCTGATCAGGAGCAGCGAGGGGGGGGGGGGGCAGACGACCCCCTCTCTAATCAGAGATCACAGCATCCTGCTTGGGCCTGGCCACACCCCGCTCAGCTCAGACCTGTGGAAGGGAAGGGAGGGCTGCTCCAGCGCCTCCCCCCGGCATCTAGCCTGAGCCACTGCAGGCATATGTCTGCATTTATGGAATGAAAAGGGAATGTCTATCCACCTCCAAATCAGTTCAAGCGTTGCAGGTTAGACTAACCTGCAAAGATTGAATCAATTCAGGCTCAGGCTTTTTGAATGTCCATCCCTAGCCATTAAGTTCATTAAGTCTCCCAAAATATAAAAAGGGTTCAAAATCTTAGGGATAGATCCTGTTCTAAATGAAATCCTATTCAACTTTGATTCCCTGAAAAAAACATTAACACAAAAGATGGATGGGTCTTCCTCCACCTCCTCCCAGCTGTTGTAACAGTCTATGACTAAGAATACGAATGGACTGTTACTGTAGCCATGGTGGTCCAGAAAAAATATACAGAAAGCAAGGGGGTTTTCTAGCAATATTTTCATTTGGATCAACTGTATAATTGGTAGAAATATTAGGCAGACTTTCAGGCACAGTGTCCTTCTTCAAGTCACCTTCAGGCTAAGATGAAGGTACAGTACACTACTATCAGTTTTTCACTGTCTTAACCAGAATGGAATAGGACAGCACTCAAAATACTTAGAGTGTGGAAATACAACTACTATTTTACTAAAGATTTTATTTAGCAGTAAGGCGTGGACACATGGTCAGCTCTCCCAAGATTACAGCTACCTTGGGGTGCAACCAATTAGAAGACCAGACACAATACAAAACCAGATTAATGGAGCACTTACTCCATTTTCCAACAGGTGCAGTGACTTACACTGGCACAAGACTGTACATCATGTGCCCACTCCACTTTTATCTCACAGCAAAGTTAAAACACTCTCAAGTATATATGTTTGTGCCCTCACCCATAGATACATAGATGTAAGGAAAAATTAACAATTTCTTGAATTAGAGTGGTCAGAGGTTGGTACTGGAAAGGCCAAAAGAGGAGTGGCAACATGTGGCTGCTAGAAAGAGGGTCCCCAAAATGCCAGCGGAACAGAATGAAGTCAGCAACTATAGTCAAGCACTCTGCAGTGGAACAGCTGAGGATAAGGCAGAGATAAGGACATCAGAAGGCAAGAACCCAGAGGACTCAGCAGTCTAGACAGCATGAAGTGCAGGGCCCCAAGGATAGAGACTTTAAGACCACTTCTGCAAGAAGGAAGAAAAGAGTGGTGATAGTTGGCAACTCCCTTCTGGAGGGTACAGAGGCACTAATTTGTTATTCAGATTTGAGGTCATGGGATGAGTGCTTTCTTCCTGGAGGCCATATTCAGGATGTTACTGAAAAACTGCTAGAACTCATCCATCTCCAGGACCACTACCCTTTCCCACTTGTCCATATAGACATCAATGATGTTGCCAGAAATGACACCAAGCAGATCAGAAGAGACTGTAAGGCTCTTGGCAGAAGGATTAAGGAGCTTGCAGCACAAGTGGTGCTCTCATCAATCCTTCCCTTGGAAGGCAAAGGCTCGGGAAGGGACAGTCATATCCTGTAAGTAAATAAATGGTTGAGACAGTGAAGTCAATGTGAAGACTTTGGATTCTTCAAAAATGGATGGATGTTCTGGAGAGAAGGACTGGTATCAACAGATGGGATTAATTTCACTAGAACAGGAAAGAATACCTTTGGGGATCATATGGTCAACTTAATAAAGAGGGCTTTAAATTAGGTACCATGAAGGATGGTGAACAAAGCCTCCAGCAACAGGACAGAATGTAG
>NW_017729032.1:233195046-233207470 GCF_001723915.1 Gavialis gangeticus
TGTGTCAGAGTTGTCTGAATTATCAGCTGTTGCTGAAATTATAATCATAAATCTATGGTGTGCCAGAGAACTATAACTCAACTAAAAAATGACCCAGAAGGGAAGTGGGTAGACTGGAACACAAAATATGAGAGGTGCACTAATACATCGGTCCCATATCAGATCAGCAGTGATATAAGGAAAAAAGTGACAGTATTGGAAATCAGCTTTTTATGGCTGATGTGGCCAATAATGGGGCCAATAAATGCCCTGTGCATACGCAGCTGCAGTGCAGCACATGGGCAGCCAGGAGCACAGCCTGGCAGTGTGGCGAGAAGCCAGGTTCGGCTGGTAAGTCTGTTGTGAGGAAAGGGGGCATGGGGAGGGGAGAGATCAAGGTCCTCTTGGTGAGGGAGGGAGTGAGGCTCGGGCTGGGGCAGGTGTTGCACAGCCGGGATAGGGTGTAGGATGGAGCCACAAGTGTCTCGTCCAGGGACATGGGGGGGGGGTGGTGATGGTGGCAGCTCCAGCTGCTGCATGCACCCTAGGAAGACATGGGGGGATGCCCCTGGATCTGTGCAGGATGAGGGTGGGCTGCCACTGCGGGCTAGGGTCAGGGCAGCACCAGGCTCTTTCTGACAGGGTTGAGCCAGGGCTGTGCTCAGTGGTGGCTCTGAGAGGGGTGCTCAGGAGGACTATGGCAAATTTTGGAGTGGCTGCAGTCCTCCCCACCCCCACCACAGTCCCCTTCCCAGCACCACCACTACCGTCCACCCCAAGCACAGCCTGGCCCAGCCCCCTCGCCAGGAAAATCCCAGTGCTGCCCTTGGCCCCGGCCCCAGCCCGCAGCTGCAGCCTACCCTCGTCCCGCACAGATTCAGAGGCACCACACCCTGCCCCTCAAGCCCTCCCGGGATGCATGTAGTGGTACGAGCTGCCCCCCCACACCATGCACTCTGGATGAGCCGCTCATGGCTCCATCTTGTGCTCTGCCCTGGCTGGGCAGCACCTGCCCTTGCCCCAGCTGCAGTCCCTCCCTCAACACAGGGGCCTCCATCTGCACCCCCATTCTCCCTTCCCTCCTCCCCTCCCCCACAACAGACTTACCAGCTGGACGCCACTCTCCGTGCTGCCTGGCTCCATACTGGAATCGGATAGGGATTGGCTGATATGGCTTACTAAAAATCAGCCACAGGTATCAGCCCAAAAAATCTCTATTGGTGCACCCCTACAAAATATATCCAATGTATGTATACAAATGTGAGAATTATGGAGAATAAACAGTATGGGCTCAAAGCCATAGCCTGTGAAAAGAACTATGATCTGATTTGTACTGCAGGGACCTAACAGGGCAGCTCTTATAGCTGGACTGTCAACACTGATAGTTACAATCTGTTTCAGAAAGACAGGGATGGGAGAAAAGGTGGTGGTGTTGCCCTGCATGTCAGTAATACATATACTTGTTCCCTGGGTCATGAGGAAGAAGACAACAGATCAAAATGTGTTTGGGTGAAGATAAATAGTGAAAGATACAGCACTGCTGAAGTGGGGATTTGTTGTAGGTCACCAAGTCAGAAAAAAGAGATGGATGAGGCACTCTTCAAGGAAATGACAAATTATCCAAAAATTATAAGACAGTACTTATGGAAGACTTCATTTTTCTGGAAGAAAAATGCAAACAAACATAAAATGTCAAGCCAGTTCCTATCTTGTATGGAGGACAACTTTCTGTTCCAGAAGGTAGTGAATACACCTAGGGCACAGATTCTCAACCATAGTGCTGCAGCACTGTGGGGTGCCACAAGATCATTTGAAGGGTGCCCCAGTGAGGAGATAAGCAGATAAAGGGCAGGCTCACACTCTCCCTGCTTAATTTCTTCCCCACCCCAACTGCCTGCCCTATTTGGCAGGAAGCCCTATAATAAACAGGATGCCACTCAGTTCACAAAAGTTATGAAGTAGTACCTTGAGTCTAAAAAGGTAGAAAACCACTGATCCTCTAAAGGATTATCTATTTTGGATTTTGTCCTGACCAATAGGAAAATTGGTGGAGGATATGAAAATGATGGGCAACCTGAGGGGAAGAAATCATGGTATGATAGAATTCCAGATCCTGAGACAAGGAAACCATAAGGTCAGAACTAATAGACTAAGATTTCACAAAGGCAAAATTCAACTGACTAAAGGAGATAATAGCCATGGTGCCATGGGAAGACAGACTGAAAGAGAAAGGCACTCAAGAGGATGGGAGGCTTCTGAAGGGGATGGTATTGAAAGCCCAACAAGAAAACACTGCAACATGATGGAAGCAAAAGAAGAATGGTAAGAGACCAATCAGGCTGCACAAGGAACTTTTAGGATATCTCAAATAATAAAGGAAAGTACAGAGACAATGGAAAGATGGGCAGGTCACCAAAGAAGTATCCAAGGAAAAAGCAAGAACTTGCAAGGATCAAACCAGGAAAGAAGAGGTTCACCTGGTAAAGGAGATTAAAGACTACAAGAAGAGGTCTATAAGTATCTTGGTCAGAAAAGAAGGACCAAGGAAGCTATGTGTCCAGAGTTAACTCATCAGGGGAACTCTTAACAGAAGATGCAAGGAAGGAGGAACTACTCAACAGCTACTGTGCCTCAGCTTAAACTGCAACCACAGGCCTAATAACAATTATTTGGATAAGGAAGAAAGGAAGCAGAGGGATGAAGTGAGAGTCAGAGAGTTTTTGATGGGTCTGAATGAAATCAAGTCAGCAGGGCCTGATGAATTTCATTCCAGGATACTAAAGAAACTGGTAAAGGAGATGCTGGAGTCCTTGTCAATAATATTTACTAGTTCATGGAGGACAGTGAAGTGCCAGAGGACTGGAGGTGGGCCAACTTGTCCTCTAAAAGAGGCAAAAAGCAGGGCCCAGGGAACTACAGACCTATTTGCCTCACCTCAATACCTGGAAAGTTCTGGAGCATATCCTAAGAAAGGCCATTTGAAAGCACACGGAGGAGGTAAGGTTGATTATGAGCAGCCAGCATGGATTTACTATGAATAAATACTGCCAAACAATTCTGGCCTTCTTCGACAAAATAACTACTTGGTTGGATGGAAATGCAATGGATATAGTGTATCTGCATTTCAGCAAGGCTTTTGACAAAATTTCCCACGTGACCTCCTTATAAACAAATCAGAAAAATGTGGGGTAGACAAAACTACTATCAGCTGGACAGACAACTGCTCAATAGCTACTAGTAAATGGATACACGTCAGTATGATGAGCTTTCAAGTGAAATCCCACAGGGGTCTGTCCAGGGCCTGGCATGGTTCAACATGCTTAATGATTAAGCATGCTAAGTTAATGATTTAGACACTGGAATACAGAGCTTCTTGAACAAATTTGCAGATTACACAAAACTGTGAAGGATCACAAACACATTGGAGGAGAGGAGCAAAATTAAGAAAGATACTGACAGACTGGGAAGCTGGGCTGGAACTTTTAATAAATTAGACGTTTTTCAAGAGTCAGAGATTGTAATGACAAGGAATTTAGCAGATTCACTGGAATCGGATGTGGCTGTGAACACTTCTGCTATAGCCATTATGGCAGCTTGAGCTAACAGGATGAAATTCAATCCTGATAAATCCAACACATCAGCAAAAACAATCAAAAATATAAATAAAAAAAGGTGACACCTGGCTGGATGGCAGAAGTACACAGAAGGATCTAGGAGCCTTGTAGATCACAGACTTAATATAATTCTACACTATGATACAGCTGTACAAAGAATAAATAAGGTTCTGGAATGCATCAATAGATGCATTAGGCACAAGATGAAAGACATGTCAGTGCATCTCCACTCAACACTGGTTAGGTCTCATCTAAAGCACTGTGTGCAGTGCTCCACATTTTAATAAGGACATGAAGAAATTAGAGAGTCCAGAAGCAGGTGACAAGAATGAGACAAGCTGGGGATTTTGACTGGAGTGTGCCAATGCTTCTGCTGGGACTTAAATCCAGAGCCTCCTGGCTGCAGGTTCTTGCCCCTCCACTCACAGCAAGGCCAATGGCCATATTTGGCGTCAAAACGGAATTTTACTCCATGGTCAGATAGATAACAGGCTGTGGGAGTTGTTGCCTTCCTCTGTAGCAGGGGGTGTGGGCCTCTTTTGGACCTCCAGTGTATATTTAACAGCCTTTGTACCAGTAGGACACTGGCAGCCATAGTCCCCCTTATGTACCTGTGGCAGATGAGGGTGTTATATCTTATGCTTGTGACAGGGTTGACTGCATAGTCATACTAACACATTAGACAATGGATTTGTATACAATGGTTTGGATAGGGATGATCCTGCCTCTGGTGTGGGGTTGAACTAGATGACTCCTGGAGGTCCCTTTCAGCCCTACTTTTCTATGAGTCTTTGATTCTATGTCCTCAAAGCAGCTTTCCCTATACAGTGAAACTTTAAAAGCTGATTTAAATGAAAAATGCCAAACAAAACAAAACAAAAAAAAATCAGCCATAGACTAGATTGTTTTAAGCATGCCTTAAAAAAGGACTACTGATTCTTATCCCGTTACCTGGATTAGCTCTTATGATCCCTTTTTTCCTACTGATTTATTACTTTGCTTCCTCTCTTCATACCGGCCTCCACCCCTCTCTGACTTCTCTCCCAGCTGTGTCTTTTGTATGCAAATCACTTTCTGATAGCCTGCTTTGTGCATGTCCTTTCATGGCAGCTGATGAAGTGAGAGATATGCCTCACAAAAATTTATGCATATCTGATTTAGTTAGCTGCTAATGTGCATTTCTACCCTGCCTTTTCTTCCCCTAATAGAGGAATACAGGTCCTTGTAATACAGGTCCCCTTTTTCCTCACCGTAAGCGAGGACTAAGTTATTTCTTCTGAAATTTCCTCTTCACATCAGGGGACGATGATCAAAGGACATGGGAGGGAAGCAGTTTTCTTTAAAAATGATGGTTTATTTTTATTATAACATTTTGATAAATGCCATTTCTACAAGGAAGAAAACTCTCACCTCTCCTCTTCAGCTTTAATTTGGAAGGCATCTTCTAACCAATCTAACAGCTTGTGCGTGAACTCACTTACATCTTGCTGTTAAAAACAACAAACGATTAATAAACATTTATGTGTATTCCAGAAAACAACCAGGTGTTACTCACCTTCAAGAACTCCAAAAGCAAAACATTTTAACACCATATGACAATTGTTTCCTACAGGTGGCTTCCAGATTGCATTGCAGTCCTTACCACCGCTCACTTATCATGGTGCTCCAACGCATTTCATGTACCTCATTGTCTAAACCCTCTGGTATCTGACAAGGGATGACTGATGCTGCCTACATGGAATACTGAATTCAGTATATTAACTGAATTAGAACCTAATAAGTGAACGACATAACCTCATGTGGATAAAACTGACTGAAAGGAGAAAAATACTTCTCAAAATTGCCAAGATTGAGAGAAAACCAAAAGAAAATACAAGTACCAAAACCCTCCAAATGAATATCTAGGAAAAAACCATATCAGGACTATAATTGCCCAAAATGTTCTTTAGGTATCAGAAATAAGTTTCTTCCAAAAGCTATTAGTTCCATTTAACTTCCAAATTTTACTCCTGAATGTGGAACTCTAGAATGCGAGTCTTTTAATAATTTGAATGATAAAAATAATTATTACATGTTTTTTGTTCTTTTAATTTAAAAACAAAGATTATGACAGGTTGTTTCTACTTGCAAGTTTTGCTCTGGTATGTGGAGAGAGTATGTGCATCTGAAACTGACACTCCGATGTAGTCATAACATATTCCATGGGGACAACAATCAAAAGAAAGAGAATAAAGTGAAACAGTTTCCATCAGCAGCAATTTATATAGTATGTTTAAACATGTTATGTTAAACATTTGTTAGACACAACCATACAAAAAAAAAAGACCAATTTTATTTATAAATCTTTAAATGTTACCTGTTGAGAGTCGTTTGATTTGAAAGCATTTTTAAGAATTTCGACTGCTCTGGATGGATCAACGTATTTTCTCTTTGAGCCAACAAGAAGTGCAAATAGATACCTCAGCTCACGCATGAAAGGCAAATTCCGATGTTCCTATATTTGAAAAGATTTGAAGTATTTAATGCAAAATAGTTGCACATGTATCATCTTTTAACAGTAAAAAAGAAACTGGGCACATGCAGTATGTGACTATAGGGTAGAACAGACATCACACAATGAAGCAGATCAGCTGTGCCAGGATGCGACCCAGCCCAGCTGATCTGATGCCTTGGACAAAACATATAGCCTGGTTTTCTACCCATTGATCCTGCAACACAAGAGGCAGCAAGTTCTCCATTTACAGAGACCCACCCTGGGAAATGTCTGGGATGAGTTTCTGTAAGCAAGGAATGCCAAGCAGGCACTCCCAGGGCTAAAGAGGCCCACTCCTTCATGGGAATTCCTACGACATGCAGGATCAGGCCCCTCAACCTCAGGAACATCTGCCCGGAGCAGCCAGAGAGTGTGGGCAGCTCTGGGCTGTCCATTCTCTCGCACTATAAAGCTAACAGACATCTGCTGCAATAAAATAGCAGAAACTATTACTACCCTTTAGTTGGAGACATAAATTAGGACACTTATGGCATGGCAAATGGTACAGACATGTTTGATTTCCCTCTCTACCAACATAAAAATTGTTATGGCAGCACAAGGGCAATAGCTATTTATACCCTACATTTTGTGTACCACCATGATATGCAATATTCACTTAGGTATTGCTCATGTTGGGCCACAAGCATTTTGTTTGGGTCAAGCCACAATACAGATATTGATATAAAGTTCTCAAAAGACTGCAGTCAAACTTGGATTCCTGAAAATTAGTTTTTATGATGCCAAATTTAGACACAGTTATTTGTCAAGGGCTGGTGGTTGCAAGGGGGGGACCTCCTGGAGTTGTACTTATGACAGTAAAAAATTCAAAGGACTAAGTTTCCAAGGCTTGTGCCCATCATCACCCCTGGCCTTGATAAACTAGGAGCAACATGAAACAGCCTGCTCTTATATCTAGACAGGCTTAGTTAAAATACTTGTGCAGGATTTTGCAGTTCTCCAACACTGAAGTGATAAACACAAAATTGTAAAAGTAGGCCAGCAATATTTTTAACCTATAAAAATCTAAAAGAAAAGTACAGTAAATGGAAATGTATAGACAGACACCTCCGTTTTAAACACAGCATTACAGGTGCTATACAATATCAGCCACACCTTTCTTACTCCAGCAGGGGTTGCTGATAAATGGTCATGAGTTTAAGGGAGACACAAGATTTGTATTTCCAGTAAGCATAATGGCATCCCGATCCAATACAGATGTTGAGGTACTAGTCAAACAAATTACCTGCTGACAATAATGGCACACTACAGTCAAATAAAGAGCAAACTTGTTTAGGCAGTTCTATGGAATGATGCTTGGTACGTGCGAGAATGTTTTGGGTAAAACTTATGCTATATATTATATTTAAAAAAGGAATAATAATTATTTCAACTGTACTTTGCATGCTAGCTTTCACAGTCAGATCACCACACATCTGTTACCTGCTCTTCCACCCTGCCCAGGTGTGGGCAACATTTGCAGAATCAAAAGTAATGGAAGATAATGGCTGCACTAAACCTAAAGCTCTTTTTCCAAAGTTTAAATCTTTGGGGAGGGGGTTTATGACTTTTTACATTCAAATCAGATTTCTATTTTCATTTTCCTAGTTCATTATGCTATTATGTTCCATATGCTATTTTACAGGAGTAAATTGTTAAATTATATTTCATCTTAGTTTTGTAAACTAGTTTACTAGTGATCAAGATTTCAGATTTAAAAGCATTTTTCTATTAATATGCATCCATATCAATACTCAGCTTTCTTAAATTTTATTTTGGAATGTACTGAACTCAGAATATTCTAGATTCCGTTCCTGCTTCTGATTGATCAGGGTATATGTGAATGGACAGTCCTGCATCCTTCATCTGCACCCCAAGGCTGATATAAGCTGCATGACAAGCAGCATGTTTTAAATTGTGTCAGTATATACCATCTATGAACCTATGTAGCTGCCATGTACAAGGTCCTGTATTCTCTTCCACCTCTACAAGACCATGTAAATAGCCAGCATTTTTAACATTTTCTAATAAAGTTTTAAGTTTGAATCATGGTAGTGTCTAAATAGCCTAGTTGGGAATCAGGTCCCTGTTCTACCAAAAGCAATCTTCAGGGCCATAATAAAAAGATATGTTGACTTCTAAGAACTCTGTTTGGTAGGGCTGTGCAAAGTTTCGGTAGCCAATTAAATTTGGAGGTGATTCGGCCCAATTCAGCAGCCAAATTTCCAAATCCAAATTGAATCAGGAGATCCATTAATCTCTCTGAACTGAACTGGAAGCCTCCAAATTGATTCAGAGTGATTTGGAGAGATTCAGCCATAGACTGTATAGGCAGGCACTAGGCAGTGCTGGAGGGAGCAGCTGGACAAGCCCTGGCAGAAGCCATGATTCTTCCAGCTGCTTCCCCAGCTGCCCCCTGACCACGGCGAAGTGGTCAGTGCTGGTAGCCCTGGGACAAGCCACAGGGGCTGGGGGAATAACTGGGGAGCTGGGGAAGCAAACCGGAAACTGGGAAATGGAACTGGAAGCTAAGGGAATGACCGGGGACTGGAGGAATAGGGGCCTCCCTCCAGCTCCCAATTTGATCCCCCAGATCCCCAATCATTCTCCCCAGCCCCTGTGGCTTATCCTGTGACTGCCATCACTGTCTGCCTGTATAGTCTATTGCCAAATAAGATTCGGCGTAGAATATCTTCAAATTCAGATTTGGCCAAATTGAATCGGGATAGTGATTCAAGTCACTGAATCGAATAACGTCCCTCCGAATCACCGAATCCAAATCCAAAGTGAACACTTTCCACTTTGCACAGGCCTACTGTTTGTGCACCCCATTCTGTTTATTACAGCCTGCAACACTGTGCTTCATGGCTACTGATGCTTAAATGGCCTTTGCCAAATGATCCAGTACAGTGTTGTGATGCCGCTGCCACACACTTGCACGAAGCTTGCAGCTGTGCAAGATATGGAGCAGGGTCTCACTATTATAGCCACACCTTTGACACCTCTTGTCTTGTCAGATGTACCAGATGATGCCAACAGGCATTTGAGACGGGCTCATTGGATGAAGCACCACTCTGCAAAGCACATGAAATTCCCATAGAGCATGAAGCAGTTGCTGGTGTGCCACTTTGAGGTGACCTCAAAGACCCTGTCCTGGTCAGATTTCACCTTCATGTCACAGAAGTACTTAGGCAGCATAGCATCCTTCAGGAACCTCTCAAGGAACAATAGTGATCTGGTTGCCAGTTGGGGCTGGGATTACCAAGACCTCCAGCACCTGCCGCTCCTCACACCATTTCTTGGAGCACTGATACAGAGCTGATGCACTTCCCAAGGCACCACATGGCAAGGCCTTACTGTGGACCTAAGCCTACAAAGTCTCTGCCATCTCATCTAAACTTTCCTGAGCTGGTTGCTGGAGGCCACATGGCCTGGTCCTTGCTGGATGGTGGCCCAGTAATCTTCCTTTTGGTGTCTCTTTCAGGGCACCAGCAGCAATGTTGTGTACCAGACTGAGGCAGGTCAGTAGGGAGAAGGCATAGGTGACTACTGCAGTGTTACAGAGGTCTCCTATATATGAAGGACACTGGTAACCCTGTGCAAATAGGGGATAAGCAGGATCTCATCCTGGCCCATAATAGCATATTCATCCACTTCTTTAGGAGCTGCATGATTTCACCATCTGCTTTCTTGAAAGGTGTCTTAGGGACTGGTGTATTCTCAAGAACAGTAATATATGAGAAACAGCAGTGTTTATCATATAAATCTTCTGCCAAGAGGCCAGCAGGGAGGAGTCGAGTTTGTGGGTGCTCCACACAATCCCAGGGATAATCTCTTCCAGCGTCTGTCTCACCAGGGGACTAGTGGCATGCCCCCATTGGAGGTAGGCCTCACTCTCCTTCAGGTGCCTCTTGGGCTCACCCTGGGTCTTGCCAGTAGCAGCCAGGACTGCGTTTCTTTCCCTGCAGTTGATATTCAAAGAGAGACATTTTGGAGGCATTGAAGAAATCAAGCCCCATCCACCCAGCTACCACAGAACTTAGCATCCTCTGGAGATCACTGGGCTCATCAGCAGTGAGGACCAGGTTGTTTGCATAGGCCAGAATTATCAAATTATGTCCATCCTGTCTTTTGCACCTAATGCTTCTACTGATGCATCCCAAAACAGCATTCACCTTCTTTGCCACTGCATCACATTGCAGACTCGTATTGAATCTGATCTACTAAGACTCCCAGATCCTTCTCTGTGGGGCTGCCATCCAGTCAAGTGTCACCCATTTTGTATTTATGATTATTCTTCCTGAAGCGTAGCACCTTGCATTGGTTAGTATTGTAATTCATGCTGCTAGCTCCAGTCCAGATTTCCAATCTGCCAAGATCCTTCCAAATTACACACCTGTCTTCCAGTGTGATCACAGTCCTTCCCAGTTTCATGTCATCTGCAAACACAATCCTTCCCAGTTTCATGTCATCTGCAAACATGCTCAAGAAGCTTTCTATGCATCCAAATTATTAGTAAATACGTCTATTAGTAAACAATATAAATTTAATTATTTACATTTAATTGCATTTAATTATTTATAGATCAATAAAGTACACAGTACAGACCCCTTTAGAACTCCACTCAAAACCTCCTGCTATTCTGATATGTATCCATTTATAATTACCCTTAGCTTGCAGCTATTGAGCCATTGTCTATTCACCTTATAATAGTTCTGTCCAGCCCACATTTCTCCAATCTGTTTATGAGAAAGTCATGTGGGGCCTGTGGGGCCTTGTCAAAAGCTTTGCTAAAGTCCAGCAACACTATATCCACAACATTTCCTTCATCCACCCAAGTAATTACTTTGTCAAAAAAGGAGATCAAGTTTGTTTGACACCATTTAGTTTTTAGTAAATCCATGCTGGCTGCTTATGATCAGCCTTTCACAGAACCACAGAGAAATAAAGCTAGAAGGGACCCCCATAGGTCATCTACTCCAATCCCCTGCCTTGGGCACGATCACCCCTATCCAAACCATCTTATGCAAATCTATGGTCTAACCTCTTAGCAAAAACAGTCTACCATGATACAACCCAAGACATAATACTCTAACCTGCCACAGGTAAAGCAGGGGGAACCACAGTAGCCAATGTCTTCCTGATGTAAAGGCTGTTAATACACTCAGATCATCCCGGGAAGTGGGCCACACCCCCTCCACCAGATGCTTGCAAATTAACTTCTTTATGATATGCTCCAGTTCCTTCCCAGGTACTAAGGTGAGGTTAAACAGTCTATAGTTTCTTGTGTTCCCCTTTTTGCCTCTTAAAGAAGGGCACATCCATGGCCCTTTTCCAGTCCTCTGGTATCATGTCCATCTCTCAGAACTTGATGAATATCATTGTCAAAGGCTCCAACATCTCTTTTTCCTGTCCCTTCAGTAGTCTTGGATGCAATTCACAGGCCCTGCTGACTTAAATATATTCAACAACTCTCCAACTGTCTGTCCTGTTATTTCATCCTTCAGCTTGCTGCCTTCTTTATCCAAGTAACCATTATTAAACATCTGGATGGAGCTTAATTCTGAAGCAAAGAATGAGGCAAACTAGCTGTTAGTAATTCTGCCTTCCTTGCATTTTCTGTTTAGATATACCCCTAGCTGTTTAACAGTAGATCTGCAGCTTCCTTTGTCTTTTTTTCTGACTAATGTATTTAGAGACATTCTTCTTCTTGTCTTTAACCTCTATTGCCAGGTGCAACTCCTAGTTTCATCTTTATCCATTTCATCATTATCCATCCAACTCATTCTTTCATCCATTATATTGGTGCCGCATCCTTCACCTTTTATCTTCACCCAAATGCATTATGATCTGCTATCTTCTTCCTCCTGAACCAGGGAACAAGTGTATGAGTTTGACATACGAAGTGACCACAGGTGTTCCTCAGACTCTAAACAGCAGGTCATTAGCATAACCATGCTTGCACTGTTGCCTTCCCTATCTTTCAACACTATACAGTTGAGTAAGTCAGGTAACTATGCATTTCCTCTAACATCCAGGAGGGAGGAAACTATTATTATGCCTATTCTGTCATATGGGGGACTGAGTCAGAGGGACTGATTCACCCAAAATGACACAAGAAGTCTTAAGCAGAGCCTAGAATTCATCTCCAAGCCCAGTTCTAGTACTGTCAACAAAAAAGGCCAGTGTTTATCTAAGCCCTTCACAAATCTGTTGGGAAAGGATGAGTTAACTATCAGCACTAAATTTCAAATCCAGAATGGCAGGTAATTTAACACCTGTGGGGGGGGGGGGGGGGGGG
>NW_017729032.1:233207524-233215639 GCF_001723915.1 Gavialis gangeticus
GGGGGGGGGGGGGGGGGGGGGGGAAATCACACTTGTGGCTAGGCCTACTACACTACTCATTTTGCTGGCAAAACAGAGCTGGCCAGGGTGAGATGAGGTCTAATTTGTAACTAATTATGGTAAGCCTTCAAAACTGGGGTAACTCACTTCATATTGGGATGGGATGGGATGGGAGAGAGAAGGGGAGAGGTGTTAGAACAGGGGTGTCAAAATCATCCCATTCCAGAAGCCAAATGAGGGGCACAGCTACTCTACTGGCTCAATTAGGCCCACAAATTGGCCCCACATGCCAGATCCATGTAGTGAACTCCTTGGACTAGCCATGTGTGCTGCTTGCAATGCATACACCAGCTCTACATACCATATTCGGACCACAGCGGTCCCATGTGTGGCATACCATGGGTGGGACCAGTCTCAGGTGCAGCCTACATGTGGAACCTGCACACTGGACCCAGTTAGATCTGGCATGGACTGTGGACCTGACCAGGACCAGCCCCATGATCCAGCATGCATGGCACAGCCAGCACAGGTGCCATATGTAGCACATGCCCCTGACTGGCCCTGTGCTGTGTGCAGCCTGCACCAGATGGGCTCTGCACACTGACCCAGGCCAGTATGTGCTGGATGGATGTGGCAAGCAATGCTGCAAGCCAGAGAATATGGTTCTGACAGCAAAATCCAGCCTATAGGTCATACCTTTGACACCACTGAGTTAGAATAAACTAAGGAGATAAATGGATATTTTTAGAATATGCAACACCAACACAAGATGTTTTTTCATAATTGATTACAAAACAGCTACACCAGCAAAACCTTTCAGCTACAAACACAGACTGAGAGCAAAATCTAGATCTCCAGGCTTGATCCAATATCATGAAAGCATGCCTCAGAAAAATATTCCCTTACACCTAAGCTCAAAGTGTTTAACTTGGTGCCTACAAAATGTTAACAATTTGATATTAGACACATACTGTGAAACTGAGCTGAAACAGAAATGCCATGGTAATCATTAGAAGTATATTTTTCTAATTTTACCTTTTGGTTTCGAGGCAAATCTTGAGCATTTGCAGGTGGACTGTAATTCAAAACTAGTCTTCGAAACTCCAGGAGGTTAAACAATGACTGGAAAAAAAAAGGAATATGTAAATGCTTCTACAGAAAAACACTGCCAGTGTGCTGTAGCAAAGATCTTTGTTGACGTGTTTGCTTTTGATGACAACATTTACTGGCAAAATGAAGTCATTTCTCAGACCTGAAAAAGGGTACCCTTATACCCAACACCTTGTATAAATTTTTCTCTATCCTGCAGTTTGTTCAATAAAATGTATCACCTACAAAAATCCTTGCTTTTTGCATCACACACAGACACCCACACATGTGCGCGTGCACAACATGTAAAGATAAATAAATATTAGGAACTTAGTATGATATGTATGATATAACTTGTTTTCCGTATCTGAAATTTCAATTGAAGTTAGTTTTAAAAAGTGCCGGTTGTCCAAGAAAGAAAACAGAAGTTGTTTAGTTGTAAATAGTTAAAGCTCCTGGTTGCTTTACCGCATATGCTTTTAAGTATTTACAGAAATTTGAGACACTAACATAATTCTGTGAAGAATGCAGATCCTATTTTACACTGTTTTTGAGTCCCTGTCGCTAAATAATATCTAATACTAGAGAAGAGCTGTTTCTTGCTGCTTTGTCGAGTAGCAGGAAAGAGAGATGAGAAACTTAAATCAACAGTGTAACAGGCTAGTGTAAATCAAACATGAATGATTTAACCCATATTTTGAGATGCCAACTATAAAATCCCATTAAGAATATGGCTTGAAGAAAGCAAGGACATACATCTTTCAGATTTCGATGTGGATTTACTCTCTGCTCTATTTTATGAAAGATCAGTTGTCCAACTTGAGCCTGTTTTAATTCTTTTAGAGCCCATGTTTATTATACATTATAATATATGGTTCACCAGAACATATAAATTGTCCTGACCTGATTGCATGATCTCATTTGGCATGGATATTTATTGCTCAAGCCAAATAGGTAAATATTGACAGTAGATACTACTTGTTTTGGAAACAACCAAGATTGAATGCTGTATGTTCCATTAACAGATTTTGATGGCTTGCTCTTTAAAGGTATAAGCAAAAAATGGGGAAAATGTTTCTTAGTCTTTTGGAATAAATAGGGTCTTAAATGCCCTGCCCTGCCTTGGGGACAAACTAAGCCAGACTGCCTGTTTACATAAACTGGGGCAGATTCTGCTTGCTTGTCCTCCTCCATGCCTCAGCAGAAAATTTAACTCAACAATATCAACTCAGTAATTGCAGTAAAGTTGGTACCTTGCTAGTTTGACCATATATGCGGCAATAAGTACCTTATTGAATGAACAGCTTCACTTACTGGATTTTAATAGACCTACACAAATAGCAAAGTACAGTTGTTACTACTTCACAAAAAGGCCACATTAGGCATGTAAATACGAGCCATAATTGAAACTACACATCTAGAAATCACCAAATTAAATATTTCTTAATAACTTGCATGAAGAACTTTGAGAAAAATCTGTTCTAAAAGAAACACAGAACAAAGTGTATAAAACCAGTTTTTAAACATGATTTTCTCCTTTAGGTCTGAAGTAAAAGAAAAGGCTCAGCTTAATAGATTGTATGTTCATAATTCAGAACCAGACACCTGATTATTCTGACAAAACTGTGAATTTAATTTAAATTAATTTACTTGTGTACAGTTTTCTGTAATGTGCGTATGTGTACATCTATTTGGCTAGCTCAGCTGCTGGACAGTATGACAGTAGATGAATTAGTCATGGAGGGAGGCCATCTTTGCACCTTAAATATCATCTGCTTTTTTTTGTACGCATGACATTGCTATAATTTATTTGATGAAAAGTCCATCAACTGTATGTCATTACATCTTCTCTCACACAGCTGTGCATCATTCAGCTTGAACTTCTAGAATGGCACCTAAGTTAAAAATGTTAATACTTAATTTGTAAATGTGTACAAAGCATACCTGGTAGATGTAATCATACTTGTTAGAAAGAGAAAAGATGGGTGACCTGCAAAGCTTTTGGGGTTTTTTGTTTTTAAACTTATGAAGGGGGTCTGAAAGGCATTTTTTTGCTTATGATTACTTAACCTTAGAACAGGGGCGGGCAATTATTTTGGGCAGAGGGCTGCTTACTGAGTTTTGGCAAGCCATCAAGGGCCACATGACAGGCAGCACAGGGCAGATAAATATTCATTTTCTAAATTTTTTAGGGGCCCTGTGGGCCAGATAGAATGGCCTGTCAGGCCACATCCGGCCCCCTGGGCCGCATTTTGCCCATCCCTGCCTTAGAAATATTAGGAAAAACAATTGTGGTACCCCATGGATTTGTCAGAGATTTTCTTCTTTGGGTAAACGCATATCAACACCTGTTTTAACCTTAGTTGAAAGGCAGGGATGTTCTGATCTTTAGGTGAGCTTTTTTCCACCCCCAAAGTGTTTGTAAGAGGTGGGGGGAGGGTGGGAGAACCAAAAGAGTTCTCTCCTATGACTCACCTTCCTGTCTCTAAAATGGGAATAACAACACTAACAGATACAAGGTATATTCGTTACTGACCACTTGGTTCATTTAGTCAAAATGAATCAAGTGCTCAGGAATAAATACACCTTGTATCAATGATAGCAAACATGGCCCAAGTGCCAGATCCAGCCCATGATCTCCACCATCCAGCCACTGGTGCTCCTCCTGGGTCTGATCAGACCCACAGGAAGCACAGCACATGGCCATGGTGCAGGACTGGACTATGGACTGGATCAGGGCCATGGATCCCCTCCCCCTCTCTCTCCCAGCAAAAACAGCACGAGTCTCAGACTGGCTGGGGTGGCCACCAGAGCAGGTATGCTGGGGGAAAGAAAGGGGGGTGAGGATCTGTGGGCTTGATCCAGCCTATGAGCCAGCCTCATGCCATCCTGCTAACAAGGATGATTAAGGCCAGATATCCTTGCCCTATACGAATATTCCCGGTCTCCAGATAACATGAGACTGAGCGATGAAACCTGAAATTACTAAATCCCCCCTAGTCCTAACTTTCTGGTGAATTCCTTACCAAGATACATGTGGCTATCAGTAGGAAAGGAGGATGAATAAATACAAAACTATTTCTTAAGCAATGTGAAAATGTACATCAGCAATGGGTAAGCACAGAGCAAAAATGAATTTGAAGACGCATGTCTCTCAGTACAGTAGATCAATAAGACATTAGAAAAAAGTACTATAAAAGCCCCACTTCTTCCTGGAAGGTAAGTGATTCATACCTGCACTGCTAGAGATAAGTTCAAGTTCTCCCCTCTCTCTCATTCCTATTTTATATAACATGACTACCTAAAAATTACCAAAATTGGAACCAGAAGTTATCAAGCAGAGAAAGCAATTCAATTTAAAGATACATTTGAGCATCACTGTTAAGCTCGGATGTCACAAAATAATGAATATCAAGATGATTCTGAAAAATCTAATACCATCATTAATTTTCTTTGTCTGTATGAAATAGGGATTCCTACCCTAAACCTAGGAATTCTGAAAATTTACATATTATGTGAAATTTTTACTCTCTGAATCTCTTGCATACCTTTATCTCTAATAAAACAAAATAGACATGAGTCATCTTTATCACCATATGTTTTGCATCATGAAAGAAGTTTCCATCATGAAAGAAACCTGGAAAGGAGAGTTAAGCCCCAAAGTTGTACTGAAGGAGAATAAATCAAATTCCATCCAAAAAAGATATATGACAGGCACCCCTACAAACCAAAATATTTAAAATAAACTGACTTATGGTGCCACAAATAAGAAAAGTACATGCATCCATTGTTATACACAGACTTAGTCATAAGAATGAAGTATTTACTATTAAAAATCTGCATGTTTGATGTGGAAGCCAATATTCCAGATAAAATTAACTGAATTCTCAGTGCGGTGACAATCATGTAAAAGCATCCATCCCTCTTTCGGGAATTTAAAGCTGAGTAAGAGTTGTTGGTTGTAGTCTTGTCGGTTTAAGGATGTAGGCAGACAAGGTTCCTTGGGTAAATGTGATATCTTATTAGTACAATTAAATAGTTGGAAACATTGTTCTTCACAAGCTTTCGGGTGCAAACACCCTTCCTCAGCCACAGGGAAAGTTTGTTGTTGCTTTGCATGCTCTCCTGGGTGGAACGGAAGCTTGAAGAAGGGTGTTTGTACCCGAAAGCTAGCAAAGAACAATTTTTTCCAGCTATTTAGCTGGTGTAATAAAAGATATCACATTTACCCAAAGAACCTTGTCTGCTTATAAAGCTGAATAAGAAGCATTCTTGTTACTCAAACATCTCTGAACCATGACCAAAAACACTGAAAATCCCATTCATTACAAAAACCTTATCCATCTATTATTCTTTTTTTCATATATGTGTGTGTACCATAGGCACAGTCAAAGAGCAACTATCTAATTTTTAAGCCAATAGCTAAGTTCCAATCACCTGAGAAGTCATACAAAGGGCAATAAGTCAGTAAAAGAGGGTTTCTAGCTCTAGGCACAGGGAAGAATATGAATGGACCAAAGACGAGACCTCTATCTCTGTGCCTTTCAATATATAGAAAGTAGCAAGAGGTTGACAGGAAGGTTGAAGGGGGTGCAAAAAACATCCAAGAGCAAAATTGAGTAATATGAAACAATTAGTACTGAAAGAAATTCTGGGATCGTCTGGCTCAGCTCAGGGATGACAGGGAAAAATAGGGTACAAACAGATGCAACCATCACAGTGATACCAAAGGATACAGAAAACAAGCTGTTAAGATGCATGATTCTGTAGTGATACAAATTTAGTAAAACTGCTTTTGCTTTAACTCAGCTTCATTCAGGGTCAAAGTTGGGGAAAAGTGGTAACTTGCATTGCTACAGGATATCATAGATACGTAACAGATTGTAACAGCTGCTGCATACTTCTGAATGGCAGCTCCCTCTTCCCTTCCAAGACAATTGAAATGGTTGCTCATACCCACAGGGGCAACTTCCAGCATACCACAAGGAAGTAAAATCTGTTTGAGGAATAAAATAAAGATATAAAAATATTAAAGCTTCTCTATGTATGTGGGCTTCTGATTTCCAATTTGGACATATAAAAAACTACTAAACTAAACATAACAACTTTATTACTATAAACAGACAATGAAGTCTGTCTTAACATTGAACATCCTTATCCTTTGTACTCAGAGAGTTAACAAATACCACTCAATATTGTATTAAATTGTTAATGTGTGCAAACAATGAACACATTAAAACCAAAAAAGCAAGGCAGATGAAAGAAACATTAGCAGATCGTTTTGCTATTGTTTAGTGACAGCTGCCACTATAATGCTAAAATTATAAGAAATGTAATGACGTTAATAAGTCTTTCAGGGTAAGAGCATCCCTAACTTTTGCCTCTAGACACAGGACGATCAGTCAGGCTTTATCATTATAGTTTCAGACAGACATTCTCTTAAGGGATTCTCTCAATTTCTAGGTCCGCAGATTGTCAACACACAGTACTAAAATCAGTTGCTTCAATAGCATATGCATAACTACTTCTACTGCTTGAAAATATTCAACTGTCAGCTCTTTCTCATTTCTATCCCAAAAGAAACAAGGCAAAAATATATCTATGCAGAAAATACTGAAAATAGTTTACTAGCCTATCATTTCCCATACTACCAGGTAATTCAGGAACTACATAACCAGGTAATTCAGGCCATTATATACATCCTTCATAAAGGCATCCCTGAACTGAGCTTGTAAAGGTTAAGAATTGAAGGAATTAATTACTTAGTCATTTTCTCTCAGAATCAGAGAGCAAGAGATGTTCAGGGTTAAACAAGGAAGGTTTCTGTATGATAAGATGCATCTTTACCTAATCAGTAATAAATCATAACATTGTATGATTTGATTAAAGATTGTCCATGCAACAAAAAGGAGAAGATACATCCCCTATGAATCAACAAATTGTGCAAAATGTATGATGATGCAGAAATAACAAGAGTGAGTATCTTACCAAGGTAACAAATACTAAAAACATGATATCAGATGTCCAAGGTTGCAATTAAAGCCTAGTAATTAACATAGCCTCTGTGTGTTGGCAGTTACGTGGAATGAAACGGGCATATCGTTAAATGCTGGCAGACTCGTTGGTGGAGTCGCATTCAAGTTTCCTTTTCCAAGTGCAGCTGTTGATTCCTCTTTCTTGACTTGCACTGCTTTGCATTATTTTTCTGCCATGAATTGGGTTAACTATGGTGATGGCACCATGATGGAGATGTGTACAATGATGAAAATGTGTCAGCAGTGCAAAATGACAAGCTGTCTATTCAGCAAATTAACATTAAAATTTAAGAGTCAGATAGCTTAAAAAAAAAAAAAAAAAAGCATAAAAACTAACCAGAGACAAATGTAAGAATGTAAGAGGGTTTAACTGGCAGGAAACTGAAAAATAGAAGGTACTTTTCAAGCAGTACTAATAAAGCAACTTCACAAAAAGAGAAAGTGATCATGGATGTCTGAAACATTGTTCAATGATATTATGGTAGCTATATTATATTAATAAGCAGGATGTTTTATGAGTTTGAATCATATATTATTTTTAATGCATTTTAACACTTTAATGCATTTCCTCAGAGCCATCCAGTTCATATGTCCTTAGTTCACTAGGAAAGAGACTATTGTCCTCTTTTGTGTTGTACAGCACCTAAAAGTAAGCTAGATGGTTTAAGAAAAATCAACTATTTTCTCTTTAAGAAAGTAAAGAACAAAATTAGGCCTTGTTTGGTCCTGGTTATTTCGATATATTGCTTGAGGTTGCTGACTGCAGGTAATCCAATTAGTTTCACTAGCATTTTCCTGAAGCAAAAAGAGAATAATACCATATAGGTGAACATATCCATTCCAGAAGCAACTACAGTAATTGCAAGTGGGGGGTGGTAATCACATGCAAGACCTATCTACACAGAAGCATATTCTTCCAAAAATATAAACTAGGAAGTTGTGTATTGTGTGTGTGTGTGTGTGTGTGTGTGTGTGTGTGTGTGTGTGTGTG
>NW_017729032.1:233215738-233218256 GCF_001723915.1 Gavialis gangeticus
GTGTGTGTGTGTGTGTGTGTGTGTGTGTGTGTGTGTGTGCAGGGGCAGGGGGCGTTGGTTTGTTTGCTTTTTCAGGAAGTTTGCTGGGGAGGGGTTGGATTTGTTTGTTCATTTCTTTTTAATTTTATCTCCACTTTGGGCCTAAGCCAAAGCACTGAGGTTAAGAAAAAAAACGAAACAGAAACAAAAAGAGAAGAGAAGAGAAAAAGAAACCCTGTGAAACATGCTGTTCCACGTCAGACAGAGACATAGCCATCTGTATGTGGTAAACCAAACCACCTATAAAAGGTTAAGTGGTTTGCAATGAAAACCTACTTCACTAAACCCTCTGTTGAAATGGTTTATTGGCTTAAACTGAAGACTGATCAGTTAAGGATTGCAGTTTATCAAGAGATACTCCACAAAAATAAAAAGGAGGGAACACAAACAATGGAGAAACTTTATGATTTTAAAAACGAAGTATTTTTTTAACACACAAAGAGAAGATGCATTAGGTTGCAAAGTCAAGCAAGCAAGATTTAGAACTCTCAGATTCATGCTTCTGTAACCTTAATTCTGCCCTCATGGAGGGTGAGGTTGTCTACCAGTGATTCTCAATCAGGGTGCCGCAAGACCATTTCAGGAGTGCTGCTGCTTCCCCCAACATGTGAAACTGCTCTAGCTCCTGTTTTTGAAAGGACCATTTAGGGATGGACCAGGAAGCAGCTGCTGTAGGAGAGGCCTCCACTGCAGCCCAGCCTGAAAGAAGGTCGCACTGGAGTAAGTAGAGGGAGCAAGGGGGTTACAAGCCCCAAGTGCTAACTTATAGGGGGTGCCCCCAGGTCACCTCCCCCTGCTCGTGTCCACTGCCAGTATTTCCTTATGGGAACTCTTAGACCGCCCCCCCACCCCATACAGTCTGCCTGCTATAAGCTGCTCATTGACCACTGATGCTGCCTATGGGATCCACACTATGAGGGTAAGATGACTGCTATAAAAGTCATAAGAGCAGCCCTCAATACAGAATAGAGAGAGGGCTAGGAAAGCAGTAGGCAGCTTGGGTGATGCAGAGGGTATACAGAAAAATGCACAGAGCAGGGAAAAAAATGGGGACAAGCTTAGGTGAGCATAGGTTGACCACCCATTCCTAAATGGGTGAAACAGTCCAGGAATGAGAACATCCAGTCCAAGTACAGCATTTGTCCTGGATTCACAGTGTCACACAGGGATCCGTGGGGAAACAGTGGGTTTCCCCTTGCGGGCTGGCAGATCAAGGCCCCCACAGTGAGGGAGGGAGTGGAACAAGGACTGAAGGTGCTGCTCAGCCAGAGCAGTGCATGGGACCAGGGCATGGAGTGGCACAGAGCCATGGACAGCCCATTCAGGGGACAGAGGGCATGGTGGGGCATGTGCCCCTCCAAATTTGTGCATGGGGTGGGATGACATACAGGCAGCCCACTGAGGGCTTGGGGATCCCTGCCCTGCTCGAGGGCCCCACACTGGCCATGGCAAGGCACCCCCTGTCCACCTGGCAGCAGCAAGGATGGCGGTAGTGTGGAGCTGTGGCCCCCACTGCTGCTGGGTGAGCAAGGGGTACGTGACCAGTGAGGGACTCCCAGGGGAAAGGCAGTGGGGAGTTCCAAGACCACAGCCCGCATTTACCCCCATTCCATTCAGCTCTGGTCCAGACATGCCAGTGGCAGCGAAGGGGGGCTGGGAGGGGAAGGTGGGCATGTGCCCCACCTTTCCCTTTTAAAAAAAATGGTCACCCTAGGTGAGCAGCCCCATGGCAAGTAGAGATGACCCATAGGGGTGTGTGAGACTGCCCACCAGATTTAGCAGAAACACAGTCCCAGGGAGAATGGGAATAATAGAAGGAATGTGCTCATGTGCAAAATTAGCTTTTACACACCGTAATACATATATTCGTTTTTTAAAACAGGGCACCACTAAACTCAGAAAAGCTATAGAAGGGTGCCTTCAGCCTAAAAAGTTTCAGAATCACTGTTGTATGCTACAGGGATCCTATTAAATAACAACTATGCAGTAATGTATATGGTCAAATTAAGACTGAAAACAAACTTTCCTAACTGCTAAGACACTTGACTTTGCATCCTAAGTTTTTCAAACATTCCATTTTACAAAGAAGGGAGGACATGTTAAAATAAAGGGAAAATAAAGTTATCTAGATAAACAAATCAAAACAAAACGTAGCATAAAGAACCAAGCATGACCAGACCACTGAAAAGGAAAGCTTTTAGTGAATTACGAAGTGGAAGCTCAAAAGTATTACAGGTAATACCTGGATTTGCAGGCACCCCAAGTTGAGGGGGAAGAAAATGGGATTGGCTGAGCCAAGACAACAATTAAGTTCCAAACTGAAACAGTTTTAACCAAGCATCCAGTGGGGTGAAGCATAGGCAGCTTTATTCACAGAATCTTTCCAACTGGTTGCTTGCTTCAAATGTCTCACTACATCATTTTCTTCATCTCAGCTTCCCTATCCTTCTTTTTTTTTTTTTTTTTTTTTTTTTTTTTT
>NW_017729032.1:233218383-233231550 GCF_001723915.1 Gavialis gangeticus
TTTTTTTTTTTTTTTTTTTTTTTTTTTTTTTTACAGGTCTGCTCCCTCACCAGCCCTTCCTTTTAACATCATCTCTCTTTCTCTTCACTTCTCTTCCCATTTCCTTTTACCCTCTTAACTAGCTCTCTACATTGAATGAAAATAACATGCTGTTTGTCTGCTGTTCACTCTACTTCTGTGTTATATATTTTCCCCCATCTATTTATACTTTAAATACTGTGGGATGGGGACTGTCTGTTCCTGCATATTTATACAATATCTTGCACAATGGGTTTCTATTGCAGGTACTACTATAATAGGTATAATCAGTATTAACATAATCCCTTAGAAAAGATCACACAACCATTCTGAGGCACTATGGAGCAATTAACCAGTTTTAAACCAAAAGGATTGCAAATCATTCTTGAATTGCATTAAGGGCAGAAGTTTAAATTTGAAGGGAACTGATTGCTGAAAATGTGCTAGTACCCTCCTGCAGGAAGTCGAGAAAGCAATTACAAGGGGAATAAAGGTAGCAGGAGAACTTAGCAGCAACAAAACTGTTCACAGGAAACAACGGCTCTATACATTATTTCCTACTAACAGGGGAAAGACCAGAGTAATTCTATCCGTAGCCTTATCTGAGGTGCTGACAAAGTTAGAAAACTTCCTGAAAATCTTCATTTGTTTGGAGGCAAGGGCAGAGGGAAGGAGAGACAGATTGTGGTGGAAGGATAACTTAAACAACTGGGACTTGAGCCAGATCATTTTTAAACTTACAGGAAAAGCATCCAAAGAGTTTTTATCTCCAAAACAAAACCCCTGTGGACAGATATGTTCCTATATCATAGGGCAAACAGTACAGCACAACAAAACCTATGCAGAAGGAAAGGTAAGTGGAAGGGAGAATAGAAAGGGAAGGAGAACCGAAATGCTTAAGCTTTTTCACGTTCTGTAGAAAATTTAGCCATAGATCTTTGCACCTTTGGGGAAAATAATTCAACCCACAGCTTTATTAGGTGTTGCTGCCTGTTTTCGTTCAATGATTCAGTGTTCTCAACAAGTTAAAAATTAACAGCATTCAGTTTCAGGTTGTTGTGCTTTCTTCTAAAAGTTATAAGAATAACAAGCAAGATGGGAAACGGTTTTGATACCGAAAAGTTAAACTAAATTAAGAACATTAGCAAACCTGGGTTAAATCAACAGTTTTAAATAAATAGCTCACAGCAGTGTTACCAGGCTACTATTTATAGAACATTTAATAGCTGAAAACAACATGAAATTTAGAAGGCAGTAAAGTAAGTATAAATTGGAAGTTCCCCAAAATAATTAGTGCACACCGTGGTCTTGGCAAACAATGAAAACTACCAGTCAGCCTCTACTCTTAACTTATTCTCAAAGCTAAGTAAAGATTCATCACCAAGTATAAGACGACATAACTGCCAACATTTCCTTATATGGTTAAAGCTTTCAAATTCTGTAAGTATATGAGAAGTGCAGAGGTAGCAAATGTGGCTGTAGTCTTAATGCATCTATTCTGTGTACAAGTTTAAATACAATATTAAACCTAAAAGGTACATACTGCAGTGGGATCACTGCCCAAAGACAGTTATTTACTGCCTTATTTATGCTATAACTAAATAGAAAAATATTTTACTATAGACAGAGGCAGTAGCACTATTGATTACTTAAGTTTTTATCACTTTATTATAAACTGAAAACAGGGACTTTATAATTTTGCCAGCATTTAACCTTCCAACTGGGACCAGATGAACAGCTGCCTTGTGTCCTTTGCCACTCTTTCTTTCAATGTACACTCACTCCTTTCATTTCTCTTTCCTCTTAGTTTATTCCCTCTCAATTAAGCCCAATCTCTATCCCTCAAAAAATTGTGGAGACATAATAGTTTCTCAGTTACTGCCATTACACTGTTCTTTCTGCTTATGTGTTATATGCTTTCTCCCACCTATTCATGTTTTAAAGCTGCCTGGGACAGAACCTACTGTTGTGTTCTTGAACCCTAAAGGAGTGGCCAGCCTATGGCACAAGTGCCACAAGTGGCATGGGCAGGCTCTCTATGCAGCACATGGCAGATTGGGGAGAGAGAGCAGACAGCATAGTGGCAGGTAGGGCAGTGAGCAGAAAGCAAAATTGCAGGTTAGGCAGGGAGCACAGCGAAGAAAGCAGACAGAGCAGCAGATAGGGAGGGGAAGAGGGTCAGAGTGACACTCAGGAAGAGTGCGGGGCTAATTTGTGGCAAGCCTGCCAAAACGGTGGGCCCCCATTGCTCTGCATAATGGAGCTCTGATTTTAGTTGGTTTTACTACACTGCTTGAAAGTGGAACTTGCACAACAAGAAGGCTCTAAGCCAGAGGTTGATAAGCTTTTAGGCACAGCAGGCCAAAATTACTGCAGCTCACATCAAAAATGGGCTGCTGCTTCTGAGTCAACTGCTCCTTCCCATTTGCCACTGAATTGCTATGTGCTTCCAAGCAAACCACTGATCCAATCCCCTCACAACCACGAGTTCCCCCAGCCACTGACATCCTAACGCACATGCAACCATCCACCACATTGCCGCTGAATTTGTAACTAAATACAATGTAGGCTAGACAAAACTTCTTTGCAGGCTTGATCTGTCCATCAACTGTAGGTAATAGACTCCTGCTCTACCCAGACAGCATGAATGGAAAGAGGAAAGAAAAACTGGAAGAAGAACCATAGGAGGAAAATGAGAAAGGGGAGTGAGGAACTGGAGGGAGACCTGCACTGGGAACTAATAGGTGTAACAGGATGAGGGGGATGGGAGACAAAATACAGGGTGAGACTTGGACTATCTAAGCCTAGAGGCTAGAACAAGACACAGGAGACAGAACTGGAAGGAGAGAAGTTTGGAGCGCATAGGGCACTGCATTTTAGACATCTGTGTCCACTGGCACTAGCTCTTCTTCGAAGCCTGAAACAGAACCCCAGGACACTTGCATCACACCACCCACCTGATCTCAGCAAAAATCTGTGAAAGAACTGTAAAACATGGTTTTGTATATATTTAGATATTATTATACATCTGTGCAATAGATTTACAGGTTTAAACCTAGCTAACAATGTGGGCTTCAATCTTTTGGCACATGATCAAACTGTTTGGGGTTTTTTTCCTCTTTCCTCAGTTTCTCTCTTTTTCCAAAAGAAAGAAACCAAAAGGACCTGCAAATGAAGATACGTTAAAGGATGTCAATTCAAGCACTCAAAGGTCAGCAAGTGCCAGAACTATGATTACATGATTATTCTTAGTTTCACCCCCTAATGTGTTCACATTATGATTCATCAGATAGAAGACAGATTCAAATCTTCCCAAGTCTGATGCCTAAGATCCTAAACACTAAAGATGCTGGCCTCAGGAAGGATGAGAGGCTGCCAAGGAGCTGACAAACATGCAGGCAGATGCAGACTGATGGATAGGATGTTGCAAGAATGACAGTCTTTCCTTACAAATTCCCTAAGACCAGCTGACCCTGGTTGCTGGTTAAAAAAAGCAGACAAAGGCATAGGTAGGTGGAATTGCATGTGCAGGACTCTACTGTATACTATATATATTTGAGTCAAATAAACAAAGATTTGTTTTAAGACAGGTGTTTGAGTCACTAATCAGCCATTGCCATGGGCTATCAAAGGAAAAGGTTTATGGGGGCAAAACTCAAGTAGGCCAGTTGGTTAATGTGATTGGGAAACATGGAGCTTGCAATCAGGAGGTCCATTTAAGGGAAGCAGAATTACATTTTGCAAACTGAGCCAGCCCCATCACCTGTTGCTGCAATGCAAGAGGGATAATATAAAAAGAGTGAAGTACAGCACAGCTGGCAACCATAATGCATGTAACCACACAGGATTTTTCTTCTTCACACAGGAAGGACCCTGTCTCATTGCACTATATGGACAGGGCTCGTAGAATATGCAACTAATCTGTATTTTGTTTTGTCCTCATTGTTCAATGCATTTCTCCTCTAGACGATACTTACTAGACAATATTTAAATCAACCTTTAAGCACAGAATTACTAATAGCTGTTTTTTGCAATATATTAATTAAAACACCAGGGAATCAGTAAGTTGCACAAACTTCTAACTGTTCATAACCACTCATTTTATATCATACCTTGATCCCCTTCAACCCTTCTCTATAACTACTTACAACCTAAGGTAAGCCCTTATCTTACATACTAAACTAGATTTACAGACTGCACACATGGCTAGATTTACATACAAAAGAGTAGCCCCATGGGTCTCAACAGGAGAGAGTTTTGCAAATCAAGGTTTTAGGCTGTAAACTTTTAGGAAGAGAAAACATCTTCCTATGGCCATCATGGGCCTGTCCTAACTGTCATGTCCAAGGTCTACTTCAATACATAAGGCAGGAGTGAATGCTGGGTTCACAAGACCCCGGACAGGTGATCATCCAACCTCCTCTTGAATTTGCCCAAAGTAGGGGCGAGGACCACTTCCCTGGGAAGTTGGTTCCAGATTTTGGCCACCCTAACTGTAAAATATTGCCTTCTGATCTCTAACCTAAACCTATCCTCCACCAGCTTAGTACCATTGTTCCTCGGCATCCCACGTGGTGCTGGGGAGAAAAGGGCTCTACCTATTTGCTGTTGATCTTCCCTGAGGAGTTTGTAGGCAGCCATCAGATCCCCTCCTCAGCCTCTTTTTGCTGAGGCTGAACAGGTTCAGGTCCCTCAGTCTCTCCTTGTAGGGCCTGTCCTGCTGCCCTCTCACCAAGCGGGTGGCCCTCCTCTGAATGCTCTCCAGGCTGGCCACATCCCTCTTGAAGCGTGGCGCCCAGTACTGGACACAGTACTCCAACTGCGGCCTGACCAAAGTCGCACAGAGGGGGAGCATCACCTCTCTGGACCGGCTTGAGATGCACCTTTGGATGCATGGCAAGGTATGGCTGGCCTTGCTGGCTGCGGTCTGGCATTGGCAGCTCATGTTCATCTTGGAGTCAATAATGACTCCAAGATCCCGTTCCACCTCTGTGCTTTCAAGAGGGGAACTCCCCAGCCTGTATGTATGCTGTGGATTCCTTTTCCCAAGGTGCAGCACCCTGCATTTGTCTACATTGAACCCCATCCTATTCTCATCTGCCCACTTTTGTAGTCTGTCTAAATCTGTTTGCAGCCTCTCTCACCCTTCAACTGTGTCCACCTCACCCCACACCTTAGTGTCATCAGCAAACTTGGACAGTGTGCTTTCCACCCCTCGTCCAAGTCGCTGATGAAGATGTTAAACAGTGAGGGCCCGAGGACTAAGCCCTGGGGTACCCCACGGCTCACACCTCGCCAGGATTTAAGTCTTGTCTTGGCAGGTAAGAGAAGGAAGAAATGCTTGTTTTATCCCAGCTTTTTTTATCTTATACCCCCTGCCCCCCACCAGTAAGAATGTATTTGTAGTTTGGATCGAGTTTAAACATTGTATTTTTTATATGGAATCCTTAATGGGACTTATATTAAAGCTACAGAACATTAATATGCAGTATTAGTTTATAGTGGGCTTGTATATTTTACACTTTGGCTTGCAAATATGTTATATTTGCAAAGACACATTTTCCCTATCCATAATGAAGAGATAAAAATCCTTTTGTATATGATCTACATATAAAATAATTTCTAGAGATGATCAGTCTTCCCCACAAATTTTTGCTGCCACCCATCTATAACTGAAAGTTTTAAATAATTTACTCTTTCAAATTCATTTGGAATTAGCTATTAATCATCATATTCAAGTAAAAATTAGATGAACAATGGGCAGATAGTGAGAAAATAAAACAATACTGCCTGAAATAAGCGATACATTAAAATTCTTAAACCTGCAAGCGTTTCTACAATGTAGGATAGGGAAAAGAGATTGTTTTGTTTATGAGTTTTTCTAATATACTATGTAACATAATCTAAACAAAAATGAAAAACAGAGAGATCAATAATATCTAATGTTAACTAATCAAATGTGTCAGGTTTCAAAGTGCTCCTAAGAAAGCTTGAAATACTTTCAACATAGCTGATGCAAGCCAAGAAGTCCATCCATCCTGCAGTTAAATAAATACTGGATTAGATAACATCCAAAATTAAACTACATGTAGTTTACTGGTATGGTTGTTTGAAACATAATTCTCCCTAGTTGACTGACAACACTTAACCCATGTTTTCAACAATATAGATTAAGAAAAATCAAACAAAAATATATTTTTATTTAGACTGATTTTTTCTGGTTCTGAACAATTACGAACAGTCTACCAAGTTCTAATACTGTAATTGTGAATGCAAGAGATTTCACAGTATGAGTGATGACCATAAAATCTGGCCTGTCCTCTTTATAATCCATTTTCAAGGTATAAAGTTGCACAAGGGCGTTACTTAACATGAGATCATAGCATAGAAATCTATGCTGAACGTAACTGTCACAATTCAGTGTTCCCACTGGTTAACAGAATGAAACTCAGAGGACACAAAAAATATATCCTGAAAAAGTTGACATTTAACATTTTTTTTTAAAAAAGTACTTACAACAATACTGTCAAATTTCCAAAAAGATTGAAAGCAATCTGTAAATGAGATGTTGGTAAAGCAACAAGTTAATGGGATGCTAAAGCATTTTGTAAATGTTGGGGGTAAAATAAACCTGCTTTCCAACATCAAAGCAATGTTCCTATTAAAAAGAAACAATGTGCGGGCACCCACACACCCCCACACAGAGCTGAAGAATTTCAGGAAAGTATAAAATTCAGACACGTTAGCATTCAGTTAGTTTACAAGACCCTGGAAGAGATAAGAGGGGCTAAAAGCAAAATAAGAAACTAACTGGGCTGTGTTCACCATTCAAGTCATGAAAGACCACACACAGAACAAAAGGAACAGCAAGGTGCATTTTTTTTCATTTTCTCTCCCCCTCCCTCTTTACAGTGCAAGATGTTAGCTGCAATTCAGGTTTTAAAAAAGTGTGTTTGAAATATCATGGTTTTAATTCAATTTGTCAAAAAGCAGAGATAAAGAAAATGATGTATCAAGTATGTTTTAACATATCAGACAGTACTCTGCATAGAGAATTGCTGTAGATTATTGAAGAAACTTGTCTTGGTGATTTTCACAAAGCACCCTCCTGCTTCCCCCCTCCGGTGACATATACTTTTGGAAATACCCATGAAAATAAATAGAAATTTAAATGTCAGTGCTTCGGTTTTTACTAAATCCTACCACTTCATAAGTATTATATACAAAAAATATATTACATTCACTACTAGCATATTAAGTTTTACTCAAATAAGGATATGGTGACACACCTATCCATTTGATCAATACCTTTCCTTTCAAGGAAGCCTACTACACTTAATAGGACTGCTCACTGAAAAGGTATTTCACAATGAGTACAAGGGGCAGAATTTGGTCTTTCCTGCATAAGTCAGAATAGCTCTGGCATGTTTCTACAGCAATACAACCAATTCATAATGCAATCCTGCAGTGACAAAAAGTTGCTATCCCTATTGGCTTCACAGCCAGATCTATTTCTCATTTAACCATGCTAACAATACTTCAAGTCTAATTCTACTCAACACTTCTAGTCTAATTTCAACCTTAATTTCCTGGCATACCAATAATGACTACCGAAAACTGCTTTCACTGCTTTACTAACCTAAAAAAAAAATCACAATGACAGCTCTTAAATGCTTCTGATGTTGTGATTCTACATCTTTTAAAAATTACTGATACACATAATTAACATCTTCCCATCAGCTGTACATACACAGATTAACACAATAATTGCACGTACACATTGACTGGATTAGCCAAATTAACTCAAAACAACATGACTAGGCATTGGCCCTTTTCTCCTTCCCAAATTCCTGCCTATCATCCATCTCCTCTTTTTCTGTGCACACACTTTACTGCTGCCCTATAAATGATTCACTGCTCGCTGAAGGGATTGCAACATCTCCATAAAACTGTATCATCAGCAGGGACCCGGGTTTTCTGTTTCCCACAGAAAAATGGAGAAAATCCCAGATTTTACCCTTTACTGGAGGAAAATGTGGATTGCTCATTTTAGGGGAGAAACCTACAGATTCTGCAGTTTTGCAAAGAGCTGACTGCCAGCTGGCTGAATTCCAGCCTGAAAGGAGTTGGGGGGAGTGGGAGAAGGGCAGTCAGGCAGGGGGTGCCATTTGCATGCATACGCACGTGACCAGTAAGTGGGGGGGAAGGCGGATTGAGGCCCCCATAGGGAGAGAGGGAGGGAGCTGGGCAGGTCTGGGCAGTGCGTAGGGCTTGGGGCTGCGTGGCCACAGGGCCCCGGAATGGAGTTGGACAAGTCTGTGGACAGCTCATCCAAAGGGTGGGGGTATAGCCTCCCCACCCTGTTGCCCTCCCCTGGGGCCTCTGCAGCTCAGCAGGTGCGACCCAGCACTGCAGGGAACAGCAGGGCTGTGTGGGGATCTCCTTGCCACTGCAAGCTCCATGCTTCCCTAGAGAGGCGTCCCCTGTGTGCAGAGCAGCAGCCGGGCAGCGGCACAGGGTTATGCCCCACACTGCTGCAACATGCTCAGGGGACGCTTTAGGCATCGCACAGCGCACAGCCCACTCCTGCCCTGTGCACAGATCTCGGAGGCATAGGTCCCCTCTGCCCCCCTGGGAGTGCACGCAGTGGCAGGGAACTGCCCACCCCTCCCCACAACCAAGACAACAGCAGGCAGGCAGCAGGGCAGGGCATTGGGCTCTGCTCTGCTGCAGCAGCCACCACCTCCTGCTGGAGGCAGTGGGCTGCAGACCTGGGTCCCTGGCCCCACAGCCCTGGCAGTTGGGGGCCCCCTCTGAGAGGGCTGGGGGTGTGGGGGCAGAGGGCTGTGAGTTGGGGGTGAGGGACACTATCAGGACTGGGGGGCTGTGGGAGGAGTGAGAGTCACCAGCAGGGCCAGGAGGCTGTGGGGAGGGCTGTGAGGGGCCTTTCATTTTAATCACAGATTATGGGGGTTTTAATCAGAGAATTTGCAATTTTTTTAATCACCGAAAACCAGGATCCCTGGTCAAAGACAAGGCAACCATTCACCTCTTTCTTCCTTCAGGTCTCCCTCCGCTCATTTTCCAATATTCTTAGAACATTGCAGATGCCACTGAGAGCACCCTCTACCTTTGAAAGATAATGCTATTTTCAAATATTCTGAAATATTTTCAGATACTATGATGTCTCACTTATCTAAACCAGGCAAGTCTACAGCCTACGATAAGTAGCAGTATAGATTTTTTTAGATTCTGTAAACATAGTATTGGTTTTACTGAGCACTCAGAGCCTTATACTTTGGGCTGAAGGGCAAAAAAAAGCCAAGATTCTACCCGTTATAACAAATACCTTTTGTACAAGAACAGTATGCAAAAAACAGAGATCTTTACAAAAACACTTACCTGTATAACTGCACTAAACCAGCATGTGTTGCCAACATTCTTTAACCCAACCGGACAGTTTTCTAGCCGCTTTCGATCATACGGATTTGGAGAATCACTCCACACTTCTGGATGTGTCCTCTTCAAGCTTGCTTTATTTTCTGCTATGCTGGCTTCCAGGACTCTTAAAAAGCAGAAGGAAACATGAGAAAAAGAAAGCTAAAATATAGTAGAAAAACTTCAAAATATGCAATTATATATATAAATATTGGTACAAAATACATGATTACATCAGTCAGTAATTTAAGATTGTCGGCTTATCCTTGATTTAGACAAACATGTTTTAAATGCTGCAACTTGTCTTGGATGATACATGGAGATACATATCTGAAAATGTTAGTGAATCAAACTCTTCACGACTGAACAATACCTATTCTAATTTCACCCAAACTAATTAAATACATTTTAGAAAGTTAAAAATAAGAAAGCTAGTTATTAAAACTGAGTCCCAATTGTTCAGATGGACATAACTGGGGAGAAAGGAAGGAGTTCAGATAAAATACTGAGAGCCACTCAAAATGCTTTTCATCCAGACATCCCAGTGCTGTACAATGCACTGTGTCACTATTTAACAGATAAAAGAAAAAGATAGAGAAAAAATTTCTGAGCTCGCCCAACACCCAGCAGCACGCCAGTGACCAGCAAATGATGGAATCCAGGTTTTCAGACACCTTGAAGCATTGGGCTATTCCTGTGCACAGCGAAAGACTAACTGCTACATGTAGCCTGAGTATGCCTATGGACCATGAAAAAATTCCATTTTCCTCCCCAGAGGAATTGGCAGATTCCAGACTTAAAAACCTTTGCAAAAAAAATATTACTCAGATGCAAGTTGCACCCTCACACTGGCACACATTGGAGCACAAATGCCAATGAACTCCATGTTGCATATTATTGATGTCAATGAAGAGATCATTAGCCTCACTGACTTGAAAAAATATAGTTTAAGGATTTTGGAAACATCTCTGGTAGCCACACATTCTGAGCAGAAAATAAAATGTATATATGCAAGCTCTGATACTGAATTAATTGTTCAAGAAGCTAAATCAAATTACCATATTTACTAGAATATAAAACTACTCTGAATATAAGATGACCCCCCCAATAATTAGATTTTATACATGAAGAATTTATACATTTGTTATAATTTTCCCAGTACAGAATCTAATTATTGGAAGTTTTGCCTTGAATTTGTCCCCCTCCATTGCTACAGCAAGGAAGATAGATCCAGGGGGAAGGGGGAGAGGAGGGGACAGTCACGTGGCCCCTTGCCCCACAGAACTTCTTCCCCCTGCAGCCCCTTCCCTTCCTCCCCCAACCCTTACTCTCAGAACCTGCTTTCCTTAAGCACTTGGATGTGAGGGACACATTTTAAAACACTGATTTTGAAATAAACCATACCTGTAGTAATTTAGTTCATCTACAGTTAATGCATTTTACTTTTTTTGAAACTGCTGCAAGTTTTAGCACAGATACTTCATAAACATACTTTTAAGTAACATTTTTGTACCTATGTATATATAGCACAAACTATACATGGTATTAGTCCAAAGCCAAAAGGCTCATAATTTACCATATAGTTCATTGGGCTGGGCACCAGCAGAGTCAACAGCATATTAAGCCATAGGGACTGCACAGCTTAGCATGTGTGTGTACTCCAGATATGCCCCACAAAAGGATCCTTGTGCTAATTAGCCATCAACTCATGACTGAAATTGGGTGTTCTGGTCACGAGTCCTGGGATCCTCCAAAATTTTATATGCAGATGAGGCACAGGACAACCTGGTCCAGTTCCACCCCCATGGAGGACAGGGCCAAACTAATCGTAAGCAACAAGCTATGGGAAGGGGAAACAGAGTGATTTTGGGTGAAATGTTTGGGTCTCCATTTGGTGACATTTCCCAGGCATTAAAGGTTGGTGAAGAAATAAGAATGTTTGGAAAGAGGAAAGAAAGGCATAGCTGAGCTGTCGGAGGAAAAAAGTCAAAACGCATTCAATGTAGTGGCTCACCATGACTTGAAAAGGAGTCAGTGTTGAGGGGGATTGAGCACAGTAGGCACTACCATCTATCTTATTCAGATGGGCTACACTAGCCTAGCCTTATGACAGTCTCCCATCTCCATTTTTGGCATCAGGGAAGCATGCCAGAACTTGCTCTGGCCTATCTGAGTGCCAGCCTGGTACTGCAGTACCTCCAGGCCTGAGCCCATTCCCTCTTACAAAAGCAACTTCCCATTTTTCTTAACGACCACAAAAAAAAATGTTTCCATCAGTATGTTTGCCTAATGTGGGCCATATGTTTTATAGCCATGCTCTGTCTTGGCTGCATTTAATCAATTTCACAGTTTGTTTCCATTACAGAGCACTTGCTGCTTCGGCAGAATTCAATGATAATGTATTTAATGAGGTTTCTTCGTATGTGAATGTAAGATGACGAGTTTCTTTCCCCATGTTGATTGGGGGAAAACACACTATCTTTACTCCAGTATAAGATAACTCTACAGAAAAATGTAAGTTTTCACAAAGTACATATAACCCTAAATCTTTCCTAGATGTGTACTTTGTGAAAACTTATGCAACTTCAATGTTTTGGTCCTTACTTGTGGTGGGGGAAATTATCAATCCTTAAATTTTTGGAGTTTGCAAAAACTCTTCCTCACAGCTATGCTTATTAACTTTCTGTTAATAGCGATTGTAGTATTTATAGCAGAGTATATCAATACTATACGCACATCATTTTCAAGTAAAAGTTTAGCTTAAGTATACAACTTGGGTTAAATGTCTTGACTTCTTGAAGCTCATATCTCTAACCTTGATATTACTTCTTAGCATTGTTTTCTGTATATCTTCTTACTTAACATACACATTAATAAAATATTTGACATTTATATTGCTTGGTGATTAAAAAATAAGTGCTTATAGGGAATACTGTGTATGTGTGTGTGCGCGCGCATATGCACCTATTATCTTATATATTACTGCATATTAATTAAATACATACATACTATATGTATATATGAGAGAGAGGAAGAGATCGAGAGGGGGAGAGAGATCTTAAGAAAAAGCACACCCTAAAAATGAAATTGTACATCTGTTTCAGGAATTTCCTACTCGTAATATTTCATTCAGTGTCCAATATTCTGGAGAATGTACTCCAAGTTTTTAATATTCAAAGATACTGAATTGTTTTGATGGTATATATAAGCACTTTAGAGATCTATTGCTGTTGTGAATGTTTTGTTTTGTTATTACCCTGTATTATTCATGGAAGCTTTTCAAATTTTAAAAAGCTATTTTTCTATTAGCAATGATATCACACCTTAGAATTATATTATTCTTCAAAATGGACACCAAGTTAAAGTGTCAAAACATTCCTTTTTCTGGATAGAACTCCCTTTAAATAGTACACCCCAATTTTAAAGAGACTGCATGCATATATAATTATAAGAGTTTTTCCTCCCTTCTTGTTCAGTTCACTTCAGAGATGCATCCAAATAGTGCAGTGTAGCCAGATATTTGATCTGTATTTTAATTGTTAAATGAAATAGACTGACTTTCATTGTAGCAAAATTAGCGCTACCTCCTGAGGAAACCTCAAAGATGAAGGATCTAAAGCATGCTTTTCTCAGCTTCATTTCCCCCATCACTGATGTATTTTTGGCCCTCTCTACAAGTGCAGATAAAGGCATAATGGGATCCAATGCATG
>NW_017729032.1:233236550-233237585 GCF_001723915.1 Gavialis gangeticus
AAAGCATGCTTTTCTCAGCTTCATTTCCCCCATCACTGATGTATTTTTGGCCCTCTCTACAAGTGCAGATAAAGGCATAATGGGATCCAATGCATGATTCACACTACCACACCTCTTACCATGCCCTCAGCTGAGGGGCTCCCAGTCACAGGGGCATCCCACACACTCCCAAGGCAAGGGGATCACGGTAACCATGACTTTCAGGCTTAAGGGTGTGTGAAACAGCCTGGCATGGGGGATGGCAGCAGTTGCAGTCCCCAAGATTCAGGGGTGCTCGAAACTGCCGAGCTTTGGGGATCATAGCAACCGTCATTCCCCGGGCACAGGGGTTTGATGCTGGGCACAGTGCACCCCTATGGTTGAAGCCCTTGCAGCTGATGGGTTTCTGGCTGCTGGGAAGTGCCTGTTCCCCCGATCTGTGCACAGGATGGCAGGTTGCTGCTACGGACTGGGGCCAGTGGCGCCACTGGGCTCTCCCCAGCACTCCATATGGGCAGGTTGGGGACACATATAGCAAATGTTGGGGTGGTAGCAATCCCCATCCCAGCACCACCACCTGCCTGAAGCACCGGGAAGAGCCCAGCCTTGCTTGAAGGAATGAGGTGGCAGCACTTGGAGGGGGCCTGCTGCCACCCCAAAATTCACCATAGCCCCCCCAGTCTGCCCACTGGTGGCCTGATGGCATTGCCAGTACCAGCCTGCAGTAGCAGCCTGCTGTTGTCACAAACACAGATCTAGAGGCCCAGCCCTCCTGGGGGGTGCATAGCAGCAAGAGCCACACCCCCATCCCGCACCCACTCACAGTTCCTGCTGCCTGCTGCAGCCTGGGGCCTCCGCTTCTCCCCACTCACCCCAGTCCATGCTTCAATGGTCACAAGATTAGCTGATGCCAGCTACCCGTAGCTTCTGGGCTGCACCATGCCCCAAACCTCCCAGGGATCTGCTTCTTCCCACTCACCCCAGCTGCTGCAGCAGACCCAGGAGCAGCTGACACCTGTCACGAACACAGATGTAGGGGCCCACCCCCCCCCAGGC
>NW_017729032.1:233237666-233239293 GCF_001723915.1 Gavialis gangeticus
TCACAGTTCCTGCTGCCTGCTGCAGCCTGGGGCCTCTGCTTCTCCTCACTCACCCCAGTCCCTGCTACAGTGGTCACAGGAGTAGCTGATGCCAGCTACCTGTAGCTGCTGGGCTGCACCATGCCCCAAACCTCCTGGGGATCTGCTTCTCCCCACTCACCCCAGCTGCTGCAGCAGACCCAGAAGCAGCTGACACCACGTGCCTGCACCACAGCAGGGTACAGTCCAGGGGCTGGGATGAGAGGGGACAAGTGGAGCCCCAATCACGTAAGAGTGAATTCACCTCACATACAAGGAATTTTGGATAGAAAAAGGGTGATTCACATATGAGTGGATTCACATATATGGAACCTGCATAAAATCAAGGGAAACCTGTAACCATTTAATTGTGTGATACCTGTAACATGTAGAATACGCCCCTGTGACAGCATGCTAAGGCAGTCACAGTTTTGCTTTGGGAAGAAATCAGCTACTTGAAGGTTAAAGAAAACTTCAAAATAAGTGTCACACTAATTTAAAACAATTCCTTAAACAGTAAGAATGATCTATGTTAATTTAGCCAGTTCTCTACAGTACTGCATTATTACTGAAGTTGTGCTGATGGGGTAGCACCAATCCTGGCTAAGAGAAGCTTTAAATGTAACCTCATACCATCTCCCAGAGAACAATTACACACTTCACAAAGGCAATTTTTTTAAACTGAAGGAAAGTTGCCCAAGTTTGGGGCTCAATTCTGGACAACAGAACTTGTTAGAATATGTAATATTGTTCATATGGCCCATTCTGGAAAATGGCAGTCAGACTAACTCAATATGAATGTCCGAGGCAGTTCCTGCAGAGTTCTTACAACTTTCTATCTGAAATTTAAAGTTCCCTCTCTAGGCAAACCCCCCCCCGCAAAACATTGGATATGGTCTTCTGTACAAATATGGGAAGTTTTCCCTGTTATATTCCTGCAGCATCCTTGCTCCTACAACTAACGTGTAGCTGAAGACAAGTAGCATTTATGTTCTATTTACTACTTCAGAAGTTGTTTTCACCTTGCATTTTATAATTTTTCTATTTTTGTTTATGGCAGAATAATATTCATGGGTTCTGTCCTCACCTAAAATTGTCTCTCAATTTTGATAGTTTTAGTTTTAATAATAAATCTTAGAATTCTGCTAGCATTGTGGCATTATTTCCTAATGATAATGAATCGCCTGCCTGGAAAGGATTTGTCCAGCCACTAATGTGCCCTCAGACATCTTACTTCTACTATACCTTTGCCTTCTATTGTAAACAATAACCACAGGCTCCATCGCGACCATTACACTTGATGCAGCAGAAGTTAGCCCTCCACTTACGGTCAGCTTTGGACAAAGTGGTGCTGGCTGTGATATAAGCTAACTTAAAATATGAACTTCTGCTCAAAACAAAAGCTAACCATTATAAAATTACTCAAGAGCTTATATTGGATCCCTCCTCTCCTCCCAATTCTACCCTATGGAAACACTGCCAGAAGTTAAGTAATGGTGGTATGGTACTGAAGTCATTCTCCTCTGAAACTGGTCTCAGGGATTGTTCTCATACAAACAGAAATCACAAATTAATTAGAAAGTAATTTGGGGGCATCATAGTTCTGGCT
>NW_017729032.1:233239304-233268916 GCF_001723915.1 Gavialis gangeticus
TAAAATTCTCTCTCAATTTTGATAGTTTTAGTTTTAATAATAAATCTTAGAATTCTGCTAGCATTGTGGCATTATTTCCTAATGATAATGAATCGCCTGCCTGGAAAGGATTTGTCCAGCCACTAATGTGCCCTCAGACATCTTACTTCTACTATACCTTTGCCTTCTATTGTAAACAATAACCACAGGCTCCATCGCGACCATTACACTTGATGCAGCAGAAGTTAGCCCTCCACTTACGGTCAGCTTTGGACAAAGTGGTGCTGGCTGTGATATAAGCTAACTTAAAATATGAACTTCTGCTCAAAACAAAAGCTAACCATTATAAAATTACTCAAGAGCTTATATTGGATCCCTCCTCTCCTCCCAATTCTACCCTATGGAAACACTGCCAGAAGTTAAGTAATGGTGGTATGGTACTGAAGTCATTCTCCTCTGAAACTGGTCTCAGGGATTGTTCTCATACAAACAGAAATCACAAATTAATTAGAAAGTAATTTGGGGGCATCATAGTTCTGGCTCTACACAATACACACATTCTTCATAATGAAAACAAACGGAACAGATGAAAACTCCCAAGAATGCGGCCCACAATGAGACACTAAAAAATTGGAAGCACAAGTTCAAACTATGCATAGAACTATGAATTTCAGCTATCTCAGATATGGCTCAGTATACAAGGGGAAAATGCTTTAGTTATAACAAATCAAGAAATCCATGGATGCAACAATCCTTATCCAACCAAAAGTCTGATATACTTCATTGGGAATAGATTTTAGTAGGGATGTTTTTCTGAATAGCAGTCATAATATGGGGCCATATTTGGAAACCCATTTAAAGTAAAAGTTTGACATCCTTACTGTAGGCATCTTATATTGTAAGCATTTACATTCTTAAACTGTTACAGTCTCAATTATGATAATGTTACCATATATTTATACTTTTGTTTGAAACCATTACATTTTAAACAATGATGTAACAGATGGGGAAAATTATAATAAGCTGTAAACTGAAAGAAAGCAGCTGCCAGAGAGATTGCTTTAGAGGGTCCATGAGTCCTGGTCCTATGATCCAAAGACATTATGTTTGGGCCTGCTATAACGATACCTGAATATAAGATGAACACAAAGACATTAGCTTCTCAGTATTAATCTCCAGAAGTGGTGAGTGTAAAACATACACGTTAACATGGCTAATAACACGTCCTAAATGCCCAGTATGGATAAAAGAGCGGTCACAAGAAAAAGAAAATAGGACAAGCCTTCATACATCAACACAATATTTTAGACTTGCACACTTTATGGAAATATTCAGCAACAGGAATGTTTTCCCTTTAAAGTAACAAAACTAAAAATCTTAACTGAAAACAGATCATGTGTGTGCTTGGCATCTTCTGGACACTTCAGTTACAGATCTTTCAGTATTTATGTAGTCAATCAGAACTTTCTTGATTAAAAATAAGGCAGTCAAACACAAACGCTTAACATTCATGCAATATTAAATTGTACTAGCCAAGTCATTCATAAGTAATAAGTCATCTGCAGTAATCAATGCAGGTTAGGTAATTAACTGCTATATGCATATTTGAAAATGTCTACCTCTATGAAGTAACCAGTAAAAAAAAAAAAAAAAAAAATCCTTAGCTGATTATTATTTACAGCGTTCCAAGGCCCAGTTTACCTGCCACTTTGATTTTTACCTTTCCTTTAATTTAGTAAACAAAAATCAGAAGCTATTTCAGTTCTTTACACTCGCATTAAAAAGACAACCCTTTCTAGCTCTCAAACAGTAAAACAGAGTGACCTGTCATCTTGCCCAAGAATATAAGACTAGCATATTTTCTCACAGGCCACTCACTGCCAAAGACAAACATAACTTGTTTTAGAAAGGCAAACTGAAGAAAGAGAGATTTTGGGACTGCCCAAAGCTACTGTCAATTCAGCAGTGGCTGTGAGATTAACATTGGGCACCTCCCCTTAATCCTGACTGTCCCTCTACTTGGCTTGTATGATTCAAATTTAAATCACACATATAATTATAATTAAATTATAAATACTTTCTACATTCCAAGGACACCCTTTGTTTTATCTGTGGAAGAAGAACTGGCAAAATGAAAAAAGAAGGTTTAAAGATAGCCCCAAAAACAAGAAAATGGTCCGGAAGGGGCAGTTAAAGCCAAAGAATGAAGAGAAAGAGAATGAAGGCTACTATCCCAAATAGAGAACCTCACATCTAGACTCAAAGCAGGATTATTCCTCTTACATCTACACTTCACAAACCCTGAGTATCTCTTACATTACATCAGGCAAAATAGTTTTCACTATATTCTCATACATTGGTATTTCAGAACATGCACATCCCCAAAACCTGAAGAATACCATCACGGCCCTGTTCAATACCTAACAGTAATACTATATTTACTCGCATGCCATGTGCACCTTTTGTATAAAAATCATCACCCTGCCACCCCAAATTGGGGTGCAGATCTTAAAACAGGGTAGCTAACTTTCTGCCCAAAAAGTATCCTTATCCATTTCCTACTCCACAGAAAAGCAGCAGCAGCATTACTATTCAGACAACTAAAACAGTCATTTGACTTAATGGTTTATGTTCTTCACTCCACAGGTGGTGATGGTAGTGGTCTCCTTTTAATAGTCTTGACATTCCACTATCAAGCTAACTTTTCTGAGAGCAATTTTGCTATCTGCTAGCTGCTCCTACTTTCTCTTCATTTTCTTATTCTACAGCCCTGAGTACTCTTCAGATGTTTTCAACACCCTGGAAACTAGTCTTCAATTGCAGCTAGGGGTTCAGCTTTTGGTTAAGCAAGAAAGTAAGTCAGCTGCAGATTCAATTCTGTGTCAGCTCTATGCAGCCGTAACTGGAAAAATCTCTCCCCACTTTATTCTTGCTTCAGGGCATGCTCTAAGCAAGAAAATACAGTTACAGCATCCCCCCCACCCCTTCCTTTTTCAGTCCATCTGAGCACTTTGAGATATTTTTCTCTAGTCAAAATGATCAGATGACTCTGACCATTAAATAATTCTTTCCACTTATCTGGGTGTATTCTTTGGCATGTTTTCTTTTTGTAGTTAGCACACTTGCATTTTTCAAACATGATATAGAAAATGAAAATAAAAAGACTTTACTTCTAAGAACATGTGGAATTTATGTTTACACCTCTTTGCTGCAGTATTTTTCTTTCTCACTGCTAAACACAGCATTCCAAGCAGTAGGATTGGAGCAGTGAACTTGCATGATCCAAAATTGCATCAAACCTGGCCAAGAGGACATTCTGAATGATAACCCAGTAGCCAAAGTATGCCTTTTAATAGGACCCAAGTTTCTCAAAACATTTCAAAAAAATGTGTCCAAGCCAATCAAGAGCTCAATTTATTATAGGAACATAGAAAAGCATGGCAAATTTTCCACTGGGCAATGCTTACAGGCTTATCAAATAAGTCTACTGGAAGTATGTCATATCTTACTTTCAAACAGTCATAATCAAAATCATTTTCCTCTGTCTGCAGCTTTTTCAGTAAGAACTATACCCACACCTAATTTCAAACCTCAATTGTTTCATCTGTACTGCTGTTCAAAAAGTAGCCCTAATATAAATTTCTGTATTTTGTAAGCTGCTAAAAAGCAGCCAACACACAACACCCTCCTCCAAGTTTTGGACAAAATGAAGTCTGGTAAATTTCACCCTCCCAAAAAATTATTTTTCCCCCTAATTTTTGACTAAACAAAAATGAGATTTATAATAAAAATACTTTTTAATAGCTGAAGTTTAATGATTATCAGTGCCACTAAAAGTTAAGAACCCTAATAACCAAACTTTCCTACCACACAAATGAGACAGTGTTATTGTAATAATGAAAAGGAACTTGGAAAAAGAAACCTGCAAGCTGCAAGTGGTTAGCTTCTTCACCTTACTTTGCCTTTTCTGATGATACATTGCTACCTCCCTCTTTGATATTTAAACTGTGTAGCCATGAGACATTATTATTTTCTACCAAAAACACAGTGGAGTATTTTTCTAATGCAGAATATACAATTTAGTAAAAGCAACACTTCAGAAGCCAAGCATAGCAGCAGCACAGATTAAAGTAAACAAGTTATTTTTGGTGTGGTGGTTGTTACAAAGAATAAAATCAATACAGGCCAATCTTCATCTCTTAAAATTTAATTTCTGCTTTATACAAGTTATTTGTTTACCTGCTAATGGCTTGTTCCTCATCTGTTATTCCAGTCTCCCTGAATGCCCTGTTTGATTCCTCCAAACTCAAGGCAATTGCCCTCTGAAGATCATCTTTATCATCTCCAGTGAGATCAATCACATCTGAAAAGCAAAACTATCTTTCTCAAAATTAAAAGTGAAACAGAATGAAAGATAAATCTTACTGTAGAGGATACAAAACTAGCATGGACTCCTAGACTGCATTCAAAATCCTCCTCAGAATTCATTTCTTTTGGCCTACATTCCAACACTCATCTCAAGATCTTCACCACATGCTCCCTCCATCTTGATAAGTAAAGGTGGGGAAAAAACAATAAAACACAACATTGTTCCAAAGAGTTTTTTTCCTTTCTCAAGGTCCTATTTCCCCATGGATGTTATTTGCTTTGAAGTTACCCATCAATTTTAGGGTGCAATTCTGCAAAGTCATTGTTCTCTGAAGCCTCTTTCTTTAAGTGCAGTATGTCAGCAATCCCTTTCATTCCCCACCTCCTCCCAAAGCCATTTAATGAAAATACAGTTCTCTTGAAGGATACCTTCAAAAAGAGAATAGTCAGTATTTCCCTGCATATTTTCTGTATCTGTAAAGTACAGACAAAAGCCCCAACCTTAAAACACTTAGGTACATACTTGTCAGGGAAACTAGTTATGGGTAAGAATCCAGACTAAGTGAAGTAACACATCATTACACTGTTATGCTCTCCCCCTCCCTCCCAACAACATATACTTTGGTTTGAAACTAAATTAACAGGCTAATTTCCATTCCAACTGATTATTGGGAGTATCCAGCCAAACAGGAAGATTCAATCAGGTATTCAAGTAAAAAAATTCAGATCCTCAGTTTAGGAAAACAGGAGAGACTGGATGGCTGCTAAAGAAAAAAAAAATGCTTATGGGTCTATTTCTTTTTTTCCATCAAAATCAAATCACCACAGTCACCTACTGACAAGCAATCTGTAAATTCCCCATTCTAATGACTATAACAAAGTCCCTCAAAAGAAAATATATACTATCAGTCTATGTTGCTAAATTAGCCATCCCATAGTCAAGCACAGCCACATACTTGCCAAAACAGACAATGGAAATAACCATCAGCTATGGAACACTGGCAAAAGGGCTAAGGATTCTAAAGCAAGGTTACTCAACCCCTGGCCTGCGGGCCAGATCCAGCCCAGAGTGGCTCCCCATGGGTCCAGGAAGAGCCCCGTGGGCCGTGGCCCTGCACACTAGGTTGGGCACACAGAACCCAATCCCAGGACACGAGGCCAGGCAGGGGCAATGTAAGCATAAGCAAAAGTGGTGCAGACCTGACCCTGGTATGCAGGGTCAAATCCAGGCTGCATACCAGACCCACACTACTCACTGGCCTACATGCCCAAAATGCTGAACATGTCATTTTAAGTACTGATATTTCTGTGACCAAAAAACCCACAATTATGCAATTCAAACAGGGAAAAAGGAAAACATGTAGGTTAAAAATGACTCTCGTACTACCTTCGTTAGGACCAGCTAGTTACCCTTTTTCTTCCGTACCAAATGGGAAAGAGAAGCTCAACAAAAAGGAGCGTGGAAGGTGTTGTTACTCCAACATTACATTTGGGTGTTAGAGAATAGTGTGGAAAGGGGAATCAGAAATACAGAGTGAAGGGGAGAGACTGTTAGTGGGTGGAGAAATGTAAAGCCAAACTAAGTAACATTTCTTCTTAGGCTGTGACTTTTGCCCTGGATATACTGGCATGCTGCAGAGTGAGCATCTATTATTTTCCTGGACTTACTTGGGTATAGATATTCTCTGTTGGATCAAAATGATATACTAAACATATTATGCAACAATCATCTCCATAGTTACAGACTACTAGCATACAAGCTAATTATTCACCGAAGGTTGAAACTGACAGAAGTTTGTGATTTCTGTTAATACCAACATCTCTAACATGCTTAATCCTGGACATCTCCCACTGCCTTTTTCCCCACATCAAGTCCCTTCCCCTCTTCCATTTTGGTCCATGTTATTTTGTTGGGCTTCATTTTAGTTTAGTGATCCCTCAAAAGCATCTGAAATGTTCTTACTTGTAAAAGCAACCTACAAAACCATAATATGCAGAAAATGAAAAAAACAGAAGCAAAACACAAAACAAAAAAACCGAGCAAAAGAAATTACAGCAAAAAAAGCTTCTCTATCTTTATATATTTTGCACTTGTTGGACTGTTTTAAGTTAATACAGGAGCCTTGAAGAATATTGCAGAGACACTTAAAAAAGAAGGGTTCTAAACTTCACTCCCTCGGAGGGGACTAAATCTATTATGAAAATAGTACTTAAATTACAAAAAGGTAACACCTATCGGATTGCAACGTATAGGTTTTAGTGTTTAGCATAACATGAGCCAAAAAAAACTTGGCCATTTACAAACATGACATTCACCGTTTCAAACTGTAAGATCTGGCCAATCAGAGCAGGCACACTCTACCAGTACTAAAACAAAAAATAAGGCAAAGCAAGATGGCACCTTAGGCTTCTGAAAGGCATTACATTTAACGATTAACAAATAGATTGCACCATAAATTATGAAGTGCCACCCATTCAGCCAATTTAAGGTTTTAAATGTGGCAAACCAGCCACAAAGATGCTCCACATTATTTGTGGATCATAGCTGTGACCAGTTTCTATCGTATCTTAAATTGAACGTGTGGCCTACTCATTTGGGACCCAAGAATGTCCCCCATACCTGGGGCTGCCTTGTGCTCCCATCCTGATACTAGACTGAACACTGGGATGAGACACAGGACAGCCCTCAGATCTGGGGGACAGCCCCAAGTCCCAAATGTTGAGGCCCCACCTGGGATTTAATTTCCCTGGGCAGGGGGAAACCATCAGCTGCCCCCCACCTGGAACCTGTTAAACCATGCACCAGGCAAGTCATACAGGGCTGCCCTGTGCATGGATTTAAACTTATGATCCCTGTAATTTGCATGCCATGCAGCCCACTCAAGGCTGCATGGCATACATGTTTAAATTTGCCAGTGTACATGAAGCCTCAGACTGTAGCCCTGGGCACCATGTGTGTCAGCAAGCTGAAAGGGCGCCACACAAACTGCAGCACCAAGTACCAGTCCCCTGTGCAGAGCTCCCTGGGGTGGCAGTAGCATAACTGTGCCGCAGAGAAACACAGACTGACCACAGGCAATAAATCAAGGCTGCGCTATGAACCATTGCCATCTGTTGCCAGGGAGACTAAGGGAGCCTGAAGAACACACAGAGATGTGTGCATAGTCACCCTCTTTGGCTGCACAATGTCAGCACTGTGAGTTTTCCACTATTCAGGGCTTCAGCATTCAGCATACACATGACTCTGGGTAAGTTTCTCTACCAAAATACAGAGAATTCTCCCAAATTATTTAATGCATGTACTCAGCCTTAGAAAAAAGCCATCAGCAAAGCAGTAGAAAGTGGTATTTCCCTATGGGCACCTCACAGTGATCCATTTTTTATTTACAAGACGCTGTTTAAGTCTCACTTTCTGCTATTATCACCACTGATGAACTGCAGTTCATTGGAACCCCAGGTCCACAACTTATTACATGTTTATTCTGCATCTTCTTCCCATTTATAGCCAGAAATACTAAAATGCTGGAGTCTGGGAACTCCCTTTTCTGGTTTCAAAGTGCTTACATAGATCACTACTAATTAGGGGTGCACTGATAACGATTTTTGGGCTGATACCAATGGACGATTTTTAACAAGCCATATTGGCTGATACCAATCCAACTGCCAATACACTGTGCATCCGGATGGTCAGTCTGTTATGGGGGAAGGGGCAGGCGGAGGGAAGAGGTGTGGGGGGGCAGACAAACCCCCACGATGAAGAAGGGAGTGAGACTGTGGTGGGGCAGGGGCTATGCAGCTGGGGTGGGGCACAGGATGAAGCAGTGAGTGGCTCATCTGGAGGCTGCAGGGAGGGGGCGGCACCTCCTGTTGCTGCACACTCATCAGGAGGGCATGGGGGGTATGTACCCCTGGATCTGCAAGGCAAGAGCAGACTGCCACTGGTGGGCTGGGGCCAGGGAGAGGGGGGGCGGGACACTGCCGCCACCTTAAAATTTGCTGTAGTCTCCCCCCCATAACCGCTGCTATGCACCCCAAGTGCAGCCCACCCCAGCACCCCCACCAGGAAGAGCCTGGCACAGTCCGGGCCCCACCCCACAGCGACAGCCCACCCTCACTCCATGCAGATGCAGGGATGTACACACCCCCATACCTTCTTAGTGTGTGTGCAATGGTGGGAGCCACTCCCTCCCCCTCCCCGGATAAGCCACTCACAGTTCTGTCCAGTGCCCCACCCTGCCCCTGTCCCACTCCCTCCCTCACCATGGAGACCTCAGCCTGTCCACCCACACTTCCTCCACAACAGACTTACCAGCTGGACCCAGCTGCTCTCCATGCTGCTGGGCTGCGCCCCTGGACACCCAAAGTTGCATTGCAGCTGTGCATATGCACAGGGCATTTAACAGCCACATCAGCCAAGGAAAGCCAATTGATGATACTGTCTATTTTTCTTATATGGGTACTGATCTGATATGGGACCAAAATATCAGTGCACCTCTACTCAAAAATGACAGAAACCAAGGGCAGTAGGACCCAGGGGAAGCCCAGCGGGCTCCAACAACAGAGGGGCCCGTCCGGCTCTGCCCCCCAGCTGGAAGCCCCAGCCATGGTTTCTGGGCTGGGAGCATGTGGCTGCCCTGGGGTGGGAAGCTCAGGTAAGGGGGGGGGGACCCCAGGCAGGTTAGGAGCACAGGGGGGTGGGGAAAACAGGCCATCCCCACCCGGTGCCCCACGCTGCAGCTGCTCGCAGCCCGTGTGGGGCTGCCTGTGCCTGCTCCGGAAAGCCCTATGTGGGCTGCAAGCACCTGTAGCGTGGGGCACAGGGTGTGGGGCGGGGGAGGGACCACTTCTCCCCTGTACTCAGCTTTTCCCCAGGCTCCTTCCTGGCGCAGGGAAAAGCAGCCCCTCACCCGCCCCACGCCCGGTGCCCCATGTTGCAGCTGCTTGCAGCCTGCCTGGGGCTGCCTGTGCCTGCTCCAAACAGTCCTGTGCAGGCTACGAGCGCCTGCAGCGCGGGGTGCTGGCCATGGGGCAGGTGAAGGGCTGCTTTTCCCTGCGCTCAGCACCAGCTTCTTCCCTGCTGGCATGCAGGGGGTCAGGGTTGTGTGCTGCCCCCAGCCAGTACCACAGGGCTGGGGGACGCCGGGAGTGAGCAGGTGTGGGAGCCAGTGGGAGCACAGGGCCCACACCGATGTCCAGTGCTGGTGGAGCCCAGAGCAGGGTAGCAAGAGCATGGGTTCCCAGCTAGCAGAGACTCTATGGAGCCAGGCCTGCTCCCTGTTGGTGCAGCCCAGCCCAGTGCCACAGACCCCTGCCAGCCTGTGCCCCGCTTTGGGCCCCACCAGTGCTGGCCCTGAGACATTAGTCCCAAGACATGGGTCCCAAGCTGGTGACCAGGGGGTGGGGCACCTGTCAAGGGGCGGGGTATCCATGTGACACTCGACATCCTGACAAAACTGGGTAAGCGGCCCTCCGCTCAAAATAATTGCCCGCCCCGATGTAGCCTCTTCCCTTTTCATTGGTGTTGATTAAATTAAATAAGGATACTTGAAAACATTATTTTACAAAAGATTTTTTAAAAGTCAGTATGTAGACAAAAATAAAAAGACATTATTTTTCTTGTACATGTAGTATTAATGTCAACAACAGAATCTAAAGTATCACTGAAAACAACAATGAATTGGAACCCAGACCAGCTTCCACTGTTAGTAAAACAAATGATAATAAAGTATTTCCAGAACAGACTCAACCAACACTCTCACTGTATGCTTTTCTGCTTGTTTTTCTTTCTGGACAACTGTTTAATACCTTAATCTTTACTAATATGTATTGTTAGCCCATGTTCTAAGAACCAGATTACCACACAAATTAACAGTGAGCTAAGAACATATTCTGATCAGACTGTAAAACAAGGAACAGAAACTTTGTCTTCATTTCATTTCCAAAAATGTTGATAGTGAAAAATATTTTAAAGGAAATACACAATTATTGACCAACATTCTAACAGCTATACTCTCTACAAAGCCTGATCCAAATCCATAGTTTTTAATGGAAAGGTTCTGACTAGCCTCAAAGCAGTTGGAATCAGGACCCTTCTACCAAATTTATTTGGTAAATTAGTCTTATTGCATTTTCATATGCATTTTCCCCACAGACTAGTTTTAAAAAAAAGTAATATTTAGTCAGTATTAGTCACTTCCTCCACACATGCACAGGGTAATTACATTTTGTGTGAGTATCTAAAAAGAAGAGGTGAAAATAATAGATGATGCAAGCCTGCTATCTAAACTTCCTTTCTTAATAAACTTCTAACGTGTGTGGCTGTTCATATGATTCCCTATCTAATCTATTATTTCATGTATTATAATTTCAGATGCATTGGGTATCACCTCAGAAATTCACACAAGTATAAAAAAAAAATCACCTTATTTAATGTTTTATAGCACTTCATTCTAAAATGGACTAAAGACTTTTGGTATAATACTTTGAAAACAGCAGTGGCCAAGACGCCTAAGTTTCAAGTGTGCATATTCAGTGTTTACATCTTCAAATTAACATACATGTTTTAGTCATCTCTCAACACACTAATTATTTTCAGTCCTTAAATATATTAACTCTTTGTTCCACTGAACTGAATGTTGAAATGCTGAAAATTAAAGTTGGTATTTTATAGCAATTTCTATTGGAATGAGACTAAGTTACTCATATATTACAGCTTACCCTTCAGCAGATTAGATAGGATTTTCTGTTTGGTGCTAAAGATTCTATAATGAAATACTATTAGGGAAATTTTACTTTGATTACTATTGATTCAAACTTTTAACAAACTAAATGGTCTACATGTCATCATGTGTACTGAATTTCACTCAGTTGCTCTGGGCATGGACTTCATCACTTGTATTTGGCTAAAACATACCTTTCAGGAAAGTATTTAAATAAACCATGTATTGTTACTAGCTTGAACTGGTCCAACTTCAACTTCCATTCCCAATTATTACTATGCCTCCCAATTATTGCAGGGCATGGGCATATCACTGCCCCCCCAACAATCACATTACCATCACCACCAAACCCACAAGTGTCCTCTTTTTTGAAACTGGAAATATGGTAACCATACTTGAATGAAGCCCAGCATCCCGAAGAGCAGCCTCCAGCAAGAAAGTCTGTGGAAGGAAAGGAGCGGGGGAGGGGAGGGGTGCAAACTGATGCCACCATGGTGAGGGAGGGAGTAGGGCAGGGACTGCGGACTCCAGGGCTAGGGCAGGTCATGGGATGGAGCCATGGGCAGCTCATCCAGAGGCACGGTTCCCCACCATGGTGCACACCCCTGGGGGAGGTACTGAGGGCATGTGCCTCCTGGATTTGTGCATGGGGTGGAGGCAGGCTGAGGCTGTGCACCCTGCTGCCTCTGGCCCGAGAGCCGGTGGCTGGCAGAATGTTCCCAGCCTACCTGATGGCAGGAGACACAACATGGTGTTGCACGGTTCCTGGGGCAAAAGGCAGCAGGGTGCAGAGCCCCAGCCCACAGCCTGCAGCCCACCTCCACCCCATATACAAATCCAACACACCAGTGGCAGGGATCCACTCCCACCCATCCCTGCTCCTGGATGAGCCACCCATGGCTGCATCCCACAATCCACCCAGGCCCTGGGTTCCCACTCATCCCAGGCCCTGCCCCACTCCCTCCCTCCCTCACTACAGGGAAGCGGGGGTTGTTCTCCCCCTCAGCTTGCTCCTTCTCCTCCACAGACTTAGCTGCTGGGTGCTGCTCTACACACTGTCAAGCTGCGTTCCTGGCCATGCTGTGGCTGCTCATGTATGTGTGTCCGTCTGTGTCTGTGGAACCCCCTACTGCAGCCGCCTGGAGCCCGTGCCCAGGCTGCCCTCTGGCTCCTCTGCACTGCCACTGCTGCCCTGCTGGGTGGCCAGGAGGCAGCGGTGACGGCAGTAAAGCGGAGCCCAGGTCTGGGCTCCAGAACCACATGTGCAATTAACATGTTAAAAAATTAACACAAGAACCAATTAACATATTTATCATGCACATACATGATGATTGAGAGCCCTATTTTTTTGGACAAGTGAAATGGAGCAAGCTTCTTTGTAAACAGGATCAATATAGTACTAAAACATTGCTGTGAATGGAAAAAAAAAAATCACAAAAAGTAAACTATTTTAGTTGTTCAAAGGAGCAATCAAAGTGTGGCAGAGTGTAAATGACCTCTACACCTAACTCTAAACAGTATATACAGATAAACGGTTCTACTAGTAAAAATACTCTTGTTCTCAAGTACTGCTCTCTTTTTGTAACTGGGCAGTAATATCCTTCTGGTTCCAAAAGGTCAAGCTTCACACCCTCTGTTTGCAATTACATAAAAACTGTTTCTTAGTACATCTGTCTTTAAATCTCACTGCATTCCTGAGTATGCAAACTGAGTATGCAATTCCCATAACACTATTTAAAACAAGCTATCCATTCTCAGTCATTTTTTGAATAATATAAATAATAATGCATTATGTGGGCTGGTAATAGGACAAATCCATAGGAGCTCTCAGATAGAGGGAAAGAACCTCAAACAACCAACAGGACAGGGATCTCATCAGGAGGTAGGGAAAATGGGCATCAAGTGGGAGCAGCTAGACAAGTAGCCACAGTATTGCAACATCTAGCACAATGAGAGGAAAATCAATAGATAGGCCTGATGGTTTGAACAAAATGCTGCCAGGTCTAGAAAGGCCAACTGAGAGACTAATTCCAGCATACCAGGAGCCCAGAAGTCAAATAAATTGAGGTAACATAATTTATTACTAGTCAAGCAAAGCAAGACTTCACACTCTACCTTGATGCCATTAAAACATTAACTTGCCAATGTACGAGGCATCATTGGATAGCTTACTAATTCTGGTAAAAACTGGAAAGCCAAAATGGGAAAATATGAGGACACATGGTGCCTCTGGCATTTGGTTCACAAGCCCAGCTTCAGGATTGTCTGCAACACTATACATATCAAAGAGCCACTTGATGGCAGCCATTAACATCTTACAACAAAACACATGCCATACACCAGCTCTGCCCAATATCCCACTACATTTCAAAATGCTGACACCTTTAACAGATGATCTCCCACACAGGAAGAACTAAAAATAATAGAAGTTAAGAAGAAACAGAGGCCAAACAGAGTCCTGGAGTGGGAAAAGTAGGGGTATGTAGAACCTTGATATGCAAAAATGAAGAATGGGTAGGAGAACCGATGAGTATAGAACTCATGGCATACAGAATTAGGAACCCTGCCATGAAGGGGAAGGGAGTTGGTGAGCTATCTTCTTTCTAGGTATGAAGGTGTGTGGGGTGGGGTAGGGTAGGCAAGGGAGAGATGCAGCGACACAGTAAATTAGAAAAATAAGAGGTTGACAGAGAGCCTGGTGACAAGAACAAAGTGATGAAAGGCAGCCCCCCCCATGCTTGCCTGTGTAGTCAAAGCAGATTACACCCATATCAAAAAGTGCTTACAGGTTTGCACAGCAAAATACTACTTAATGGTTCTGCCGTAATCATTGGTGGAGTATTTACATATCTTATTCTATGAAAATTCAGCATACAATGCCAAACTGTAGCTAGTGTTTAAAGTGAAATACTTCTTGACTGAAAATGTTTAATTTATCATATGTTTATATTCACTAAGTAATCCACCTTTCAATAAAATAGAGCCACCCAAGGCACCAAAGAATAAGGTGACTGCCTTGTACTTGATATATACTCAAAAGCCTAAACAGCCACCTGTTTTCATCTCCTTGTAAGGGAATGAATTTCTGGTGCTTGTCTGTTAACTTCTCATCCAGTCTTGATGGCTGAAAACACTACATTGCATCCAACTCCCAACATCTCAAATTCCAAATTAAGGTGGGTAATTAAGTAGAAAGGATGAGGATGTCTTTTGATAATTAAAGACATGTGTGGGTATTTAATGCGATTCAGCAAATCTGAAAGGTAAGATACTGGCAGTAATTCCATAATGTTATCAAAGTAAGAGATAGCAACATCCCTCAAAGTTAACCTGTTAAAGTTTCATGTTTCATCTTTACTCACATTCTTCCCTCCATTGTCCTCTCCTCCCAAATTATCCAACCCCCCCCCCCCTTTTTTTTTTTTTACCTCATTCACTGTTGATCACAACTGTGGGCCCTGGATTTTGCCTGCTTTGAGCTTTTCTAACCAATTTCTCAAGTATTCTTATGATTTCTTTTGAGTAGCCACTGAACTAAGCAAACCATGGTACAGGACTTATGCAAAATTTCCACGGAACTTGCAAGCAGTTCTTATTTGAAGAAACTCTGCAATCCCAGTCAGGGGTCCCTTTCCATGAGATAGTACATGATTGCTGAAATATTTAGTGGCCTTCTGAATGTGGAAAACAAAGTAGGATAAGCCTAACTAAATGCCTTTTACTCTACATCTCAAAAAAAAAAAAAAAGATGGTTTCTAGTTTTGAGGCCGAATGAAAACTTTAGCAATTTGCAGGAAATAATAGGGTACAACAATCTTCTTTTTCTCTAGTATTCTTTTTCTCTAGGGTTGTTGCCCCTTGACTGCCTTGCAATACAATGTATTCAGTTGTAAAACTATATATCTTCCTAATAACAGATCCTGAAATTCAGCATGAAGTCCCAACATCAGATTAAGTATTCTCCCCTCTTTGGTCATCACTCCCTATGGTATATATTCTGTGGACTACCACCATCGTCTAACCCTAGTACATTACTTGAACAGACACCTTCCCTACTTAGTCTAAACTTAAAAATTAAATGTAGTTGTATATTATTTTGACCCCAACCTAGTTTGAGAAAATAAAACTTTTCCACAGTGCCAGTGACAAACTTCATGAAGGGAGATCAATAACTAAGTATTAAACCTACCTTTCAGTTAGACACCACCAATTTTTACAACAAACAACGGAAGTCAGCCTCAACTAAAGTGAAACCCTAAGCAAACTTGTAAGAACTACCACCAATCCTCTGATATTACAAAACAAAGGGCAAGACCCAACCTAGCATAAAACAGAATCATTCCACAGGCTTAATGGAGCTATGCAGATATATAGCTCAAAAATATAGATACATAGCTTAAGGGAATAGTAAAAGTCCAATGCATACACTCTTCCATGACATGCAGTTCTCTTCTCTTTAAGAGAGAATACTTACTTTTAGGACAGCAATACTGAAATATGAACATGCAGCGTATATAAGAAAGCAAAAACTCAAGTTCTCTTTAGGACAAAAAAAAAAAATACTGGACAAGAGAAAAAAGAAGTCAAAACTAAGGGTGCACTGATCGGGATTTTGGAGGCCAATATGATTCTATACCGATAGTCGATCTTTAAGGATCAGTGACACCAGTCCAATTTCTGACACGCAGCCCAGCAGCTTGAAGAGCAGCATCCAGCTGGTAAATTTGCTGTGATGAAAGAGGAGGAGGAAGGGAGGGGCATCGGGGGGGTGACAGTTCAAGGCCCCTGCACTGCCCAGCCAGAGCCGGACGGGGTGTGGGACAGAGCCATGGTTCATACGGGGGGGGGGAGGGGAGCGAATCCCACAGTTGCACACACCCTAGGAGGCCATGGCAGGTGTTGCGTGCCCCCCAGATCTACGCAGGGCAGAAGGCTGCTGCTGTGGGCTGGAGCTGGCACAGGGCTGTTCCTGACAAGAGCTGAGCCACACTGTGCTCAGGGCAGGTGGAGACAGCACTGGGAGGGAGCTACGAGGTGGGGGGGGGCAGCAGCTACCACAAAGTTTGTCATAGCCCCACCAACCCTCCTCCCAGGGCCACCACCACCCGCTCCAAGCGCAGGAAGAGCCTAGCACTGGCCTGGGCCCACACCGGCAGCCACCCTGCCCTGCACAGATCCAGAGGGCACACACCACTTCCCACATCCTCCTGGGATGCACACAGCGGCAGGAGCCACCCTCCCCCTGGACAAGCCACAGCTCTATCCTGCACCCACCCCAGCTGAGCAGCCCCTGCCCCACTCTCTCCCTCAATGTGGGGGGCCTCAATCTGCTCCCCCCCATGCCCCTTCCTTTTCTCTTCCCCTTCCACCACAACAGATTTATCAGCTGGATGCAGCTCTCCAAGCTGCCAGGCTGTGCTCCTGGCCCCACGCATGCTGCAACTGCGCACATGCATAGGGCATTTATTGGCTACATTATCGGCCACATCAGGCAAACGAAGTTGATTTCTGATAGAGTCAATTTCCTTTGTATTGGTGCCAGTCCGATATCAGACCGATGCATCAGTGCACCTCTAGTCAAAACACTAAAAAGAAACCTATTAAAAATGGAGCCATATCAAATAGTCATATCTATTTTAATGTTTCTTGAAGAGAAAAAAAACAACTGTCCACTTAATAACCTTGGGGGCTGATCCTACAAACAACACGGGAGCATGAGCTCTTGCTGTCAAAGTATGCTGCACATACTACTACAATTGCTGAGATAGGTTCTTAACAGGTATATCTAGTAATATTACTCCTGTAACATTTCACAAGTAAAACAGCAAATGAATTCTTCTTTTCCCATATTATATATATATATATATATATAAAACCACCACCCCCCATCCTTTATGAAAGCAATCCTTTTAAACTAAGGCCATTTTTGCACTTGTGCAATATCTTAAGAGGTCTCTGCCTACAAGGCATTTACCAACTATATACTTATTTTTATCTCAATGCATCTCTCTAAAGTTATTTGCTATTCTTAAAATGGAATACCCAAACATGAAACCTGTAAGAGGCAAAAAACATACATTAAAAGTCCCAGACTTTCCCATTCTAATTATAAATAAATAAATAAAGGAAACAGAGTTATAGCTGAAAAAAATAAGATTTATGCTAAAAGAAAATAAATAACTGAATATCTACAAATTATGACCTTTTCAAGCATAATTAACGGCAACCACATTATTACTTTTTAAGCTAAACTTACGAAAAGGAAATAGATACCTACTTGTGTCTGCCTGGCTGCCCACACTGATATATCTGTCATTCCCAGGAAGTGCTGTTTGATAGTAAGTTGCCTCCTCCTGCTGAGGAACCTTGGCATTCTTCGCAGTAAGGAAAGCCACTGCCAATTCCAAATTGCCATTGCTATCCTTTAAACCCCAAAAGGGGGGGGGGGGGAAAGAGAGACTGACTATTGTGGATCAGAATGTATTATAAGCAGCCTCAATTATTATACAAGCAAGGGCACTTTCTATTCTTGTATCAAATACAAGTTAGAAAGTCAGACCTAAAATTATTTTTATTCTCGAAACCTTTGGCCCCACATTGCTCCACATAGGGTACAGCCTCACCTGTTCCCTCCCAGGACAGCTCACACTGTGCTCCTGCCTGCTGCCAGCCACCTTCCATTCACTCCGCCTGCCCGGCACAATAAGGCAGAATCTGGAGCCCCATATGCTGGGGCAGGAGTCATCCAGCTGCACCACCCCCCTTGCCTGGCTGGGCATGTGGCACCCAGCACACATCCCCATGCTAACTGCTGCCCAGAGGAGCACACCAGAGGCAGGTGGAGGAGCAGCTGGAGATACCCAAGTGGCTGCAGCAGCCGTGAAAGCAGCCCCGCCAGGAAGCTGTCCATGCTGGCCAGAGCCAGGGGCATGCTGTCAGTGGGTATGGAGTAGATATGGGCAGGAGAGGGGTGCAGGCTGCCCCAGGAAGAATCAGGCAGGGCTCGGCCCCATGTGGAATATCACAGGGGCAACCATGGGCCAGATAAGGACAGTGCAAACCACCCCTGCATCTGCACTGCACCACATGCCCCCACCCATGTGAGCTCTACTGCACATGCCTTCCCATCCCTCCCCACCCCTAACCAGCTCCTGGGACCTAACACACAGGCACCCCTCCCCACACACACCCTCCACCCCAACACTTAATATACAAGAGATTTTATACATTAATATATAAGATTTTATTTTGAGCTATTATGCAACAGCTTCTCAATTGACTACTCAAAAATATAGCAGGACAAAAATTGCTTTTTGAAATAAAATTAAAATACATTATAGTAGATGTTTGATTTTTAGAATAAGATTTGTTTTTTGTATATAATTTGTTAAAATGGTATCTTCTGAAAGATTGTGCACCTGGCACCCTCAACAGCTCACCAAAACTTGTTAAGTGGCACTACAGCTGCATTAGACCCACCCCTGCATTACAGAGTCATGAATATTTACCATACCTTTAAAGCTTGTTGCAGTACTTGGATGTCATTGATACCAGTGATCTCCCTCAGCTGATTCAAAAAGGTCTGCTGGTGCTAAAAATGAAGAAATAGCTCATCAAAATAATAAAAAGATATTTGATATCATGTAGTTACTTTACTTCTGGCTTAAAAAGAGCATATCATCGTAAGTATGATCCATATAAAGATGGATAAAGTGTGCTTGCGCTCTCTCTTTCTCTACCCACACACACGAGATAGTTTATTATTGTTCCAGAGTTTCCATCTTTGTTTCCCAAGATTTGTACACTTGATGTAAAATAAGCTAATTTTAAGGGGGGAAGGCAGTATATGCAGTGAAGGACATGGCCACAAGAATACAGCATTAGCAATCAAGATCTAAAGTTTACTTGAAGAACAAACTATATACATTACTTGTGCACTTCAAGCTATATCCCCCAGTCTCACAACCAAATCCATGGGGACAGACCTTGGCACTTACTTCTATGACATTTCAGAAGGTTTGCAATACTCATCCTAGACAGTCAAGTATATGACTGAGACGTTAAATGTTGCAAGGTAAGTATTTCATTGAACACATCCAGAAAATAATCTTACCTTGATATTAGCTTCTTTATATATATATAAACTGATTTCTTCTAACACCAGTTGTACCTATTGCTCACATTTATTTACATATACAACAAGTTTTAAAACCTAATCATTTGAACCATCAAAAGGTCAGAAATGCATCTATTTCTTTTTCCAAAGGGATTTTTGGACCAATTTTCACTTTCTTATAGCTGAAAATATTAGTGACTGTCAATGAAAATGTAGGCATGCTCACTCATTGCACCCTTATCTGTCAGTACACAAGACACTTAAAATGTAATGACAAAAATAGGAACAATTAAACAAAATGTTAGTACCCAAGGAGAAATGTATTCTATAAGAATGACTACCATTTATAGTTTTAACTTTTAAAAGTATAACACTTTGATCCTATGACCCTAGCTGACTTCCTGCCCTTTGGGCGGGGGGCTGGACTCGATAATCTTCCAAGGTCCCTTCCAGCCCTAATGTCTGTGAAATCTATGAACAATTCTAGTTAAAGACAGCAAGAAAGCATATTTTTCACTGATGTACTCAAATCAATCCATTTTTGCCTACCACCTGATAACTGTAGGAGCAAATAAGGAATTGTGTCTTAATTTACAAGGACATGAAAGTGGAGATTTAATCTGAATGGCATATGTAATCTTCACAGAGAAGATCATGATAAAACCTCAAAATTCTTGGCCCTCTCTTCCAAACTACCATATGCTATTTCCAATTGAGAAGATGAGCAAGGAAAAAAGATACCTACTTTCATTTAAATTCTGTTGCTGTTCATAATTTTGTTAACCACCACTTGAAATCAAAACAATGATTATAGGTATAAAGAGAACTAGTAAAATACAGGGTTTTGAAAGGAAAATGCACTTAAACAAAGATAAAATGTTCTCATATTATTCTCAAAATTTAACAAAAAGATACAAACCCATTGTTTTGCCAAAAATGATTTTAAAATACTGCTCTTAATAATAAGCATATGGAATCAAACTTTGAAATTCCCTTTTTCGAGCTACCTTTCTACGAGAATTTTCTTCTGAAATTGCGCAAACTCGCAGAGAGAGCACAGAAGGGTATACATATTATCATAGCTTTATATAAAACTCCCGTAAATCAAAAGCTGAATAAATGCTTGAATCCCAGCGCGATCCTACACTATTTCATGCTGTAACAAACTGAAATAGAAGGCCTCTGGTTCAGTATGTTTGTTACTTAAAAATAAGATAACTTATGCATTATGTTCAATGGACATTGTTAACTTCACCATTTTTTTGCCTACTCGTTAGAAGACTTTTTTAACTGGAAACCTTTTTCCAGTTGAATATGTGCAGTTCTTAGCACTGTATATATTACATACAGTGGTTTCAGTTGTTCACCCTGCACGGTCAGTTTTCCTCTTCATTGGTTTTTCAGACAGCAGCAAGGGAAAGAAAAATTAAAATAATTGGAAATGTGATTATAGAAACGATATAAAGGGAGAGAGACTTAAGGGCAGTTTCCTATAATGAAACTTCAATCTCAGTTTTTCAAATTATCTAGAAAGGTGTGGGATCAAAGTAAGAGAGACAGTTCCAATGTAAGACATTCTTCAAAATGCTGAGAATTTACAGAAAGGACAACAGGGAGATGAAAGCCCTGTGGCTAAGTACAGAGAGTCCAAAAGCCTGAGGCAGAATGGATCCAATCTAGGCAGCTTCCTCTAAGCTGCATAGGTTGAACTGATAACCAACTGAACTGACATTCAGTTTTCAGTTGGGAAAGGCCTGCACTGACCCAGGCCAGTAGGTGGGAGAGTGCAATAGTGCACCTCCCAGCCTCCTGGCCATGCCAGCCCAGCCAAGTGTCCCCAACCCCCTGCTGTTCCCACACAGGGTTTGAGGAGCCCCCTGTCTGGATGCTGGCCCACCTTAGGGGAGCCTGCCTCTCAAGGGGTTTCCCCCAGCCTGGATCCCCCCAGCCCAGACAGCCCTGGGGAGCTGAAGGGAATTCCCCCTCTCCCCCTTCAGCAGCTGCCACAGGTGGGAGGGAGGGAAAAGAAGTCCTCCCAGCCAGGTGCCTGCTCACAGCCCAGCATGGAGGCACTGGGAACCCCCTGCCATGGGGGACTTCCCCAACCCCAGCCCAGGGTCTCCCAGCCCCAGGCAGTCCGAAGGAACTGAGGGGAATTCTTCCCCTGCCCCAACCCACAGCTGCTTGCCTTAGCCCCTGTGAATCTCAGGGATACCCCCCCCACCCACCCCCTGACCACATCAGGGAGCAGAGAGAAATTCTTTTGATCCCCTGCAACCAGTTTTGCCTCAAACTCACAGCAGCTAAGGCCAAGTTGGCTGCAGAGGAGCAGAAGAATATTTCCCTCTGCTCCCTGAAGCTTCCCAAAACTGGCAGCAGTTCTGGGGTTGGGAGGGGGAGAATTCCCCACAGCTCCCTGGGGCTGCCCTGAGCGGGGGGACCCTGGGCTGGGGTGGGGGAAGCCCTCCAAGACAGGGGTTCCCAGGCACCAGGCAGGGAGAACTGCTTCTCCCTCTCTCTTGTGGCAGCTGCTGAAGCAATCAGCAGCTGGGAAGGGGGAATGTGGAGGGCTGCGGAGGGTCAAAAAGCCCCCACCACAGGGGCTTTCCCTCCCCCCAAGTGCTGCGCAGACCGTGGCCAGGGGAATCTGGGGGGGCGGGGGCCATGAGCTGACAGATGGAGGCAGGAAGCAGACTAAGGAGCAGAGAGAGGGGAGAGGCAGTCCCTGCTCCACTGGAACAGACAGCACTGCCCAGGGCTGCAAAGCATTTTGCGATGCTGGGAGACTGAATTAACTTGAACCAAGAAAGGATCTGGGACAGAAGTTCAATAAACTGGTTTGACCTAAAACAGTTAACCCTGATACTACATCCAACCAGGTTTATTTTAAACCAGTTTTGTCCATTTTGAAAGCAGTCTATGTGAACTGAACTTCTGTTCTGTTACAGGTTTAAACCAGTTTCTGAACACTTAAACTAGTTTATGTGTAACTTCTGACCCTAGCCTGTGTGCGTGGGCAGAGCAGGTGGGGGATTCTATGTTTGCCATGATTTTTGCAGGTAGCAGAAAAGGGGTGTCTTGCTTTGCCTCTTTATTAATAGGCTCTGTTTCTCCCTTCACACAATGTGGAGATAAGCTGCACAGGACAATAACTGGGGGAAGAGGACAAAGGAGAGGGCAGAAGCTACAGAGGGGAGCAGAAGACTTCTGTGGGTCTGACTCTAGCCCCAAACTGCAGCACTTACCTGCCCCCCGCTTCCCAATTTCCTGATTTGCAATGCAAGAGACCAAAAAATAGTGATCTTCAAGTAAACATACCCACAGTCATTTGTATATATGGTATATCAATATAACATGAGCCGCGGTTTTCCCCATACTGACTGGAGAGGGAGCAGCCTCATGTTATAATAAATACAGCACCTTCCCTTCCCCCTCCTTTACATGGCCATAATGTAAATTTCAGAACAAACAGAATCTGGTAAAACTGTGAGAAGCTACAAATTATTAGCACTTTATGACACTAAAGTCATAGTGTCCAAAACCAAAAATTTACATAGGCTCTCTTGGGAGAACAGTCTACTTTCATTATCTTGTTTCTAGTTCAGAAGAGCAGAAATACATTCCCAGGTTCAAGACTCACCAGGCTTACTGGAAAGCTTCAGATCTGGACAATGAAAACCATCACTACACAGTCAGTGTCTACATGTCTCACAGCCTACCTTCTCCCCATCATCACATGAAATAGATTTCACATTACAGAAAAGTTGCATCTATTTTGTTATTTTTTTTCCAGCCATATATTCATATTCACCCTTCATAATTTTCCCTTTGCTGCATTATCAGAGATCTGTTCTGCTCCATGAGAAACGTACTTGCATTCATAGGGTTTTCACAACAAATGCTAAGCCTCTCTGTCAACATTTCTGTTTCCTGATCCGGGCGCATGTCACATTAGAGTCTGGACACTTTTCCTTACAACAAAAATGTGGTTCCTGGAAGGGGCACTCTGCAAGGTGGAAGACAGGGCTAGTCCTAAATGAAAAAGGTGATCTGGGGAAGGGATTTTTTTTCACCATACAGGAGTTTTGTTACTGACAAGTGTTTCATGCTCAGCCACAGCAAGGCACATGCATTTTTGCACTTGCTTTTAACTTTCTTTTTAATAATAATAATAATAGCTTTAAAAGTAAAAAAAAAAAAAAAGTCTCTCTCCCCACCCACCTCCAATATCAAAGTAACAGTTTTATACTTCTCTTTCTTTAACAACCCGGGAACAGTATTTTACTGCTGTATTTTTGCCCCTTTTTTCTTATAGAAATTATAATTGTATGAGCATTGACGACACTGTCTGAATTATTTGCTCAAATACATAATAAGACTTTTTCTCTCTATTCCTACACTTCTCAATGATGTTGTATATGTCCCAGCTAGTTCACACTAAAATCAGTGAAACCAGTGTCTCCCCGGTTTTTAGTCTTGAATCTTCTACAAGGTGGGATGTGGGGAAGAAAAAAGGAGAGATGGAATTCTTAACACCTGTAATTTTATTAAGCATTCACAGCATGTGCCAGAATGTTTGTTGTCCGACAATGCAAAACAGTTACTGAACAGCTCCATTAAAATCTGTATTTCATAGACTGCATGACCATTGTTAATGTTTTCGCCATTTATGCCACTGACTCCACGTATCAAAACTTTGTCTAACATTAATTACTCCCCCCATAAAGTCTCAAAATCTTTCTTATGGATGCTCCCCTTGGTTCTGTCTAGAGTTTTTGGTTTTGCTGGAATCTGAGATAATTAATTGCCAGTCAGCTCAAGTTAATCAATGTGCTTGTGTATTTTAAACACAGAAACTTTCAAACACTTGTAAAATGCTAATGACAATACTCACAAATGCTTGTTCCTACTTATGGCTCGCTTCGGATCTCACAAAAAACTTGAGGTCAGACTACAACAAGTCACAAACATCTGTAAGCGTCTAGCTTATTTTTTCATTTTGTTGGAGCATCAACGCTATTAGATATGAATACGCGCGCACACACACGCAACTTGTAAGTTAGGTAGAGCTACAGTACTATAAAAACTGCAGTTCAATAAAGTATAATCCTTATCCAGCCACAGCCTCTTCCTGCACCTTACGGTGGTCATCCTTTGCTAGGATATATCATTTTTAAATTGTCAATTTCTCAGACCACATACCTGAAATTATATTTGTTACTAAAGCAACACAAAAACATATAGTGCTATATGAAGCAGCAACACAAAATTACAGAAAAACATCTTAAGTCACAAATTCTCATTTTTCTGTCTTAACATCAAGCCAGTATTTAATAACTTGTGTGGGTATGTATTTCTCATTGCTGGAAATGGCAGCAATCATCCAGTTACCAGTTGGTTTCTTTGACAATAGATTGATGTTCTGGCAAAGAGAACAGCTGTGCAGGGATGAAATAAAAACTGTTAAGAACACGTTTGGACATCATCTGATTATCTTAATGAATATGGCATTACAACTATGATCTACTGGGGTGGCAACAAAACCCACTGGCCAATAAGCAATTAAGGTGAAGGGATCAGGAACGGGGAAAGGAAAATACGTTCTCTGGAAGAAATGAGAAACCACTGTAAGTTAATAAAAGTGCAACAGCAGGGAAGACTATACCTTCAATGTCTATTTATCAATGTAAAGAGCATGGAGAACAAAGTATGAGTTGGAAATCTAGTGTGTGGCTTAACTGGTATTTCAAAGATTTGGTGGGATAGCCCTTATAACTGAAATATCAGCAAGAGTCTGGAAAAATAACAGTTTGCTCCACAAGGATCTATGGAAGAAGAAAAAAAAAAGAGAGAGGCATTATCCCATATGTCAAAAATGAATATGCCTGGTAGAAATAAATGTCTTACACAGCCAAAAGTATTTGTGAAGGCATAGATGACAGGCAAGGCTCCAGAGGACTGTACTCAAAAAGCGTTTACATAGCAGCCATCTCTAAAAATGGGGGAAAGTTAATATAAAATACCCTTATAAAACTTTCTGAATCAATCCCACGTATCATTTTATTAAGTAAACTTGAGAAATATGAGCTAGATAGAACCACTAGAAAGATACCCAGTAGACCAAAAGAAGCATGATGATGAATGGACTGATGGCAGACTGACAAGAGGTCTTAAATAAGTTCTGTTCTGGTTTTAGTGTTCTTTTTATTAATGATTTGGATGTGGAATAGAGTATGCTAACCATATCTGCAAACCATGCAAAACTGTTACAGGACACAAAGACTTTGGAAGACAGAATTAAAGAAGAGATATTGATACACAGGAGAACTGCGCTACATAGAACAAAGTGAAATTCAATAAAGGCAAATAGAGAAAGGAAATAAACTGTTTGGCAGCATCACTGCCATGAAGGAACTGGGGGTTAAGTTGGATCACAAATTCAAATAAGTCAGTAACTGTCACACACACACACACACACACACACACACAATTGAGATGCATTAACAAACTTTATATGCAAAATATGGAAGGTAAGAATATGGCTCTTTTTAGCAATGATTAGTCCTCATCTGGAGTACGGTCTCCAGATTAGGGCACTGAACTTTAAAAATGACATAGAACAGGAATGTTAATCATATGGCATGTGGGCTGGATCCAACCCAATGAACTGTTCTGTCTAACAGACTACCAGATTTTGAGGTAGCCTTGTGCAGAGTTCAGGACCCTAACAGACATGGCCGCAGGAAGTTAAGCAAGGGCTTTGGAAATACAGCCCTTGTTTATCCCACTGCCAGCCAACCTGAGAAACTGAAGATGCTCCAGAGGCAACTGTCAGAGAAGATAAAGGATTTGGAATGCAAACCATACAAGGAAAGGCTGAAAGAAGTAGGCATGTTTATATTTGGAGAAATGGAGATTACGGGGAGACATAAAAACTGTTTTCATAAAGGGAAGGAAGAAAACCTATCCTGCTTTATCACTGGAGTCAGAACAAGAAACAACAGATTTAAACTACAGCAAAGCAAATGTCAATTGCTCTCTCAAGCAAACCTTCCTCACTGTAGGACCAGTAAGACAACAGAACAAGTTACCTAGAGAAATTAGAGAATCTCCTTCATTAGGGGTTTTCAAGAGACAGAACAAGTATCTGTCTAAAATGATTAAAGAACAGCAAAGACAATATCCGTGCAGGAGATTTGATTAAAAGACCACCATCAAGGCCCCTTCCAACACTATGATTTCATAGTGCTATCTGGACTATACACCCCTGCATGTAAGAAGCTCGTGGCACAGCCACTCAGCAAAGCAGACAAGGATCAAGACCATATTTAGCATAACCATGGATGAGAAAGCTTTTTAATACTTCTGTGCCAAACATTAATCATGCTATAAATCAAAGCAATGCCATAAATTCTGATAATGTAGCCTAAATCAGTTGCCAAAGATAAACTGTAATTACACCAGTTTTCTGACAAATCCAAACCCATAAATACATGTCCATTCAATATTACTGTAAAGATTCACTAAGAAAAACAATAGTTGCCCTTTCTTGCAAATGTGTTTCTTAATCTCTCCCATGATCTCAGTGCGGAACTACAGGGCCCCAATACATTGGTCACAGAAAATAAAACCTAAATGTTAACATCACATTCATCTTTTTTAATTTCAGTATTTCATTTGAAGAAATGTGAATGTTCTGCAACAACTATGGAAATTACTTCACCTTCACAGGACAAATACTGGCGTATTTAGCAATGTTAAAGCTACATTTTTTAAAGCATCATAAACCAATCCCCTCCTCCCCCCACCCCCCAAAAAATGCTCACAATGGTATTTAATCTCAGCTCCTTCAACCAAGGTGTGAACCAAAACCCACTTGTGTTAAACCCAAATACAGATCAAGTTCAATGGGAAAAATCATTAAAGTAAGCCATTTGGGTCTGGCCTTACACACTTATTCTACAAGTTGGTTACTCTAATGGGAATTGCTTCTAAATGAAGCTGTTACCAGTACTGCCCCCACCCAATTATATGATGAACTGGTTTCATCATGTGATTCTGTTACTGTAATAAGACAAATTCTAAGGGATTAAAGGATTACATCCTCTAATCTATAATAAAGCTTTCAGTTTCTACTATAAACATTTTTTTTAAAAGACATACCTTATGAGGAATATATAAAAGGCCCTCAATTACTACAGCAAATTTCACCAGTCACATTATTTCTGCTGGGGATAGTTATGCAAGTACACATCTCTATGCACTGTGCTTTCCAACAGAATGGTTAGTTTCTGTTCACTTATTTGGGACCTGAACAACAGCTAGTTTCCCCAACTGCTAAACTAAACCTGTCCAGGAAGATATGAAGTTAAAACCTCCTGGATAATAAGCAGCAGATAGTTGTTAATTTAAAAAAACCTGTCACTACTGTCGGTTCTCTTTTGCTCCCACCCTCCCTTTAAAATTACTGTTTTCCCGCCCGAAAAAACACACAGGTTCTGCAATGCCAAAAGGCTATGCATATGATTAATTACATATTCTAAAAAGTTATTATTCAAAGAGAGCTCAACACAAAAGTATCCTCAATGGCTTTCTTTTTTTCTTTCATCTATATACGCATACGTACACTCCAGAGGTGGTTTTCATTTTTGGGGTTTTTTTGGGGGGGAGAAGGGTTAAAGTTCTTTTTAACAAGCCCCATATTTACAGACATGAAATGGATCCAGGAAGTAAATACTAGTTTGAGACTGGCTTGCAAGCACCATCTGTGGGCAAAAAGCGAAGTTCAGTCTTCATGCTCATTCAATCTGTGACTGCTTTACTATGGCCTTCAGTGGGCATGTCTAAACATGCAACTAATTCAAAGCAACAAACTCTGGAGATTATTGCTCCCAAAAGCTATAATGAACATGCACCCAGGATAGCAGCACTCTACACCAGGTTGAAGCAGCCCTGGGTACCAGGTGGCCCCGGCAGCCAGCCTGCCAGCCCAGGGCTGGCTCCCCTCCCCACCTCAACGTGCTACAGAGGGGCTGGCTGGGGCATAAGGGTGCTGGAAGGCAGCCCCTGCACTGAAGCACTCTTGTGCCCCAGCCAGTCAGGCCAGCGTCTACACACACACTGCTGTGGAGATTTTTACTCCACAGCAGGTTAGCACTTCTATTTACAAGCACTATCCTGCGGTGGAGTAAATTAATTTACTCCAACCTAATAGGGCGCACGTGTAGATGATGAGATGCTTACTGCGCAGCTACTTAGTCTACTAGACAGTAAATGTCTCATGTAGATGCCCCAATTAGAGCTACAGTTTATCTCCACTTGAAACTGGACTGAGACCAAATTTATCTTACAAACTCAGCCAAAGATCACAAGATGCTAACAGCTTTCAGTTGCTGACAACACAGATGAGATTCAAGTTAAAGACCTCAAGAGAAATGAAATATCTAGAGCTCATCTTCAAAATTAAATAGGCGCCTAATGTTTCTGGATTGTGAAGGGACACTCCCACTTAAAAATAGCATTGAATAACCTGGCATTAGTAATAAGACAACTAAAACATAGTTAACTTTCTCCACACCATTTCATTTGTAGACATATGCACAAGTCATTTACATTTTGTGCTTTTTATGCACAACAAAGCTTCTGTTCTTCAGATTTAAACATTCTCCAGAACTGTAACCAACCTAAGTTAATTACAGTATTCGGGTTTTTTTATATCAAAAAAGTTGTTCATAGAGCATGAAATCCTACACATTTTGGACTTCCCCTATTTCTCAGAATTCCTCATTTATTGTTGTAAGTACACAAATTAAATTGGTAAATGTTAGAGCATACAATTGCATTTAATATTAGTTAAAAGTAAGATTTTTAAAGAGGACAAAATTGGTCTATTTTCAAACCACAAAATGTCTATTAACAAGCATGATATAAAAGGAACACCCATTTCAAATAACTGTATAGTTACATGGGCAAAAAAGGAAAAATATCTATATGACTGAACTACAGTATTTACTCAAATCAAGACAACCCTGAATTCAAGATGACCATCCAATAATTGGATTTTATTTATGGAAAAATGTATAAGTGCGTTATAAAGAACAGAATGCAATTGTTCGGGGCTGGTCTTTAATTCATCCCTCTGCCCCTCACCACCACCACTGCAGGGGAGCAGGCAGTGAAGAAGCAGGTATTTGTGGCTGCCCCCTATACCTTTACTCTCCCCTTCCCCTCCTCCCACATCCCCTGCTCTCCCCGCCCTTCCCCTTGCTCATGCCAGCAGGCTGTGTCCCTGTTCTAGCCTGCAGCACAGAGACGGCTGAGCAGGTTACATGCTGCTGCTATAGGGCCAAGCTGGACCTGCACTCAGTGCCCCATGCCAGCACCCAGTAAAATTACAGGTGGAGACAGAGGCTGCATGGGTTGGGGGGGGG
>NW_017729032.1:233269174-233278284 GCF_001723915.1 Gavialis gangeticus
GGGGGAGGGAATGGGAAAAAGAGGCTACAGGTGAGCGGAGCAGAGTGGGGCGGGGTGGGGTGGACCTTTGCAGGAAACAGAAAACAATTCTAGCTCAAAAGCATACTCTTCTTCAAATCATGCTGCCTAGGGACAAGAAGAGGAGAAAATGTTTTTGAGCTCTCTGCCTCCTCTCCTCCAACAAACAGATTAGGAAAGCAATCTTCCACATTTAGCTCAAGATACATATCAAATCATTTCTGCTAAGCTCTTCCTCAGTATAGTATGGCTCTGCCATACTCCAATAACTAACTGAGTTAGAGCTACCCTTCACCGCTCCTGAGAGATAGCAAGCTCTTCCAGTGGGAAGATGAACAACAATTCTTACAGTAAACAATCTTACATGAACTTTTGGGAGGGAAAGAACTGGGAGGATGCTTCCTACAACAATTGTTTCCACAACCCTATGAATTCAGATTTTTCTGTACAAAGCATTTCGCAATTTCTAGTGTATGGAATCAGTTCTGCCTTCTTAAACATTTGAGGGGTTTTGTCCTATTTTGCACAGTTTCACAACAAAAAGACCATGAATTTTGTGATCTCAGAAGATGAGCGAGCGTGGCATGTAACAGGCACACAAAGACTCTAACTCTGATTAACAGGTAACAGACCTGTCCAATATCTCTGGCTTCACTATGTTATCAAAGTTAGGGTTACCATATTTCCAGCATCATAAAAGAAGACATCTGTGTGGGGGGAAGGAGTATATGGGAGGTTGGGGGGCAGTGATATGCCTGTGCCCTACCTCTGCCCCTCACTTCCAACATGCAGCCCCCTCCCCACCAGCCCTGCCAGTGCCTCTCACTCCTGACCTGCAGCCCCCTCCCCGCAAAGTCCTGTTGCCCACATAGCTCGCACACATGCACACACACTCTCTCTATTTCTCTTACCTGTATGCAGCTTGCTAGCGCCCGTACATAGAGCACATGATCCCTCACCAACCACCTTGTCCCACTAATCCCAGCCCCAAGCAGCCAAGCTAGAAGTGCCCGGGAAAAACAGAGGCAGAGCAAAAACCCAGACATTAGCTTCCATTTTAAAAACCCGCCCAGACAGGACAGGAAACCAAAAAAAGAGGACATGTCCAGGAAAACCTGGGTGTATGGTAACCCTATTTTTAGCTTAGCAAAACAAAAGGCTGAGAGGAAATACAGCCAGATGGAAAACAACTATTTAAACAAAAAGACAATGTTAACACAAGAATATATGCATATCTATTAAACATGAATATATTTCAGTTAGAAAACAGAAGAATTCAAACAATCAGAAGCGAGGTCCTAGAAACACTTGCCAACAGTAGCAGAAGGTAAAGGAAAAAAGAAAACAAACTGCTTTAAAAGTGAAACAACCAATTTATGAAGAGATCCATATGATGCAGTTGCCTGAAGCATCAGGAGACTGAATCTGAAGACCCAGACAGTCCTCTCTTACGTTCCTAATTCTAATAGGCCACTCTAGCTCTTGCTGACGTAAGCTTCATTGCTGCCAATGTTCCAATGGCAAAAATAATGGGCTTATTGTTAAAAACCTCTAACATATCTCAGTTCTATCCACCATGATATCACCCAAAATATCAAATGTGTTTGTAAAGTAAATGTGAGACATAAAGATTTCTTAGCGTTATGTGCTTTACTGGACAACTATGCCGGGAGATTTAGACAAGCTTTTGAACACAATAAATTCTTCCTTTGGTCTGATCACAAGAAGCCGGGCTTAATATCATAAAGAAAAGCAGTGGGGAAGGGATTAGTGATCTCCCAGTAATCAGCTTTTCTTCACTTAATTGTGTGTTTGCTACCCCTGGAAAGTTTGCTGACCCCCTCCCATTGCTGTTCCTTTACCATGCTGTGCCTGGCTCCTTGTGATCAGACCCAATGAAGAATATCTTGCCTTCAAAAGCTTGTCTAATTCACTCCCAACTACTCAGTTGATCCAGTAAAATGTATCACCCTAAGAAATCCTTACCTCTTGCATTGTTTCTAAACTATCATGGCTATGAAATCACTCTTATGCTGCCATTTGTTAAGTAAAATGACTTACCTTCAGTCTCATTTAATTTGTTCCAAAATTAATTTCCATTTGCATACAACTGAATTATTACATGAAGCTTTGCTTCTGGGGTGGTGCCTTGGCCTTATTTGTGTTTTACCATCTTAGGTAAGGAACTTATGAGTAACTATTAGCAAAAAATCTCTGTTCCAATGAAGCGCTGATACTACCAAATTCTATACCATTTGACTTATTATTAATCAAAGGTATAAAACAAATTTAAGTCCACACTTTCTGAACAGAGCATTAAATTCAGAAGTTTAAAAACCACTGCTATCAGAAACTGGCTAGGGCCACTGATCATCTAATACATCACTCCCATTGGCTGAATGAATCCCCTTCTATGAGGTCATAGCAGCATCCTAAATCAGCTAGGCTTTATCACATGAAGAGTTAAAAGAAAGTTTCTAATGCTAATTTTGATTGCTGGGTGCAGGGGAAAGTTACAAAGCTGAAGCAACAACAGGCCATGTTATGGGACAGGGCATGAAGAGGGGTGTGGGCAGTAAGAGGCTGAAGACAAAACAAGTTTAAAATGCTTTTTCAGCAGAAGCCTATTATCTTTTCAACCACTTTTAACCCAATTTCTATTTTAAAAGACACAGTCTAAATGTAATGGGAAATACTCCTGAACAAGACTCTCTCTATAGATTCTTTCTGCATACGATCTGGGATAGGACCTTTCTTCTTTGCTCATGTGGCTTAAACTCCTGTCTGGGTCATCATCATTCACTGACTCAGACATTAAAATCTTCATTTTCTAGCCTTGCCGAAAGCAATCATGTCCCACTAAAATGCATCCAAAGCGGTACCACAAAGAGAAATTTTCCTAGATTACCAGTTTTCTCATGTTACACTTCTCTTTACATCCCTTTAGTGGCTTCTCCCTTTTTCTGCTGCTTCAAGCAGAAGCTATTAATTTTCAAAGCTGTTCACTGCCTGCCTCTATCCTCTTCCCGTCGAATACAGAAACGCTGACTCACACTGCTGGTCTATTCATGATGTCAGGCTACATCACCTGCATATTCAGTTTCCAAACCACTCACTTTCTCCCATGCTGACACAAAAAGAGCTGACCATAAACCACCACAGGCCCACCTCATCATCATCTTTCAAATACCACTTCCATTAAATTTAAAATATATAAATATTACAGTTAGATTGCCAATGTGCTGGAAATCACCACTTCAAGATAATGTTGTCTCACTGTTTTCTTGTGTCCTCTGTTCTCTCTGCCCCAAGGACTTTACAAAAATACAGGGAGATGAGATTTTCTTTCAATTCTGTGTTTGCACAGTGCCTAACACATGAGTGGTCACAACTGTATAGACAAAAATAATAGAACAGTTTGAAAGTAGCTGCTGGAATTAACTGTATTTGAAATGTAAGCTAGGTTTCTCAAGCAAAATTCAAGGATCTTTAAACATGAGAGAGAAAGAATTAAAAGGAGGTAAAAGGAAAGTAAAAAAGTAGTTTCCAGCTTTATCCAATCTTGGTCATTTCTGCATAAAAACAACTCTTTTTTTTCTCCCCCTTGAAGAGCCAAGAGTTAATTAATAAGCCTTCCCTGAATCTGCACTGGTAAGTTTGTGATGCACGTCCCAAATGGCCAAAGCAAATGACACTAAAGCTTTCCCTCAACAGTATGTCCCAAGAACCAATTAATGCATGCTCCAATGTGACTTAATGCCTGCCTTACTATTAGATTTTTTTAAAACTGTTTAGAGCCCTTATGCCAGGCATGTCAAAGATCTCGGCTGCAAGCTGAATCATACAGCCTGCTGAACTGCCTGTGGGCCTTGGACCAGACTCACACACAGATCCAGGGCATAAGTGTGGGCCAGATCCCTTGCACATGTGACACGCACAGTCAGTCCAGGATTCTTGCAGTGCTGACACCGGACCAGCCCATATAACAGATCTAGCACTCACAGCTAGTCTGTAGGTCCATTCCAGCCTGCAGACCAGCCCCTTGCCATTCATCTAGCCTGCCAAGCCTGATGAGTTTGACACCACCCAGCTGGCCTTATACCAACTGCACTAGTTAGAACAATCTTTTGTCCCATGCCTAATGAAGGGTGTTTGTGCCCAAAAACTTGCAATTGAAGAATTTTTTTTTGCAAAAATCTACTCGGTCTAATAAAAGGTATCACTTCTACCATGAGTCCTGATAGCTAGTTAGAACAAGAAGCTTTCAAATCAGTAATACATAGGCCTCACCTCAGACTACTCTTAGGCACATCAGTTAAGTGACACATTTCTGGGAACATATAGAAATAAAGCAAAGACATTAAATCTGAATTTCAGCTACACATACCTGCTTTACCCCTATTACACTATTTTCAAACTAGCTACTGTTTGAAGAAAAAAAATATTAAGCACTTATTTAAGAGAACTTTTCTGCACCAGAAGTTACCTAACATTCCCTCAACCCTTCCTCCAATCCATGAGTTCTTGTTTCTATGATTTGAAAAAGCATCAGACTGACACTGACAGGCAACATCTCTCTAGGAAGAGCACTGGAACACAGCAGACTCCATGCATGAGGCTTCAGTTGTGAAGGTCAATGACTACCTCTCATATTTATACAATAATCGTAAGAGAAATTTAAAGAAAGAACCTAAAACATTAGCAGTATTTCCACATGCCTGAGCATGTGTTGAGAAGCACACTTAAGGCTGGACTGAACTCTCCATTTCACAGTTTAAGAAGTTTAATTTACAAGTCTGGTTGAATGCTTTCAGAAGACAAATTAACTTTCTGTTCTGTTTTCTGACTTGTCTTAACTTCCTTAAAAGACACATTTAAGGACTACTTTTTTCTTTTGCCTCAAATGATCTTACAGAGAGTCAGGTACTTTTGTCTTTTGAATTAATACGCCCAATAAAAACTTGAACATATACTGCATTAAAATATACTAATTTGTGACTAATTTGGGTTCATAACTAATACCATTATAAACAGGGCCATTCATCAATACCAGAAAAAATCTTTTATTGTCATCCTTCCTCTCTGGCAATTTGGTTGAGATGAGTCACAGCACTGTGGAGGCTCTGCATATGTGAAAAGTTCTCATTGAGTAGATTACTTGACAACCATTTGTCCTCCCCTAGCAGCAGACTCCCATCAGTGAGTCCCAAACAAGACAACAGAGAATGGAGATGCTGCTATACCTTCTTGAATGGTAGCTTCCCACTTTCACCACTACTGCAATGCAATCTTAAACTTCCCATACGCAGAAGGATATAAGCAGCACAACGTTTCCCCTGCAGCAAGGCAATACAGTAGAACCCAGGTACCCTGCACATGCACCCCTATCAACACTAAAAACCAGAAGTCAAAATAATCAAATATTAGTTAACGCCCATCTCATAGGGAGACCACCTAACTAGGCAGGACAGTCCCAAAATGTAAACATCAAGACCCGGTGCTGGGCTGATTGACACTGGATCAGCATTTGTCCCAGATTCCCCTTGACACAGCTCACAAAGGTCACCCCCACCAGGCTCTGGGGCTCTGTCACACATCATTCAGAGACAATACATAGCCCATGGCACCCCCACAGTAAACACTAGAGGGGCAAATCCACCCTTAGAATGTGTTGTCCCCCACCCAAGAAAGCAGCATTCGTCTTCCTCCAACCATGCACACATGCACCCCTCCTCAACTCCTCTAGCTGCCCATTCCGAGTGCCCAAGGACACCCCACCACTTCTTGTTGTAGAGCTCCTCCATGCAACGCCAATGGTAAAATAGTGCCCCCACCCCTTTGATTTTTTTTTTTTTTTAAATACATGTGTCCTGCTTTTGCATTTTGAAAAGGTGGTCACCCTACCATCTCGTTATCTTCCTTCAGGGTAACAAAATGACGTTTGTCTAACTGGAGAGAAGATAAAAATATTGTGGCTCCAGACAGATCAATCATGGAAACCATAACTTCATGAGCACCCTTACAGAAAGCTGCTAAGTGAAAGGGAACTGGAAGAAGTTCCAACTAGCAGAAGCTCACGTCAATGAGGACTAACCAAGGCCATGGACAGGCATTATATCCATGCTGGATACGGAAATCTTTTTCCCAGCACAAAAAGGAATGCATATAGTTGTTCAAAAAAAATTTCTTGCAAAAGAAAATTGGCTATTCCCCAAGGAAGTTAAATTGATTCCTACCAGGAAAATCTCCTGCATTAAACTTGAATGACTGTACACTTCTCTCAGGTGTTGAGGACACCCAATATCCCCCAGTCTTCTGCTCTCCCTTCCTCCCTCCCTCCAAGGGAGAGGATGGGAAGGAACGAGAACACCAACACCCTTACAGCTCGCCCTCAGGCAGGCTGTCAAGAAGCCTTGTGGGGTCCCTGCCTTGGAAAATCCCCCACCCCAGCCAATCAGCTGATTAGTGGGGGCCAGGGTGGGATGCATTCTCCTTTGAAGGGAACCCTGCTGCAACCCCAGGAGGGTTGCTGTTGAGGAGAACGGTCCCTGGCAGGGCCACTGCACCACAGTAGCAAGGTCCCTAGGCTCTGGCAGACTTGCCACGGCAAGGTAAGAGCCCCCAGACTCTCCTCTGGGTTGATCCAAATGCCACAGCTACACACCTTCTGCCTGGAGAGGCTACAGAAAGAATGAAAAAGCTGCAAGGGGCAGAAAAGAAAATAAGCAATACGGCCTAATAAAGAACCAGATGTGTAATCAAAAAGGGTGTGGGTCCTTTCAGAAACAGATAAAGCAACCTCAGAAATTACAGGGGAGGCTAGGGAAAAGAAGCTCTTAAGAAAGAAAGCTGACAAACTGGAAAAGGGAGCAAAGCTTTATAGAGAAGGAAGTCCGACACTTGAATTTTATTTATTTATTTGCATTTAATAAAAGAAAAAAGCATTTAAGATGTTTTAAAAGACTTTAACAAAAAATAAAGAGCTTTTTAAAATACCCCAGAACTGCAGTCATTCTTACTGAGTAGGGAAATGCACAGACTCGGGTACATCATGTTAACTTCTAAACCATTTACAAATAATTGCAACTGGAATTAAAGTTGCTATGATAAGGTGAAGCATGACAATGCTCACCCCTTTAAGTGCATGCTACAAACAGCTTACATACCAAAAAGCAGTAGCAGCACAGTACTTAAAAGAAATGGAACTGTACCTCCCACACAAAGTAACAAAAAAAGGAGGAACCAACTCCCAAATGGCTGGATAAGTCTTTGGCCCCACTTCCCATGGCAAAAAGCAGTAGGAACGTGCTCTCTGTACCCACTCCTCTTCTGAGAAAAAGAAAGAAAAGATATCGGCGCGCCCTGCAGATACAGAAAATACATCATCCCCAAACTGTTCACATATGCATAGCACACTAGCCCTCCAAGATACGCTTGAATTAAAGAAATACTGTACTCAATTCCGGTATAATTTTTAGCCAGGTACATACAACCACTTTCAGACCTACCATAACAAACTGGCAAGTAAATTCAGCTTTTAATAAGTAAGGCACACAACGAAATAAATGATGCTGAAATTAAGGGAAAAGTTAACTTTTGGAGAGAAAACAAGAATGGAAAGCTTAACCCAAACCCCTTATTTTTTATAAAGTCATATGCCTGACTTACAAAAGAAAGTACATGCAAACTTAACTAGCATGTACTAGTCCAAGAAAGATATTAGGATAAAAGTGTTTGTAGTTTTCATAGTAAAATTCCCATTCTAAGGCCTTTACAGACATGCAGAAAAGAAGGTCAGAGCACTTTACATAAGTAAATAAATACAGCTCCACTCCCAGTATTTACAAAAATGTTACTGGATATAACATAGTAAGTGAAACAGGCCACAATAACGGGTATAAAGGAAACTTCACAAAACATGGATCAACAGGCATGGACTTTGTCCTAACTGTAGATTATAAATATCATATCCAGAGGTTCACTGGCTTCAACTGTTCCTTGCATCAGGCCTTTAAAACTGTACCACTTCTAAAGTCTGTCTGCCAAAAAAATATCTTTGCACCCAAACACAAAAAAGGTAATATTCTTCACAGAAATTCATACATTATTTTTATGGTAAAATTACTTTATATGCCACCCTTCCCAACAAAGGACCAAAGCAGTCTACAGTAAGAAAACAGAAAAACTTAAAATGAGGAAAGCTACAAGAGGATCAAAACAGCTTCAAAGGGAACTAAACAAACAAGGTAAAAGACCCCTAACCTTCCACCCAACATCCAACAGTGGAACTGTGGACACTCTAATGGGTAGGGCCATGATCTTGTCTGACCTGGATAAACCGTAAAAATGGTCCGCAATCATTGAAATGAGACCTGGATAAACCGTAAAAATGGTCCGCAATCATTGAAATGAGACTCAAGAGGATTAAGTGTAAAGTCCTGCACTGTGGGCAGAATAACCACATGCACAAACTAGGGAACGACTAGCTAGGCTGCAGTATTGCAGAGAAGGACCTAGGGGTTACGGTGGGCCATCAGCTGAATATGAACTAAAGTACTGATGACTCCATCATCTATGGAAAACTATTGTAAACTAAGGAATCATTGTGTTCAGCATAATTTACACCAACAAGAATCAAGAACAAATAGCTGAAACATACCATAACCGAAGTAATGTTCCAGTCAATGTAAAAGGAGGCAATGGTTTGCATCTCAGAACAGGCTGACTGATGTTAAACTCATTTTTGGATATTTTTGTCATTTTTAAAAAGTGCTTTACAGAAACAGGTTATTATCAGATGCTCATTTCCATTATTAATTCCACTCATTTCACTCTCCATTCATAGGATTCCTTACCTGTCATCATCTGCAGCAGCTATTAAGAAAAGTATGGAAACTGTATACAACTCAGTACTGACACCTCTCACAATACTGCTGTTTCTTGAAACCTCAGCTCCTTAAATCCCATTATGTGACAGACTTTCACATAAAAGGCTCCTACCCTTTTGCTAGAAAAGAAAACTTAAATGTGCCATTGGCTAATGTTTCAAAAATCAGAGGCAAGCAAAAAGAAACCTTTTTTTTTTTTTTTTT
>NW_017729032.1:233278335-233279708 GCF_001723915.1 Gavialis gangeticus
AAACCTTTTTTTTTTTTTTTTTTTAATCTCATGTTTTTTTGAAAGAATCGTACTTTGGATTTTAACTCACTGGGGGAAGGGGAGGATGAGCTCGGAGGGAACACCAAACCAACTGTCGCCCACAAGAACAGCCCAGCCAAGACTGACGACGAGCACAAGAAATACCCAGGTAGGAGATCCAGATAGTCCTGGGATTAGGGGGGTGGTGCATACACCTTCAGGAGGCCTTAAATGCCTATACACTAATGCTCGTAGTATGGGGAACAAACAGGAGGAATTTGCCCTCCTGCTAGCTAACACAAACCCAGACATAGCTGGGCCCACCGAAATGTGGTGGGATCCAACACACAACTGGGCGGTGAACATCAAGGGCTATAGGCTGTACAGGAGTGATAGAACAGGGAGGAAAGGCAATGGTGTGGTGCTCTATCTCAAAGAACAATTCACATCCTTAACGAGCAGCACTGGGTCAGAGAAGGGGCACACTGAAGTGCTCTGGGTCAGAATACAACGGGGTCAGGGGGAAACGGACTTAACGGTGGGGGTCTACTACAGACCACCCAACCAGGGGGAAGAGCTGGACTGGGAATTCTCAGGTCAGCTTGCAGAGACAGTTAAGTCAAAGGGCGTGGTCATCATGAGTGACCTACGCTAAGCAGACATCTGCTGGGAAGAGCAGTCAGCCAGGTCTGACTGCTCACGTAGGTTCCTAGGCATGTTACAGGACCTCCATCTAACCCAGGGGGTGCATAGTCCCACCACGGGCAATGCCTTGTTAGACCTGGTCCTGGCCACAAGCAACGACCTAGTGAGGGGACTGCGGGTGCTCGATCACCTGGGCGATAGCGATCATCGCCAACTGGAATTCACCATCCAGTGCAGGGTGGCAAAGGCCTGCAGCAAGAAAGCAGCCCTGGACTTCAGGAGGGCGGATTTCATGGGGCTAAGGAGATTAGTCGGGGAGGCACTGAGGCCCCGGAGGGGTGGGGAGTTGGGAGTCCAAGAAGAGTGGTCGTTCCTTAAGGAGACAATCCTCCAAGCCCAAAGGGTGGCAATCCCAGCATGGATCAAAGGGAGCAAGAGTGCTCAAAAGCCCCGCATTGCTCACCAAAAGCATCCACGAAAGCCTCAAAGCACCCATGAATGCCTCAAAGCATTTTTGGCAAAGCCAAAAAGGAGGCGTACACCCAATGGAAGGGAGGGGCCATCACCAGGGAGGACTATACCCCAGTTGCTTGGGGCTGTAGGGGGGCAGTCAGGAAGGCCAAGGTGGAGATGGAACTGGGACTAGCTTCCCAGATCAAGGATAACAAGAAGTCCTTTTTTAAATACACAGGGGGTAAAAAGAAGGTTCCAGGTAACGTGGGACCTCT
>NW_017729032.1:233280579-233291896 GCF_001723915.1 Gavialis gangeticus
ATAAGATGAGATTCAATACTGACAAGTGCAGGGTACTGCACATAGGAAGAAAGAGCCAGCAGCATACCGACAGGCTGGGGTACTCCCTTCTCGTCAGCACAGGCAGAAAAGGATCTTGGAGTCATTATAGTCATCTATATGACATTGGTCAGGCCGCACTTGGAGTACTGAATCCAGTTCTGGACACCGCATTTCAGGAGGGATGTAGACAACATCGAGAGGGTACAGAAGAGGGCCACTCACATGATCAGGGGGCAGCAGGGCAGGCCCTATGAGGAGAGGCTATGGGACTTGAACCTGTTCAACCTCCACAAGAGAAGGCTGAGAGGGGATCTGATGGCCATCTATAAAGTGGCCAAGGGAGACCAGCAGCCAATGGGAGAGTCCCTGTTCTCCTGAGCTCTGGCTTTCCCTGAGAGTAACCAGGAATAATGGCTGTAACAGGAGTGGTTCCCTAGGGGTTGCCATGCTCTCCCCTAGCACCCCTTACCGTATCCAGTCAGTCTACCATGCACCCTCAATCTTGCCCACCACGTCTTTGATGTCAGTTATGTAATTAGGGAGGCTGCCTCTTCGGTTCCTTGGATACAATTATCCTCCTGTACATTAGCTCAGCCCTGCTAATGGGTATTCCTGGGCACCCCAGCCTTATTGGCTATGCGTGACTCCAGCCGTCCCTGTACCACGCCCCAAGCCTTGCAGATCTACCGGACATTGTTCGGTCTTAGCCGTAGCCCTTGGCTCATTCTCTCTGCGCGCCCTCTCTGGCGCTCGGGCTTAGCCGCAGCCCTTGGCTCTCTCTCTGCGTGTCCTCTCTGGCGCTCGGGCTTAGCCGCAGCCCTTGGCTTTCTCTCTACGTGCCCTCTCTGGCGCTCGGGCTTTTCCGCCGCCTTGGCTCTCTCCGCGCCCTCTCTGGCGCTCGGGCTTTCCACAGCCCCTTGTCTCTCACTGTCCCCTTTGTCCTGGGGCTCCTCACACCGCCCCCTTTGCTCTGGGGCTGGGGTCAGTGCACCCCAAAATACTGCGCCCTCTCTAGTGCCGGGGTCCCCACGCTATTGTGGATCCCCTATGAGGCCTCCTCCAACCCCTAATAGCCTCATCCAAACCACTGGTGTAAACAACAAACACAAAACATAAGCCCCTGGTCTATAACATAAATTCTAGCTGCTTAGCTGTAACATCCTTCAAGCCACCCCATGGGTACTCCATGTCTTCCCCAGTATCAGCCTGCTTGTGCAGTCCAGCTTCTCCTCTTTACTTACTTAGGCAGAGCTCCTTATCCCTTGGCGGCCAGCAGCCCACTCCCCCCTGGCCTCAGACTTGTGATTTACATAGGCACCCAGCCCTGCCCCTTCTGGTCAGTTGACCAGGCAGGTGTAGGTCCCTACCCTCATTAACCGGCTGGCCCAGCAACCTGCACCTGGGTCCTTATCTCTGCTCTCAAAGTAGCAGGCTTTAGTGCCCTGCTACAATGGCCATAAGTTGATGGAGAGTAAATTCAAGCTAATCATCAGGAGGCATTACTTCACAGTCAGGGTGGCTAGGATCTGGAACCAACTTCCAAAGGAAGTGGTGCTCGCTCCTACCCAGGGGGTTTTCAAAAGGAGGCTAGACAGACACCTAGCTGGGGTCATTTGACCCCAGCATCCTTTCCTGCCATGGCAGGGGGTCGGACTTGATGATCTGCTCAGGTCCCTTCCGGCCCTACCTACTATGAAACTCTGAATTCCAAAACGCCAGAGGTTAGGGATGTCAATACATATTTTGAATAGCAGACTTGTAGTCACACAAACCTGAATTCATAATACCTGTCACAGACAGCTCTGAACTTCTCACAAGCTTTTAAATCACCACATCTGATCTCTGTGTCATTTCAACTATCTTAGGACCTGATTCTTCTTCCAGTTGCAGTTTAAATAAATGTTGCTTTCGACTTTAATAAGAAGCGGGACAGAAATCTTAGGCAGTGGAACTTCAAGACAAGTCCCAGATGATCTGTTGCAAGCTTTGTTGGACTCATAATGCCTGAAGCGCTTCAAATCCTGGAATACGATGAGACTGGGATTTGAAGCACTCCAAGACAAACATTTTGGATAGGCAGTGCCACACCAGGCACAGATGCAAGCCCCCTTTGGAACCCTACATAATTTTCAGCAAAAGCAAATTTTAAAAGCGGATGATTCAAGCTTCTCAATATTAAACACATATTATGTTTCAAAAGAATTTACTATCAATGTTTATGCAGTCAGAAACCAAGCTGACCATTAAGACTGGAATATGCTGCTCAGAACATAACTCTTCATAAGACTAACAAAAGTTTTTGCAGTTACTAGCTAAAAATGTAGGGGGAAATCGGGTCTTTTCCCAAGGTTAAAAAAATTCTCCAAATTACTTTTCTATGCTTAGCCTTATGCTTAGACTTATGCTTAGTCTTATTTTGCTGCTTATCTACCTTGAGCTCTGAAGGCAACAGGACATTTAAACTGATTCAGCTTAAAACTCACCTTACTTCTATTCATTACAAATGGTGATGTTTGCTACTTAGCTGTTTTGCTGAATGAGCAATGAATCTAAAAAGGTACTCACTTCAATATTTCTTAGTCATACAATAAAGCCCTCCCAATGCTTAAGAATATGAGAGGCAGATGCATTAATGATTTAACCTAACAAAAACAGGCCATGTTTTTAACAAAAAAATAAGAAAATAGGTCTGTCCTGAGCCCTTCATATTATTTTGGAATTTACAGTTGTTCAGTAACCTTTGCACCAAAACATGTTGGCACCTGCCCACCACTCTCTTTATAGCCCGTTTGTTACTTCATGATGCTGGCATAAAGCTAGGAAGAGATACTGAGCAATATTGGGTACCCTCATTTCTAAGAGCAAGAAACACAGGCCCTTCTCTTAAGAAGCACATCACATTGCTGAGGGCCACAACTAGAGCAGCTTAGTTTTCATTCTAAATAACTGTTCTGCATCAAAGAGTACTTCCTCAAAGAAAAAAACAAAACAAAACACATTTTGTTTGAATTAATGCCCCCTTCCCACTCCAGGCAACAAAAACATTGCACAACTGTACTAGTTTGCATCGGAGAGATAGAAAGTGAAACTCACTAGGCTACTTTTGTTTCTCCGAGTAGAAAGCCCAGCCCTGCCCATTTCTTACAGGTCATAGTGAAACCAGTACTCAAGAAATGTAAACAATATGAAGCGTGTTTTTCCCCTGGTTTGGCTGGTTGACCTCCTGGATGTTTCAAACCATGTTTCTTGTGTACTGTAACTAAACTGTTTACCTCAGGCCAACCTTTTTATGCAAGCAAAAAGGCAGGTAACAGCCTAAAAGGGTATTTAAAAGCTCCCACTCTTCCTAAGGGACAGCTCTCCCAGCACAAAACAGAAAACAGCCAAATGTGTTCTGCTCCTAGTGCTGTTTATGCATATTATTCAATGATCTTTCTCTACAAAACCCTGGAATAGCAATGGTAGCAGGGCTCATTAGAGCTCCCTCCACCCCGGAGCAGTATTATTTGGGCTTTGCCAGTCACCCTTCTTGCTTGCTGTCCTTCCTAGCCCCAAGACTTATCCCAGGAGGTCAGCAATGTTTCTGGGCAGAGTGCCAAAAACACCCACAACATCAACTTGTAAGATGCTGGCGTGCCAGGGGAGCCACGAAGGGCCCAATCCTTGTTGTAGCAGCACAGCCCGTCACCTGAGGTGCACATGCCAAGCAAAATGCTTGTGCCAAAGCATAGCACAGCAAAGGTGCCGGAGATCGCCTACCCCTAATTTTTCCCATTTTGGTCATCCAATGGCTGCACTTCAACAGGAAAGTGAAGGGTATTCTCATCCTTACTTAAACCATGACCTGGTGGTTAGAGCACTTTGCTGGGAAGTGGGATGTTCAAACTCCCTCAGACTAAGAACAACCTAAAAAACCAAATTTCCTACTTCCTTGGCAAATTCCCTAACCACCAGGTTACTGGTTAACCTCCTCATAGTTTCATAGTTTCATAGATTTAAGGTCAGAAGGGACCTAGTAGATCTTCTAGCCCGACCCCCCGCCAGGGCGGGAGAACAAAAAAACCCCAAAACAAAAGCAGGACTCAAATGAGTCCAGCCAGGTAGGCATCCAGCCTCTTCTTAAAGACCCCCAGGGCAGGGGCCAGCACCACTTCCCTTGGAAGTTGGTTCCAGCTCCTAGCCGCCCTAACTGTGAAGTAGTTTTTGCGGATGTCCAATCTATACCTCCTCTCCATCAACTTGTGCCCATTACTCCTTGTTATGCCAGCGGGCGCTAGGGGAAACAGCGTCTCCCCCAAACCCTTCTGGTCCCCCCTAGTGAGTTTATAGACGGTCACCAGGTCCCCCCTCAGCCTTCTCTTGTGGAGGCTGAATAGGTTCAGGTCCCGCAGTCTCTCACTGTAGGGTCTGCCCTGTTGTCCCCGGATCATGCGGGTGGCCCTCCTCTGGACCCTCTCCATGTTGTCCACATCCCTCTTGAAATGGGGCGCACAGAACTGGACACAATACTCCAGCTGTGGCCTGACCAGCGTCGCATAGAGGGGGAGGATCACCTCCTTGGCTCTACTCGAGATGCACCTGTGGATGCACGACAAGGTCCGGTTAGCCCTGCCAACCATGACCTTGCATTGTCAGCCCATGTTCATCTTGGAGTCAATAATGACTCCAAGATCTCTTTCTGCCTCCGTGCTCTCAATCATTAATCTTGAGTCTCCTCATTAATCTTGAGTCTCCTCCACACTAAAAATTCAGGACTTGCCATATTTATTCCCATAACACATGCACCTTTCCCCACCCCACACAAAATTAGCCTACCAAAATTGGAGTTGGTGTTTAAATGAGGAAGCCGATTTCCATGTTAGAACAGAAGTATGGGATGCCCACAGGAATGGCAGGATTTATGCTGGACTCTGTGCTTCACAGAGACACTCACCTTCCCACTGCCGCACCAGAACTTCAGGTTTAGCCCTGTCACAGTCACTGCCAAGCTAGCAGTTACTTTTGGCTGAGCTGCCAATTTGGCAGTGGCTGTGACAGAGCTAAACCTGAAGCTCTGGTGCTGCATCTAGAGGGTGAGTGACAGGAGCATTAAACTATGGTAAACCCATCATTCAGCCAACAGAGACCACATGCTGGGGCAGTTACAATTTTTGGAAAAATCTATTTTTCACTTTCTGGCTTCTCAAAATAAGGTGCACATCTTATCTGAGAACATGCAATATGTAGAATATGGTATACACTTTCCAAAATGGATTTGGATTGCAACAGAGCTCTTAGTGGAGTGTTTCTGTCTGCATGCAATGGGATAAAATGAAGATAAGTAAAGAAACTGCACATCCTTTCAGTGGCAAGGATCAGTGGCAGTTAGAATCATATTTAGTTTCAGATGACTAAAAGCTGTTATTGACATTTCAACATTTTTAAGGTAGATTATGACCTGGCCTTAAGTGTGCAAAACAGGACATGCCAAATTGTCCTCCCACACAAACTTGCAGGTCATGTTTCATGATGCAAGATATTTAGGGATATAAACCAGGGAACTATTTTGTTTGTTTAAAATACACCACTTAACATTTAAATATCAAGTTGTTCTTTTTTTTTTTTTACTGACATATAAATATTTTTCATCATAGCCATAAAAATGGACTTAGCCCAGAGATGCTGATTTTGTTTAAAAAAAAGGAAAAGAGAGAGACAACTCATTTCAGAATTATATGAAGAGGAGACTGGATAGGCACCTGGCTGGGGTCTTATGACCCCTGCCACCCCCAGTGCTCCTTCCTGCCCATGGCAGGGGGTCGGACTAGACGATCTGTCCAGGTCCCTTCTGACTCGTTGATTCTATGATTCTAGAAAAACCATGTATAAAAATTAGATGTCTTTTATAATCACATATTTCGAAGTGGAGTTGATCTTTTGAGAATTGATCCAAATGCCATTCAAAGAAGCACTTCAAAACAGGGACTGATATATTTTTTTAAGCATTTGTATGGTGTGACAGAGCCCAGTACTCTGATCATAACTCCTGGATGTTACTACAAAACAAACATGGCAGACTTTTCCATAAACTCCAACAAGATTTAGTTTGAATTTAAAAGAAAATTTCATAGTAATTTCATATCGTGGTCCACTAATTTTATTAATGTAAATTCCAAGTCCACAAAGGTAGAGGACTGAAAAAATCATATCATCACCATCATAATTCAGAATCATTTGGTCAGCTAATAAATGAAGCTTTTATGAATAAGCAAATTTTTAAATAAAACTGACATCTCCTTGATTATGTAGTATTAATATTCAGGTTAGCCTGACTAGAAGCAGTTGTTACATATAACATGGATTTATATACCCCATTCTCAATTAGACGAATAACTTGAATCCGGTCTCAAATGCTAGCACTCCTTCAAATGTGCCGTTGCAGTGAACCTGGCAAAAACATATATAGGCACAGTATTAAGAGCTCTAAATCACATTCACAATTGCTACCATTTCAGTGGTTGTCAAACTTCATCACAAAAACTTAAAAAGTCCAATTGGGCTCTTTCATGCACTATCCACATTACAAAGACATGGCCTCCAAGGCCATCTTCCTTCCACTTTGTGACAGCAAAGACCACTGCCTTTCCCTTTATTCATACCACTCTTCTGGCCAATATGATTGTTTAGATAGAAAACTAAAAAAGGGAGTTACTTAACACATACACTTTACATATTACTGCAATTTAGCAGCTGGAAACAAGGAGAGGAAGCCATGTGATAAATCAAATGACCAACAATCCACAAATTAAATATATGGAAGGGGCATTTAGGGAAAATGTACATTTCAGCTTGTGGCCTTTCCCTTCAACATCTTCCAAAGAAAAACCAAACAAACAAACAAAAAAAACCCCAAACCCACACAAGTAGTCTTTATCATAGCAAAAAAGCTATATATCATCTATGCAATCAATGCTGGGTGCCCTTAATAGAGGAAATAAGAATTTGTAAAACTGAGCCCTGTATTTTCGGAAGAAGTGCCAAGTTGAACAGTTTCCGCTTCCAACTTTATCCTACTGCAACGAATGTCTTGTATTCAAAAGCTTGTCTAACTCTACTACAGTTGATATAATAATAGATACCACCCAAAAAAATCCTTGCCTCTCACAACTGTAGCACAGACAGAACAAAGGCTTTTTAACCCTACACATCAAACTTCATCCAGCCTTTCTCCAATTCACATACAAACTAGGGTAATCAACTGGAAATCTTTACGGTAGGCTGTTCTGGGGCCAGAGTGAAATGGATTGGTGATCTGAAGTAATTTCTTCTTGGACAGGTGTTCAGAGATCACTATCACCATTAGGAATAGCTTGCATATCAGTGAAGTTAAATGATACAATGGGTAAGGCACATATGACCCATGTACACTGCTGCTGCTGGTAATTACCATCAGCATTTGAGTACCGTGTGCATTTCAATTTTCCTACTAGAGGCAAGGTTTAAAGGACATTAACCTTGAGACAAGCTAGGGGCTCTCCACACGGAGAGTGACAGACTACAACTGTGCCCCTTTGAAAGGAAAACATGAAGACACGCTTGCCAAATTAAACAGCCCCATGGCAGCAATTCAGGACCATGTGGAGTACACAGTCAAGCAATAAATATTCCTTAAATGTTCAACAAGAAGCCTGATCAAAAACATTTTAATGAAAGAAAAAAAGTGGATGACAAAGCCACAAAGGAGCCAAAAGTATATAGAATCAAATATTAGAAACACAGAGCAAGAAAAGCTTTCAATTTTTATTCCAATGGCTATATTGGAACATAGGCATCACAGATCCCCCAGCTTAAGATTACTGAATAATGTTATAGAATCACACGTGAAAAAGTGGATGCAGCAAAAAGACTGATAGGGGAGAAAATCCAAATTTAGAAGTAAATTTAGAAGCAAATCAACTCAAAATGGTCTGTAAGCATGCGGGAAGTAAAAATTGAACTTTGCACAGATACAGATTTTGGTGATTAAGCAAGGAGGACATTAGTAGTCTGAGAAAACAAGTAACTTAATAAGTCCCATCTCCCCCTACATTTAGAGCACTGCACCAAAATAAACCTGGGTTTAAATACTACAAAAATCCAAAATGCTCTCTGAGTAACAGAAAACAAGACCTCCTGATGAATCAGATACCAAGTACCACAGTTGTAAGAGTATTCTGCTGACTAATAGTCATCTCTTGGAAACTCAATACAATTTTATCATATATGTGGTTTCTTCACACTAACAATGGACAGCCACAACATACTTTGGAAATGTGCCCAAAATACACAAACCAAGAAACACCATACTCCTAAACAAGCAAAATACAAATCATCTTTAATTCCAGTTCTACAAAACCAACAGAAACATTTTTTAAACTTTCATCTCAGACAAGGCAATAATCCAATTTATTCTTTTACATCATTTCCTAATGTATTTTCTAAAATATCTCTTGGCTTATTTTCAGTTGTCACCCTGTCAATTCTTCATTGCACTTACTGGGTCTAGAAGCTGTCATTTTTTTAACAGTCAAAATTTGCAAGGTGTATTCTGGATTGTTTTTTCACAGACATTTTGAAAGGAAAGTAGGTTGCAGAAAGTATGGTATAATGAGAGGGGGGCTGATGTTACAGATGGCCACAACTGAAAATGGGAAGAAAGCAATTTTAGGGTAATATTCTTTTAATCACTTTTGGCTTGAGGACATTTTATTTATTTATTTATTTATATGATCATTTGCTTTTTGAATCCCATTTTCCAAATCCCGTTTCCCCTGCTGAAGTTAATATTTTTTCCCCAGACGATACAATGAAAAAAAAGGTACAAACTCTTCAGGCCAGGGAATGTCGTTTTTTTCATTGCGTGTGTTCCCTACCTTGCAAAAATGGACTATTAGATGCTTCAGTACAGCAGCTCATCCTCCTCTTCCTCCAAGAAGAGATTTCAGATTTAGGATTTCTTGCTAATTCATTTAGTTTTTGCAGTCTGGACCACAAGATGAAATTTAAGAACTAATCTCTGCCCACAGCCCAAGTTTAACTTCCAAAGAGAAACAAAAAAAGCAATCTTAGAACACTGATCAGCAAATACAATCATTTAGCTGACGGTCATAATTTTTTATTATTTGTTAGACAACTGATGGAAATATAATAAATTCAGCCCAACCAGCAAATATTACAAGTGCCTGTACACTATTACAAGTACCTGTAATAAGGCCTCCAATACAAGAATGAAGCTGTTTAAGTGCACCTCATTAAAAACAATATTAGTAACAGAATTTACTGCTCACAAACCACGTCAAATTTGCAGTAGTCAGTCTGTAAGGTGCCACCCTATCCTCCCTTTAGCCATTGGCAGCAGTAGAAACTGAAACTCCCTGCTCTTTCACAGACAAGGTACAACACAGAAGCTGCCAGCAAAAGTTCACAAAAGTAGCCTATTAGCACACCTCACTTTAAATCAGTATTGACCAGCACAAGCACCAGAAGACAAATCTAGCTAGTGTCTACGCAGCATTAGCCTCGCCCCTGGAAATGCCTAACAAAGCACAACATCAATTTTTAGAGGTAGACATCTTCCCCTCTCTAGGAGCTTGTCTAAAATAGGATGTTGTACCACCTTAAACATAACAGCACAGTTAAGGTAGTTCAAGAGCCCTCCAGTATGGGCACACTTATGGTAGCATAGCTGTCTTCATGTAATAAGGTATATAGCTACGTTATCTTTGCTACCCAACAGGAGCTGTATGTCTGTCACCAACTCATTTCATGTTAGTGAAGTAACAGCAAGAGAATAGCAGTTTTCCACAGTTACTGCCCCAAGTGTGAAATCAATCACAGAGCTAAATGGTTCTATACTGTTTCCAGTTGCTCAAGTCCAATTTTAATGCTGCCTGGGGAAAAAATCCCTAAGTACGCAACTTTCCATTTCAGCTAGATCAATTCGTAGGTACTCTTCTGTATCACCTCCTCCGAATAACTTCTGCTTCTCAATACCTATCTAAATTAGGCCTGACAGGAAATGCAGAGTTGAGTTTGTTTCTTTTATTTCAGGGTTGCAGGTGTGTTGGTCTAAGGACACAGGCAGGCACAGGCCTTTCTTTTGTTTTATATTTCTGTGGCCTCTTTCTTCCTATGAATTGTTTATGCAAACCCTTTCCACTCACAGGAAAACCAGGCGCTTCGTAAGGTACAGGTATGAGCTTCCACCCCTTATGTACATAAGTGTTATCGTAGTGGTTTGTTTTCACACTGGCTACTTGCCCCTTGAGTTAGCTGGGCTTTCTGATGAGTGTCAGGACCAGGCCCTGCCTATATACACCCCCACCAAAATGCAACTACCTCCAAAGCAAAAGGCAGCAGCCAGACTTTGCTTTCCAGCCACGTGTCCCATTTAAGGTGCAAGAGAGACCGGTCGGTGATGCCAGTCACCGCACAGGCAACCACTGTCTCGCCAGGCCACAAAGAGCTTCCCCTCACAGCCAACACAGCTGGCCAGCCAGCAGGGCTTCATTCTAGCTCCATCTCCACGGAGGGTGTGGGGGATGCAAAAGTCACTACTGTGACAGCGAGGCTCAGTTGGCCTGACACCCGGGGCCTCAGCCACTGCTGAAGCATGACCTGTTTACATTCACCAGTTGTCCTGCCTCAGCCCAGCTTGAGGGCCTTGATACCCATGTCCAACAACTCTGCAGCAAGGAGCTGGAACGGACACACACGCATGCATGCACTTGCACACCCATGCATGCACACGCCCTCTCCAGGAATCCCAGCGCCCTCCCCCCACCCTGCCACCATCACAACATCCAGAGGCTTCTCCTGTAGGAAAGAGGAAATAGGTTGCTTCTTCAGGAAAAGGAAGCAAGAAGCTGCTTGTAGGGACCTGGACAGGGGGTGGAAGAGTGTTTACAGTGAGTGAATGGCTACAACCTGCCCCTCCCTACACACATGCACACAGACACACACACACATGCAGACACGTGTGCACACACAGACACACGGAGACGTGCATGCTGACAGACACACACACACACACGGAGAGACAGAAATATGCAGACACCCCCAGACACGCGCACATACACGCAGAAGCGCACGCACGCACACGCTAACAGCGGTGCACACACACGCAGACCCACGCGCGCAGAAATGCACACGCCCAGAGGTGCACACGCACACATTCGTGCAGAGAGACGCACACAGGCACAGGCGTGCACTCACAAGCAGGCAGACACGTGCAGTCCCGCACACGCAGAGCCGCAGAGCAGCGGGAAGGAGCCGCGCC
>NW_017729032.1:233292219-233297434 GCF_001723915.1 Gavialis gangeticus
GGCCGCTCCCCCGCCCCGCGCAAAGCTCGGGCCTCCCCTTCCTCCGCGCGCAGCCGCGCCTCGCCGCACGGGCCTGCACGCCCCCCTTCCCTTCCCACAACATCAAAAGCCGGGCCCGGCTGGGTGCCGGCTTGGCCAGGTGTACGATCATGTTCCCAGTTGCGTGGTCATTTCCACCCTGGTGCGATGAGGAATAGTAAGTGTTCCCAATGTGCGCCCCACCCTCCACTTTTTCCCTGCAACGAGCAGTTTCCTTCCGACCTGGGAGAAATGTTACCATCTTTGCGTGGCGACAATCTAGGAGTCCTGGTTCGGAAAGGATACCTTGTATCAGACCAGCTGAGGAAAAGGGATCCTTTCCCGAGCCAAGAGTTCTCCATGTTTGCATTTCCTTGGGTCTCAGAGTGACACGGCGACCAAATGCATCCTTGAAACAATCTTTGCATACACCTTTGCCTGGGGAACAGGGATCCTGGTTCTCTCTGATTTAAAAAAATAAAAAAATCCCCAATTTAAAAACTACTTGGTCTAATAAACGGTATCACCTCTACCACAAGTCCTGATTGCCTTTGGAGTGAAAAAAGTGACCCAGAATCCACATGTTTGCATGGTCAAAATGAAACATCACTAATGTCTTTGTCATACATAATAGTGTTTGGAAAGAGTGAGTTCTGCCTGCGCCATCCATAGGTTTTTGGGACGGCAGTGTTCTGCTCAATCAATGTGATATAATTTGATCGAGCAGAACACTGCAGTCCCAAAAAACCTATGGATGGCGCAGGCAGAACTCACTCTTTCCAAATGCTATTATGTATTACAAAGATATTAGTGATGTTTCATTTTGACCATGCAAATGTGGAGAGATATATATAAATTGTGTTTTATTTTGGTCACAGAAAAATGTGGATTTTTGGGTTACTTTTTTAAATCCAAAAATTGTTGATTTTTTTTTTTATCAGAGAAAACCACGATCCTGGGAAAATGGGGAGTTTGGGTTACTCTTAATCCAGAAATTGGGGATTTTTTTAATCAGAGAAAACCAGGATCTCTAAGGTCCCTTCCAGCCCCTAACAACTACGAAAGTGTAAAACCATGAAAGGCGCATAAGCCCAAAAGCTTGCAAATAAAGACATTTTTTCCACTATCTAGTTCGTCTGTCACCTCTACTGCAAGAGTTCTGACTGCTTTTGCCTTTAGACCAATATGGCTACAAACTATATCCCCAAAATGTACAATGATTTTTGAGGTAGCTAATTGATGCAGCATATACAACACCCAAGTCACCCTGATGGAGTCTTAACTGAAATAATAATAATAATTATTATTATTGTTATTGTTATTATTAATAGTAATAATAATATATTTTGTGTTCCAGGTCAAATCAGCCAAATCATGTTGACTGAGCAGAACTCAAATTGTTCCAAAAGCCCTATGGATTGAGCAGGCAGAACTCAATCATTCTAAACACTATGCATGGTGCTACAACCAGCGAGCATCCTTCATCCCAGGCTCTCACTCTGGGACTTCATATACTCCCAGATCCATTGGCAGGCATCCTACATGCCGACCCAAACCCGGGTTCAGATGCTGCCATGCTTGATCAGAGCCAAACTGCCAGGACTTCCTTATGACTGTTTGCCTTGAAAATAAAGAAATACTTCAACTTTGATGACCCAGTTCTCACTCGTTCAGTGGAGAGTTATAGAGAGCAATATAAAATAAATAAGAGTTGTTTGCGTGTTTATTTGCATATTTTTTCTGTGTACAATATTTTTTTTCAGCAAATGCAATAATTTTGAGCTTCCAATCATATTAAGACTTGACAACCCTGCTGGGAACTGTGGGATGAGCTCCCACGAGTCCTGGAGCAACAAGGCTCCTGCTGAGAATGGCTGGTACCATGGGCGACTGCTACCACCTTAGTCAGGTGGTGGGGCACGTGCCCCTCAGTGACCAGGGGGCACTCCCCCGTGACCAATCTCACCAACGGGGGGGGTTTCCCCCCGCCGATCGCGAGGTTGGCACTCACAGGGAGTCCTCCCTTTGCCCGTTACCTAAGTGGTGAGTGTGGCCAGTCAGGAGGTGCACCAGCACTCTCAGGGGGTACATATGCACCCCCTACATGTTGCTACTGGCTGGTACATAGCTAGCCCTGGGCCCTGTGGGCTGCAAGGGGATGGTTTGGGTGGGGGTGAGCCTGTCTCAGGCAGGGAGATGGACTAGATGACCTGTGCAGGTCCCTTCCAGTCCCACTTCTCTGCGAGTCCATGACAGATAGAAGCATGACATGTTGGCTGCCCTGCTTTGCCTGCTTTTCTTGTGGCAGGTTATGAAGGGGTTAGGTCTGTGCTGTGTCAGGGTAGTCTCATGTAACATTTAAGTGATGGATTTGTATAAGAGGGTTTTCACAGGGATGATTCCTGCCTCAGACAGCCCCAGAGACCTCCTCTCTTCCTGGCTCTGGCCAAGCTGGCCATCTACAAGATCAGAAGGGAGGCTGTGACCAGGAGGAACCCAGGACAGCGTGGGGCTGCTTTCCTGGCACTCCTGTGCTCCCGTCTCTGGACAGAGTTTCACTGCTCGGCATCCACAGGCTCCCTCAACTCTTTCAGGGGGTAGTGGGCACTGATCAATGTGCTCTGTTCAGTGCTCACTTACAATACCCTAGTCTTAACCTATAACCTCACTCCTGTTCCTGTTTTCTTTATTGTTGTCCCAAGGAATTAGTTGCTAGGTCCCCAGGGGCCTCTCTTCTTAAGAGGGGCATGGAAGGATCAGCCGTGCCCTCCTGAAGTTGAGCTGTAGTCTCTCACGTTGGACCGGATATCCTCCTTGAACTTGTCTGCCACAACTTTGATGGAAAAAGGAAGTATCTAAAAATAGATGCAGTCCTATGAGGCAATATGAATGTTAACTCTGTGACTCAGGAGGTTGGCTCCTCTTCCCAGGGCTCTACCATCCCCATACCTTGCCCTCTCCGTACCAGATGCTATGCATTTACTCATCAGTTCTCGTCCGTGGGATCTTCAACTCACAGGTTATCTTGATCAGACTCCTGGAGTCTCATGCCTCACTCATGGTTGCTTACCTCGTTCTTCCCCACACGAGTCCCAAGCCAGCTTCCCTGCAGTTCACTCAAGCCCTTATCCTTCATGGCCGTGCCACCTGGGGACACCGTCCCTGACTCACACCAACACACATCTCTGTCTCATCTCTTTTCCAGGTCCCTGGAATGGCTGCCCACCCCCACCGGTATCTGACTCACTGGCTGGGACACTGCAGCTGACTTGTCATCCTGTCTCTGCAGGTAAGGAAATTGCCAAGACTCCTTCCCGAGCCCCAGGGTCTATCCCTCACTGGCGGTGTCTCCCCACATTCCTTCAGGGTCCTCTTTGTGCCCTCCTCTCCTGGATCGATGCCGACTGCCTGGTCAGTGTCCCTTAAATTTCCTGCGCCGATCAGCTGGGTCTGCTGTGGCAGCACCCAATTCACTGCTTCCCCAGCTCTCTCAGCTGAGCTGGCTAATTACCCTCCTGTTCTCCTTTGCAGCGTTTCTCCTGCCCGGGCTCATCCTGGTAAGTTTCTCTTTTCTCCTTCGGGATTTTGGCACAGGGTGGGTTTACTGCCCTGTCACAGGGGGATTATGTATTTCATGATGGGCTGAGGACCGTGACATCAGTGCATATCAAATAGGCCTGGTTCTGGCCAGGCTGGCCATCTACAAGACAAGGATGAAGGCTGTGGCCTGGGGCACCCCAGGAAGGTGTAAGGCTGTATTCCTGTCACTCCTCTGCTCACGTCTCTGGGCATCCACAGGCTCCCTTGACACATTCAGGGGGCAATGGGCACTGCCTGGTGTACTCTGCTCGGCACTCTTACTATGAAACTTTGACCTCCACTCCTGTCCCTGTTTTCATTATTACTCATCCCAAGTAATCTGTAACACATCATTAGTGGCCCTCAGTACAAAAGGGGGCTTAGTTTCCTTGGAGGGCACCTAGGCCCATGTTTCCCCTAACGTGTTAAAAGTCCTGTCACTCCTCCAGTCAGGTCTCTGGGCAGAGTTTCGCTAGTCAGCATCCACAGGCTCCCTCGACTTATTTAGGGGGCAATGGGTGCTGGCTGGTGTGCTCTGCTCAGTGTCCACTTCTGGATCCCTTGTCATTAACCTGTGGTCTCACTCCCAGTCCTGTTTTCTTATTATTTGTCCCAAGTATTCAGTTGATGGGCCCCCAGTGACCTTCCTTATTAAAGAGGGCTTATAGTTTTCCATGGTGGGCAAAGCTCATGACCTCGTGGCACTTCAAATAGGCCTGTCACTCCTCCGCTCATGTCTCTGGGCAGGGTTTCACTTCCTCGACTCATCCAGCAGATAGCAGGCTCTGGCAAGTGCACTCTGCTCGGTGTCTCCTGCTTTACCTCTGGCAGGTTAGAGAGTTAGGTCTGTGTTAGGTCAGGGTTCACTGTAGTCTTATAGAGTATTTAGATGATGGATTTGTACAGGATGGTTTGGATAGAGATGATCCTGCCTCAGGAAGGCTGTTGGACTAGATGACTTCTGGACATCACTTCAGCCATGACTTCTCTATGCTTCTATGAAACACTCACTGAAATAGAGGAGGTTCATAGATTCATAGAAGTAGGGTTGGAAGGGACCTTGTAGATCATCAGGTCTGACCCCCTGCCCTGGGCAGGAGAGAAAACAGGGCTCAAATGATCCCAGCCAGGTAGATGTCAAGCCTCCTCCACTTCCCTTGGAAGCCATCACCACTTCCTTTGGAAGTTGGTTCAAGATCCTAGCCACCCTGACTGTGAAGTAGTGCCTTTGGATGTCTAGTCTAAACCTACTCTCTGACAACTTGTGGCCGTTATTCCTTGTTACCCCGGGGGGCGCTAGGGGAAACAAGGTCTCTCCCAAACCCTGCTGCCCCCCGCCCCCCGCAGTGAGTTTAGAGACGGCCACCAGGTCCCCCCTCAGCCTTCTCTTGTGAAGGCTGAACAGGTTAAGGTCCTATAGCCTCTCTTCATAGGGTCTGCCCTGCTGTCCCCGGATCATGCGCGTGGCCCTCCTCTGGACCCTCTCAATGCTGTCCACATCCCTCCTGAAGTGCAGTGCCCAGAACTGGACGCAGTACTCCAGTTGCGGCCTGACCAGTGTGGCATAGAGGGGAAGGATCACCTCCTTGGCCCAACTTGAGATGCACCTGTGGATGCA
>NW_017729032.1:233302434-233303839 GCF_001723915.1 Gavialis gangeticus
ACAGTTAGCCCATGTTCATTTTGGAGTCAATAATGACTCCCTGATCTCTTTCTGCCACCGTGTTCTTGAGAAGGCTGTGATGTGGAACACTACTACAGGCCTCTATGAAGCTAAGCAGCTGCAGCCATTTTACCTGCTGGGGGCTCCCAGACACTCCCCCGCTCCCAGGCCTGTCTGCCCTGGGGTGTGGCTATGAGCAGATTCAGGATTTTGAGAAAGGGGGTGGGAGTAGATGGTGAGCCACATCCTTGCATATAACATATATGGTTTTCTCCAGTAAATAGAAACTAGAAGCTTTACAACTATGCCAGGGAGCCAGGGCTATATGACTTGGTTAAAACCTGAAGAAAAAACAAATAAAACATATTTGAAAGAAGTTAAAACAGTGAAACAGAGCTTCCTGATGAGGAGCAAATGCCCTTAGTGGCCCCCATCACCAATGGTAGCTTGTAGCTCTACTTGGCGGGCTTTGCTCCAGATCACAGAATGGCATATCAAAAGGCCTAACCAGGAGCAGCCAACAGGTGGCAGAATAGCCAGATAAAGGGTGGCTTGACTGATGGAACATCAAGACTATTAAAAAGAAGAATCGATCCTTAACGCCTGTGAAATGAAGAGTTTAGAAGGGATCAGATAGATGATAATGAGTCTCGATGTCAGTTGACTCCCTCAGCATTGACTTACTAGAATTGCTGCTGTCACTGCCAGGCACTCGGGTTTAAAATTTGTGTGGAACAGGAATCAAAGGTGGGTTCAAGTGCACCAGTGCCTGCCCCCTGCCCCCCCTCCCCCCCGTAGATCCACCCCTGGTTGTGGCACTTGCATTTCCCACAGACCCCAGTCCCAAAGAGCCCAGGAAAGAACTGAAGCTGGGTTCCCTCAAAAAAGTACAGGGTCATCAAACCGGGAACGTTCTGAGCAAAATATTTTGCATTAAAGAAAGACAGTTTCCCATGAAACTTTGCATAGCTGAAAAATTTCTAACAAGCTCTAGTGCTATCAGCCTTTGTTTACAGTGAGCCTTAAAAAAAAATCAGTGCTGTCACTGCCGTTCCTCTTCACTCCTGTGAGGTGTTAAACTATATACTCAGTTTACCCACTGATGATACTCAGGGGGTATCTGAGTTAAACATCAGTGTTATAAATTGTTCCCTGCCAATAAACCATGTAAACAAGGAAAGGAAGGAATCACAGAATCAAATGAATGTCATTTTGTTTTGATACTCTATCAGATGGCATTTAGGTACTTTCTGCCCAAAGTGACCTATGAAGCCAAGAAACCAAAAGGAAAAAATGGAGTCTGAGGGAATAAGTTTCACTAAGTGAAAATCAGTCCTACAGAAGCCAGTGAGGCATTCAGTTCCCTGCCTAGCCAATCTGCCTCTGCTGAAACATAGGGCAGGAG
>NW_017729032.1:233308839-233323976 GCF_001723915.1 Gavialis gangeticus
AATGGAGTCTGAGGGAATAAGTTTCACTAAGTGAAAATCAGTCCTACAGAAGCCAGTGAGGCATTCAATTCCCTGCCTAGCCAATCTGCCTCTGCTGAAACATAGGGCAGGAGTGGGCAGAATTTGCTGTGATGTTGGATATCGGACTAGGCTGGCTGTAATTTCAGTTGCTCCTCCCTCTGCCAGGGTCTGTTTGTAGACTCAGACAGATCTCACTGCATCAGTTACACTTGGGTCATGTTTCAAATTTTCCTTGCAATGAGGAGTAGGGCTAGAAACATTTTTTTTTAAATGAAACCCGAGATTCTCACATCATAATAGGACCCTGGGTTTTGAGGTCCTAACACATATGTATTTTGTGGTGTGTCATGCACCAAAAAGGAAGCAAACCCAAGGATCTCAGCAAAACCCCTGTAATTATATTCTGAATACATAGAGTACATTCCAGCAGTTCCCCATTTTAGCATCATGAATAGCTTGGCTTGAAAGCAGAGTTTGTAAAAGTAATATGGTATTGCTAACCCCACATATTTTTAAAAAAATCATGATTTGGGGGGCCAAATGCATTCAGTTTTAAAAACAATGAACTGTGGGGTTCTTCTGGTTTGCCTTGCGGCTTCTGAGGCTTTGGGATTCACACTTCCATCTGAGACTGTAACCATGAAGGCAAGAAACTAATTTACTGAAAACAAGAGCTGAGATTTTCATTTAATGACATGACTCCAAGTCCCAGGCCTTTAAGAAAAACATTGAATATTGCAGAACTCATTGGCTGGCAAGAATAGCCTCACAACTTTTCAACTTCACTTCAAACCCTACCCTGCTTCTTATTTCTGACTAAGGTTATCACTCCTCTCCCTCTTCTTCCTGCTCATCACTTACCCCAACTCCGTGCCTACATGCATTACTTCTGGGATGATCTGTTTGCAGTTTCTTTGAGTGTATAGAGTTGGAGGAGGTTCTAGGCAAGAGTCTGGCAATGAAGCAAGGGGAGGTAGCTCGGCAAAAAATACTGTTTTCTCTAATTTAACAGAGCTTGCTATTCTGTTAGAAGAAAGTGGTTGTTTGTGATTCTCCACCACTGTCATATGGTACAGAATGTTTCTGAGGGCAGGGGCTCTCTTTTTATGTCTGCCCAATGCCAAAAAAATAATAAATCACAGCAATAGTGAAAATACAAGTTCTCCTCACATCACGGAGCTACCATAAACCCATTTATTTTCTTCATCATCTGGTTGTTTCACTGTAATATTTTTGCTTGTTTATTTTGTTGCCTTGTTTTGTACCAGCTTTTGTGGGGGTGGTTTTGAAATCTGTCCAAAATTTGGGCTTCTAAGGTTTGCTGATCAGAGATAAGTTAATGGCCCTCAGTTTTTTTTCCCCTCGTACCAAAGTGATTTTTTAAATTACTGTTAACAAAGAACCCACTGTACAATCAACAACAGACACTATACAAATCATAAAATGAATAAGATTATCAAGGACTTGGAGGCCCTTTTTCTAGGTTTTAGAACAATAATTCAATATACTTGTTCAATCAACTGGTGGCTACACAATATGCTGGCAACAATAGCATTTTGTTTTAGAAAAATTTCTTTTATATTGCTGTGCCCCACTGACTAGACTGACCTCTTTATCCCTCAGTTCAGTATATAACTTTACATAAGTCAATGCATTTAATTATACTGGCATGCTCAGGTAGCAATTTTTGATGCAGCTTTAACCCATTCTACTATATTTTTGCAATATTCAAGTTAATAAATTTTTGTATCAAAATGATCCAAAAATACCTTCATACTGCTTTGATAAAAAATAGTATGATGAATATTGAACACCATATTAAATTATATATCTATATTATATGTATAGATATATAATATAATGTTGTTTTCAAACATCTGCATTTCTGACCTGAAATACTTCCTTCAAGTGCAGCTCTTCTCCTACTCAAACATTCCCAAGAAAGCAGAAATGGACCCAAAAAATAAAATATTTTAACTACATTTTATTTTTTTGTCCAATTTTAGCCTCAGAACAGGACAGGGTAACCTAATTTCAAACTTCGTAAAATGATTTTAAAAGCATCACTTCCGGAGGTGAACATGCACTGCTGCTGCTTTTTTTTCAAATAGCTGAGTAATACACTCCTGAAATAGGGATTTATAATTGAAATGCTGACATAATCTGAACCATAGCAATGCAAATTATGATTCTCTAGTACATATGGTGCTGCTGGAAAACAGATGGACTACATTTCATGTCCCATTTGCAACAAGTGTTCTATATTAAGTAAGATTGGAATTTACGCATCATAAAACAATAGGGATTTTGTCAGTATCACAGTAAGAGCTGTTGACTTGATAGTGAGATTCTTTCATAACTAAAAATATTAGATAAATAAAACTGCAGGAAAAAAATGAAAGAACAGAAAACAAAATGGCAATGCCATCTTGGATTACAATCCTGCACTCCTTTGAGCAAAACAAAGAAAGAAAAATATCTATTTAATTTCCTTTATTTTGCAATGTTTCAGGTTGTCAGTATTTGGATTGGTTAAAGCCCAGTTCTTTATATTTTGCCCACTCAAAATTCCCTTAGACTTAGTCTAAGGGAATTTTGAGTGGGCAAGATATAAAAGTATTTTTCATTATTTGCTTTGCTATATCTACTAATATCTTACTGACAGGTATCTTTAAGTGTATGCCTGCGGAGCAGAATGCTGTACTGTATATTGATACAAGCCAGCTCAAGTACCAGAAACAACATAAATGCATTTAGCATAGTGCTCAACCAAGACTAAAACAACCTTGCTTAAAACACTGATTTTCAACCATGGTATCACAGCACCCTGAGGTGCTCTGAGATCTTTTTAAGGGTGCCCATGAAGTACTTCAAAATGTTAGCTTTGTTATCTGAGCACTTACACACAATTCACAAAATAAATCCCGAGACTTCAAACAGGAATCCATAGTGTCAACACACATTCTGACCTGGGCACATCTGCACATGCACTAAGATGCTTTAGTTAAATGCACATTAAATCTAGTATCTCTGGGTGCCTATACGTGAGCAGGGAGGCTGCTCCAGTGAACGGTAATTCCAGTCCGTCAGAGCAGACTGGGCCATGGATTACCACACTCCAGCAGCCTCCCATATCTCAGGCATCAGTGTCCCCATGCTTCAAAATGGTGGCAAGGCATTTTATCTAAAGCTTATTCAGCGAGCTTTAAATAAAGTGCCCCTGTCGCCATTTTGACACACGGGAACACTGATAAGACATTCTGGGCACTTTAATCAGAGCAGATCTCAGAGACTCTAATTAAAACACGTGTCCTCCCCCAACTCCCAAAGCACATGTACAAATGCCCTCCTTTGTGAGGTACTAGGAAAATGTGCATTAGCCTGCCTTAATGTGCATTAACTAAAGAGTTTAAGTGATGCTTAATGCACATTAGCCTTAACTAAATAGCACTTTTTTAAAGTGATGCTTTAATGTGCATTAAAGAGCATGTATAGATGCACCCAGCTGTGTTATTGATAGCAGAAGAATTGGTTGCAACAGGAGGAGGGGGGCATGGAGGTAGGGGCCCTAGCGCAGCAGGGAGACCTCTCGGGCAGTGGGGGTGGGGGTACCAGGCATGCAGTGTAGCAGGGGCTGCTGTTCTTGTACCCCCTCTAAATGGGTGCCCAGGACTAGTATCTTACTCACTCCCCTTCTAATTACACTACTGCCAAACCCTGCCCCAGAATGTAAATGTCTCCTGCTGGCCTGCAGTGATTTTTTTCAGCTATCACATTCTCAGGGCTGTGATCATATGCATTTTCTTGCTGACCTTATTGATGTAATTGTACACAGAAAGAGAAGTAAATGTATTGAGAACTGCTTTCGGTTCACAAAAAAATGACCATAGCAGTAACACATTTGTCTACTGGGTTGCACACCTTCAACCACATTTCCCCTGACATTTCTATTTATATTAACTGCTATAAAGAAAGAGATGTACTGAAAGGCAGCATTTGAAATACTGGCTGTGGCTATATAGACGAGCTTTTCCTGGATATTTTCACTTTGACATTTCTCATTTTTAGCAATATCAGCATGCTCCTTAGGTCACTAGGTGATCATGTCTTTGCTGAGGCTGGCAACTATTTCCACTTGTGGGACTATTTGTTTTACTAGGTGTGCAACAATAGTTGCATTAGGTGTGCAACTATTTCCTGCTTGTAGCTCTCATTGCCTTTCCACCATTTATAAAGACAGAAGTAAATAAAAAGCACACCTTAACATAGGTCTTATTGGTTCCTGCCCAAAATTCCAATAGTACTGGTTCAAATTATTATTAAATGCAATCTCACAGTAACATAACTGGGGCAGGGTGACAGGGGTAGCTGCTCCAGGTGCCAACAGTTGGGGGAGGGAGGTGGGAGGAGGGGCAAAAATAAACGCTGATGCTTCAGCTCCATGATCATGCCAATGGCATGCAACAGCCAGAAGTTGCTGCTGGTCTTGGCTATCGCAGCTGCCTTGGGCCCCCAGCTGCATTTGTTATGCCTCTATAATCTCTCTTTAGGAGTCTAAAGTTGCTGTTCCTTTGGATGAATCATCTAATGGCAATGGCTGGAGAATGTGAGAGGCAAGTATTTCTTAGGGTGGAAGCAGACATTGTGTGATGTCTCATTTGTGCCCCCATAACCATTTTTATGGCAACACATCTTATGGGCAAACAGGCATTGCTATTCTTTGTCATGCCACATTAAAGAAAAATCAGTGGCATCACAAAAGGTAGCAATAGACCCTGCCACTTTATTGTGGCTGATATCTATTAGCCCTGTGTCGGGAGAGTATGAGCAGTCTAAGCTGCTTGCACCCTCCAGCCACCCCGTGCAGCATAGCACAGTAAAAAAAAGTTGGAAGCAACTATATGGGTGAAACTGAACAGCAATTACACAGCAGAATTAACTTTCATTAAAATATAAAGGACACACACATACACTATTAGGAAAACATTTCTCACGGAACAACTGCTCCCTCTTTGACATTACTATCCACGTGCTCAAAGGAAATCTACCCAGCACCTTTAAAGATGAACATGGGAACAAAAATTCATAAGCTGTAGCACCAAGGACTCAACACCAAGGTTTTATAACATTATAACCTAACTGATTCCTGTATACTAGAACTAAGGGACAGCCACTAAAATTAGTAGGTGACAGGTTTAAAACTAAAAAGAGAAAATCCTTTTTTATGTAACATGCAGTTACTTTGAGGAATCCTTTGCTACAGGACGTGGTAGAGCCAGATAGCATAACCAGAACGAGGTTCAAAAAAGGACTAGATAAATTCATGGAGGATAGATCTATTAATAGTTATTGAATAGAACTGTTGGAAATATTTCCTTTGGTATCTCCAAATAATGGTGGGTGCAGGGAGGGTATTGAATAAGGGATAGATCACTCCAGATATATCCAGTGCTCTTCCTAGATAGCAACCACTTCTGCCATTGTGGAAGACAGAACAGTAGGCTAGATGGACCATTGGTCCAATCCACCATGGCACTTCTTATGAATTCTTCCCACACTGAAAATTGCCAATGACCCCCTCCCTTTTTATAGGACTTGATCTCCCACTAGTTAGCCTCTTTTGTTCTGCTAATTGTTTGTCAGCTACCCCTAAGAATTTCTCTCTCCACTCTTTCAACTGGTTTTTACTATGCTATGCTGGCTTTTACTCTTTAGACCTGAAAAATCATGTCTTACATTTGAAAGCCCACCTAATTCTGTCCCAACTATGCAGTTGGTCCAATAAAAGTTATCACCCTAAGAAATCCTTTTTTCTCAAATAATTCCTGGATCATTCTGGCCACAACATCATTCTAACAGCACCATAATCAATAAACAGAATAGCATGAACAATCCATGCAGTGGAAGAACACCCGCCTGTAAACAATATCCTCCCACTTTCATCATACAGGATCCATTAATTCACAGTAACATAGAGTTTTCCTTTTATAAACCACTTTTAAAAGGTTGTATCTAACACTAACACAGTTTTAACTTAACAAAAATACCCCAAAGGCTTTTAAGAGAGCACTTTTTACATTGTAACCAAAGATTACTGATTGAGCATTGGTTTTTCCCATCTGAATCTTGTGTCACAAAAACCAAACTATATTGTTTGTCTCTCCAGACAACCAAAATGAAACTAAACAGAAAACTATCTTGTTTTAAGACTATTAGTAGTTCATAAACTCAGAATTGGTTTATACCATGCATAGAATGTTTGCCACTGCACAGAACAAATACAAAGATGTATCAGACAATTGACCTTAACATTGAAGGTCCCTACCAGCGGATACATACAGACATTCGGGGAGTTTAGGAGGAGGTTAGATTACGTTAAAAATGGTCACCCAATCTTACATAGTTCACCCAAGTGCAGACCTAACACTTAGATCCTTACTTAGGTCAATCTAAGTGCAGACTATACTAAAGTTCAGCTTAGTTAGATTGGTCTAAAAATGACTGACCTGATCTTTTATTTGACCCCAGCAGTTTTTCCTGCCCAGAACAGGGGGACTGGAACCAATGATTTTACAAGGTCCTTTCCATCCCTAAACTTCTGTGAATCTGTGTCAGTTAACCCTATCTCTGAGGTAGTCTAACTTATATTGGATCTGGTGATCCCCATCTAACTGAATTTCTGCACAGTTCCCAGTGCAGCCCTAGGGCTGGAAAAGCCCAGACACTTACCCCAGCCCCAGGACTGTGCTTTTCCTACCCACCCCAGCACCAGGCTATTTTTAGTTCCCCAGCCTCTTCCTCTACCCCTAGATGGACAACCCCCATGGACCAGCCAGCACCCCCTGAGCCCACCAAACACCCAATCCCACAAGCTATTCCTGATGCCGGTTTTACCAGTGTTTGTCAGTGCTGGGACCTGAAGAAGCAAATCACAGTGGGGTGGAGAAAGCAGGACAGGGGGTCGGTTTGCTGGGGTGGGGATGTTGTTTGTCTAGGAGTGAGAGGGTTGGGTTGCTAAAAACAGCCCTTGGTCCTGGGGAGTGAGAAAGAGTCTCCATGCCCCCAAGCATCCCCCCAGATTCTTCTACCTCCCTGATCACACAAATCCCTCCTAGAACCCACCAGCTCCCCTACAGACTCTCCTCCCACAAACTGCCCTAAGGAAAGCCTATAGCCACATGGTTGGAGCAGTCTCCTGGGGTGTAAGAGATATAGTTATGAATGTCTCCAAGCTGAGGAGGTCACAGAACCTACATTTCTTACAGTTTGGGTGACTGGGCTTAATTAGCGCTCATTAAGAGTAAAGCACAATACTTTCCTCTCCTGTGCCATTTTTTTTTTAATTGAAGTGTCTGTGGCTGCTGGGTTTATGCAGAAGCAACGCCTTTCAGTAGCATGTATGCTAAAAGCACATCTATTGGATTGGGTCCCTCAGGGAAGATAGGTTTGAGGAGTCCTATCAGATTCAGGTAGGATATAGTTACCAAGTTGCATAGCCATGGGGAGTTAGAGGCACTTAGGGATATGTGCAAAAACAGAACTCCAGTCATTTGGGGAACTTTACCAGTGGAAATTTAGGTGTCTATACTTTTAGGTAGGGATTTTGAGAATTACATTTGTGGAGACAAGCATCTACACCTGCCTAAATCCCTGTTTCCCTGGACACCACCGGGGGTTACTAGGGATAAAGGCCACAAATTGATTGAGAGTAGGTTCAGGCTTGATATCAGGAGGCATTACTTTACAGTTAGGGCTGCCAGGCTCTGGAATGGGCTCCCAAGTGAGGTGGTACTCTCTCCTACCTTGGGGATCTTCAAGAGGAAGCTGGACAGATATTTGGCTAGGGTGATATGACCCCAGCACCCATTCCTGCCCGGGGCAGGGGATTGGAGCTAATGATCTATTTAGGTCTCTTCCGACCCTAAGCACTATGATACTATGTTGATACTATGAAATAGAAACTTTGCTTTGTTGTATTTCCTTACTACTATTTTTCTTACGTATTATGTACCAAAAATATAAATGGAGCCCAAACATATTACTATGGATACAAGATCCAGCCCATACTGTCCTTTATTTGCAGCCTGTATAGTAAAAGTGTATTCTTTCCAAAATGTATATTTTGGAGTGACAACTATTATTTTCCCCAGCCTTAAATCCATGAATTGTGATATCCAGCATCTTTAGTTGACTAACTAAGATGCAACAATAGAACTCTGTGTGTCAAGAAGCATGGAGAAAAATAAAATCCATTGGTTTTACATTTTTTCTGTGATTGTTTTAAGCAATAAACCTAGTTCACTCAGACTTACAGCATCAGGAGGAATTAGTTACAGTTCATTTTCTAACTTCTGATGTATCTGACATCTCTTATCTAAGCAGCATATTTGTGCCTTGTGGGTAAAGTAATCTGCATTTTAATTTATAATGAAATAAAAGAGGAAAATACAAAATGACTAAAACTGGGTTCATCAACTTACACTAAGAGAAAAGACAAAATTGAATCATATAAAAGAGAATTGGATATTTCACTGTAAAAGCCATGCATTGCTCTTTATAGAACTCCTGTTGACAGTAATGCTACTGATGTTAATGGGCATTCTGTGCATAGACCCAGGGCAATATCTGACCAAATGAGCAGCTACAAACTATAGGAATACACCAAGGACATTATTTGATCCACAGTGTACAGGTGGTGTCACAAGATCTATCACATAAACAGCTGTAATGAAATTTCCATGTACAGGCGTTGTGAATAAACCAAATGAAAACAAAATAATTTAATATGCAAAACATTTGAACTGATCTTGTTGACAAATCTTATCATGACTCTTCGTCACTAGGTCTGCTATATAAAATGAAATCCATCTCACAGTAAAATCAGCCTAGTGACCTTCACTATGACAGTATCATAGACACAGTGGAAGCAAGGCATTTAAATGTTAAAACATGAACAGCTGGGGTGAAATATAAGACTTAAAAGTGTGACACATTAAATAAACTGGAGCCTGATGAGATGAGATGAGTTCATGAATTGTGATGATAGTCATGCTGTTTGACAAATGATATTCAGTAACACTTGGTACTCAGCAGGGATCTTTCATTGATGATCTTTAGGAGCTGTAGTACTCCATTTGGAGGAATATTTCACATAAGGCCTTGAAAGGTTTTATTCCTCTTGCATTCCTATTACACAGATTAATATTTGTTGTCAGGGAGAGCCATTCTAGAGACAAATTTTGAAGGTACAAAATTTACCATTTAATTTAAAAGTCAACATTTACACATATATCAGAGTATAACAGTGTCTGAGTCACAACTGCTAGGGCGCTATACTGTATCAGCAAAGCTACTGTGTTGGGGAAGGTTCATTGACCTAAAATAGGTTGTACAGGTGACACTATGCAACGTTTTGGAGGAGCTTAGGTTTGTAGAATCAAGGGATATTTATCTCATTGGAAGCATTGTCTGATCACTGGCACCAGATCTAGTTTAACTCATTACTAAATGGCTCACTGTAGAGAACGTAGCACAATCCATTCTAACTTGCCTCTTAAAACAGGTTTCATATACCATTTAGCTTGGTCACTGTCCCAAGGAGCCAATGAAGCAGGCAGGATATAAACAGCAAGAACTTAAAGGAATAAACTCTAAGGCTAGGGACAGACATTACACATAAATCAGTTTAAGTGATCAGAACCTGGTTTTAACCTGTAACAGAACAGACATTCAGTGCACATAAACCAGTTTGAAAATGGCTGAAACCAGTTTGAGATAAACCTGGTTGAATGTAGTATCAAAATAACTGATTTGGCTCAAACCAGTTTATGCAATGTCTGTCCCAGACACCTTGCTGGTTTAAGTTAAATCAGAGACCCCCAGCATCCTGGCATGCTCTCTGGGCTGGGCTTTGCTCTGGAGAGCTGATTTGGCCCCTCCCCTTTGCTCTCTAGCCAGAGCAGGGCTGGGGCATGGCCAGACGCTGGCCTGCTATGACCCCTGAGGAAAATTCCTCCCTCTGTCCCCTCTCCCCCTTGCTGGCAAACCCTGCAGACTGAAGCTGGGGTTTGCCAGTCCCAGCCCCACCTGCATGGCTTTCCTGCAGCCAGGCAGAGATGGAGTTAATTCCTCCCTCTGTCCAGCTTGCCTGCAATCAGGGAGGGGATTAATTCCACAGTGGTCCCAGAGTGGGGGAGAGAGGTAAGCTAGTCCCCTGTGTGCAGATTCAAGACCTGCACCTGTGAGCCCGCAGCTAAGACCTTCAGGACCAGACTGAGAGGTGGGAAGTGTTGGCAAAGACCTGACAATCATCGCACATATGTGCTAGAGATGGAGTTAAGGGAAGCTGCAGACAGGTTCTGGCTGGAAATTGCAGACCAAAGAATGCAGAGAGCTACATTTACATTACAAAACAGAACCTGTAAAACTTAAACAAAGCCTTTCTGAATGCCTGGCTGTAAGAAGATACTCTGTCCTCAGGATTAGTGAGACTTATGCAAGGCTTTCTTTTGTATTCCTGCTTTACATTTTAAGTTAGACTAAGTTGTGTATGCTGTGTTTTAGTGGGCTGTATCTTAGGTGAAGATTTTTAGTAGTTCCCTGTTATATGCTTTGCAAATTGCTGTGTTCAATACATGCTTGCTGCAGAGAAAGGACTTGTTCCCATCCCCACTCCTCAATCTGGCAGCAGCTTCCCCACTCTAAGCTGGTGCTTAGCATCCTGTGTGTCCTGCTAGCCTCAGCTGGTGCCTGGCAATGCCCCCTCCACTTCAGCAGGGATGGGTGAGAGCCTTGGAGGGCATATCTCTTCCCTCCCCTTTGGCAGTCTGGCAGGCATGCTCTAGCACCCTCCAGCTTCTGGCTTGAGCCACTGCAGGCACATGCCTGCTTGGGCTGTGCAAAGCTTCAGTAGCCGTTTTGATTCGGAGAAGATTCAGCTTGATTCAGGGCCCGAGTCTCCAAATTCAAATAGAATTGGGTGACCCATTAAGAGGTCCAAATCAAATCGGAAGCCTCCAAATCAATTTGGAGAGATTCGGGACCGATTCAGAGATTCAGCCAGAGGCTATACAGGTTTCCCTCACATAAAGTGAACCCATTTTATAATGTAAGAATTAGGGATAGGTTCCCAAGGCAGTGAGGGGGGGAAGAGAGTGAGGCTGGGATTAGGGAAGGAGAGGGGGGAGGGGTGCCGTTCTTGGAGCTGCACTGTGCTCTGCCTGTCCTCCCGTACCTGGGCTCCACTTGTCTGCACTCTCCCCAGCTCCTGGGCTGCGCGGTGCCATGGTTCAGGTAGCTGGTGTCAGCTGCTCCCAGGGCTGCTGCAGCAGGGGTTGTGGGGAGTGGCAGCAAGTGGAGTCCCGGCAGCGCAGAATGCAGCACAGCTTGTCCGCACTCACCCTAGCCCCTGCTGTAGTGGCCCTGGGAGTGACCAGTGTCAGTTGCAACGAGATCTGTCAGTGGGTACGGGGTGGGGGAGGCAGGGGATACCTCTTGCTGCTCCACACCCGCTGGTAGGGCTCTGGGCTGGGGGGCTGTGTTAGGCTCTTCCCAGGGGCACATGCCCTAGGATCTGCGTGCGGGATGACAGCAGGCTGCTGCTTCAGGCTGGGGCCAGTGGCAGGATCAGGCTGATTCTTTCTGGTGCTCGGGGCAGGTGCGCCAAGTGCTGGGAACAGTCCAGTGACCCTGGATCTGGATGCGGGATGACAGCAGGCTGCCACTGCGGACTGGGGCCAGTGGTGGCCCTGGGCTGTTCCAGGCACTTGGTGCACCCACCCCAAGCACCAGGAAGAGTCAGCCTGGTGCTTCCACCAGCCCCAGCCTGCAACGGCAGCCTGCTGTCATCCAGCATTCAGATTCAGGAGCATGCATCCCCAGGAAGAACCTGACATAGCCCCCCGGCCCACAGCATCCCTGGGGGGCACAGAGCAACAAGAGACACACCGCACCCCTCTTCCTGTACTCATTGGCAGTTGCCATTGCAGCTGCTGTCGGCTGCTCCTGGGGCCAGTGCAGCAGGGGATGGGGGGAGTGGCAGTAAGTGGAGCCCCAAGCGACATGGTATGTGGTGCAGCTTGTCTGCAATCACCCTAGCCCTGGCTGCAGTGGCTCCAGCCGACTGGTGCCAGCTGCAATTGGAACTGTCAGTGCGGGGCAGGGTGCCTCTTGCTGCTCTGCACCCCCTAGAATGTCTGCAGGCTGCAGGGCTGTGTTGGGCTCTTCCTTGGGGCTCATGCCCCCAGATCCACACACAGGATGACAGCAGGCTATCACTGCAGGTTGGGCTGGTGGCAGCACCAGGATGAGTCTTCCTTTGCTCAGGGTGGGTGCTCTGAGTTTCAGGAACAACCTAGCGCCACCACCAGCCCCAGCCCCAGGCTGCAGTGGCAGCCTGCTGTCATCCCGTCCAGATCCAGGGGCACATGCTCCTCAGAAAGAGTCAACACAGCCTCCCAGCCCTCAGCCCTCCTGGGTGGCATGGAGCAGCAAGAGGTGCACCCTGCCCCGGGCCCAGCAACCCACTGACAGTTCTCATTGCAGCTGGTGCTGGTCACTCCCAGGGCTGCTGCAGCAGGGGCTGGGAAGAGTGTGGACAAGCTGTGCCATGTCCCACACTGCCCAGGGCTCCACTTGCTCCCACTCCCTGCAGCCCCAGTTGCAGTGGCCCCGGGAGCAATGGGGACCAGCTGCAATGAGAACTGTCAGTGAGTGGGGTGGGGGGGGCAACCACCAGGAAGAATCAGCCTGGTGCTGCCACCAGCCCCAGCCTGCAGTGGCAACCTGCTATTGTCCCACATGCAGATTCAGGGGCACGTGCCCCCGGGAAGAGCTTGACAGAGCCCCACAGCCTTCCTGGTGGGCTCAGAGCAGCAAGAGGTGTGCTCTGCCCCCTGCCCCCTCCGTACCCACCGACAGTTCCCATTGCAGCTGGTATTGGTCACTCCTGGGGCCGCTGCAGCAGGGGCTAGGGTGAGTGTAGACAAGCTGTGCTGCATCCTGTGCTGCCTGGGGCTCCACTTGTTGCCATTCCCCCCAGCCCCTGCTGCAGTGGCCCCAGCTGCCTGCACCATGGCATGGTGGAGCCTAGGACCTGGGGTGAGCGGGGACAGGCAGAACATGGTGCAGCCCTGGGAATGACACCCTTCCCTGAACCCCTTCCCTAGTCCCAGCCTCACTCCCTCCCTCCCTCCTTCACCACCTGGGAACATATCCCATCCGTTAGGGCTGTCTGAAGCTTCGGTAGCCAATTTGGTGGCTGAATCGCTGAATCCAAATCAGCCGAATCAAATCGGGACAGTGATTCAAATCACTGAATTGAATCACTGTCCCTCAAATCGGCTGAATCTGAATCCAAATTGAATACTTGCAGCTTTGCACAGGCCTAGTGCCTGCATTTTTTGATTTAACAGAGACTGTCTGTCCAGTTATTAATTAGATTAAGCCGCACAGCTAGGGAATGTCTGTCCCTAGCCTAAAGGAGAAGCTTCTTGGGGAAAGGGGCAAAAATTAGAGGTCATAATATTTAACAAAATAACTAGAACATCCATCAGTTTTCCAAACCAACACTACAGCAGAGGACCAGGCAGCTTCTATATTATTGGTTGGTCATTTTTGCATGTTTCTGAGGCTGCAGAAGGTGGTCCCAGTACTCTGGCTTAATAATACATGCATAGGTATAAGTTCTGTGACCATACTTTTTTGTTAGCCAAAAGTTGTCAGATTTTGTGGATAAATGGGAAAGCAGTTAGATAATGAATGGACTTGAGTATTGGCAGTAATGTGACAGTAATGTGACAACGTTTTAACTCATTTTACTTCTAAATCCTGTTCTGTCATACAAATGGATAAGAAGAATTCAGTCTTCTCTCTCCTGGGGGACTCAGTACCATTGTACAGAAAGAAGAAGAGAAATTGCCATGGATCTAGGGAATACAAAGGCAATAGGGCTGTACAAAATTTTGCTGTCTGTTTCCTTTTGACACTGTTTTGACTCGTTTGTGCTCAAAACAGAGAAATCAAAACAAAATGAACGGCTTCGAAATAGCCTTGAAATGAAATGAGGGCAGTGGCAGTCTAAACGTTTTGAAAGTTTCAAAATGTTTCAAGTGTCAAAGCTGAAGCTGGGTTTGCCTGCAGGGAAACAGAAAGTAAGGAGAGGGAGGGGGAAGATGGGGGATTGACTGGTCTGATATTGATTGTGTAGCTGGCCAGTGACTGTCATCCTTCCCTGAAGTCTTTTCCAATCCCAGTGCTCTGGGAGAGGGATGGAAAAACAGCATAAAAAGCAGCATTGTTTGAACTGGCCTGCTTTCTGCCTTGGGGTTAGTTACTGAGCTATCTTCCAGAAGCTCAGCAGTGTTAGACACCAAAGGCTACTACCACTTATTTCCTACTTTCTAGCCTAGAAAGTGGGATTCTGCAATACCATTTGCTCTCTGTTTATACCTTTTTATTTATTATTATATGCATTGATTGATTTCTTTCAATTTCTTCCTCCCCCAAAATCCTCTTTTTGTTTAGTTTATTTTGATTCTTTTAAAATCTGTGCTTTCTCTCACAGTGTGCGTTCCATTCACCATGCAGGGAAGCACAGTATAATTATATTGCATATTATAATATAGAATTTATATAGGAAGACACATATATACATTTATATATTTTAATTTTATTACATAAATACATATGTAAAAACATACATACATTACATAAATACACATACATACAATTATCTTAATATCTACATATATTGCATAAATCAGATAGATAACATTACAGAAGAAAAGACAGATTTTCCAACACACCAAGGTAAAGACAAGACACTATGAAACACACCATGGAATGTGCTGGAAAGGCAGCTGGCAAGTCTTCAGGGAGGGGCAGAAGAGCGGGTAGAGGAGAGGTGTAAGCCCCCACTTCCCTCCGCCAAACTGAGACACAGTCTTCTTGCTACAATAAGTAGGCATGAGGCTTGCAGTAGTACAGGCAGCAAGGAGAGGGGAGCAGTGCCAGTGCCACTGCCTGTGCCTGAGTCTGCATCCCCCACAAGGAGATCCCCTCCTACAACCTACCGGACATCTGACTCCCACTTTTACCTGTGCTGCTACATCCCCCTT
>NW_017729032.1:233328976-233377057 GCF_001723915.1 Gavialis gangeticus
ACCACATGCTGTCCATGCTGCTAGTCCCCAGTGCATTCTGTACCCCCACCCCCTGATGCCTCCATTTCCATTTTCACTGGCTGACTTTCTTGCCTGCATTGAATGCCAGCCTCTGGCTTCTTTATTATTCCTTTCATCCAGGAAGAGCACACACACTAACTGCAGGTGCTTCCTCAGCCTGATGATGGGTTTTTCAACCCAAAACCTTGCTAAGATATATGTCTCTAACTATTCAGTTGGTCTACTAAAAGATAGCAGATCAGATTGACCCAAAGAGCCTTATCTGCCAGTGCCACGTCCTTAGACCAACACCCCTAGCACCTGTCCCTGGTCAGCTAACCAGAAGGAGGCGGGGCCCTGGACACATCTAAGACCCAGGGCTGGGGCTGGCAGGGAGAGTTCTCTGGCAGCTGCTGGAGAAGAAGCTCCTGCAGGAGAGGAAAGAACGTTTCTGTGATAGTTTGGCTGCCTGAGATGCTGCTGATGCTACTGTGCTGCTCACTAAGTTATTATTACCTGTTGTTATTTAAAGTGGTGCACCAGGATGAGGCTGTAGTGGAGGAGGAGGCCTCAATGGGGCACACTACTGTGTCATGTAGAGGCACCAGTGAGGGTGCACTTTAACACACATGCAAAGTCACATGTCACGAGCTTTGCTTGTCAGAAGCTTGAGGTGCAGTTTCCCAGAAACCCCTGCACCTAGGTCCTTGAAACATGGCAGGCTTTGTGGCCTCAGCAGGGGCTACCATGTCTGCTGTTTTCACCCCCCTGTGCCTTCCCACTTACAAGTGACATAAGTTTTGCTTTCAAGAATTCAAGGTGCAGTTTCCCAGAAAACCCTGCACCCATCTCCTTGAAACCTGGCAGGCTTCATGCCCTCAGAAGGGGCTACCATTTCTGCTCTCTTCATCCAAATATGCCACAAAATGACAAAGTTATAGGCAGTTTTGTGCTTCCCCATTTTAGCTTATGTGTGAAACATCAAAACAGTGAAAGTTTTGATTAAATGAAATAGAACAGTATTTTCAAAACTAAATGAAACTCAAACCAAAACACTGTCTCATTGAAATAGTGAAACAGAAGTTGAAATGAAACGGTGCTGTTTCATGCAGCCCTAATAGCTAGATCAAGTTTGGTTCAAGTTTACTGTATACAAGGACATAACTAACACAGAGGTGGTTAGCTGTGTTAGTCCAAAACCAGGCAGAAGGTTGGACAGGGTGACAACTTAGAGACCACCAGGAAGACTGTAATTCATACTTCATGCAATGCCAGTTCCTGGGACTTCATAAGAAGCACTGAGCAGAGGTACAACTTTAGATCTGGAGAATGTACTTGAGCCCTCTGACTTGGGGTCAATGGAATAAGAGAGGCCTGCACGGATCATCTTTATCATATTCTGAGATGGGCTTAGAGATTTGCTGGACAAAAAACTTCTTTTCTTGAAGTTCATGTTGCTCTTCTGTCCCCAGTCCAGAAATAAATTCCTTCACTGCACCGTTCATGCTCTTTAGTGTGAGCCTATGCAGACTCTTCTCCCTTTTTTCTCTTACCTTTAATCCATGCATGATATGGCTGACTAGAAAGGACCCCCATCACCTTGTGTGGGGCAGAAGTGGGCTGCTGCTGTGGACTGAGCTCTGCACCCCACTGCTGCTGCCCCAGGAGCAGTGCAATGCCATGTACCTGCCACGTGCTGACTGGCAGGGACATGGCATCATGCCTTTCCTGGGGCAGTGACAGTGGGGCACAGAGCCCACCCACAGTGGCAGCCTACCTCTACCCCACACACAAATCCAGGGGGTACATGCCCCCCAGGCCTCTGCCAGGGTACACACAGAGGTGGGAACCTCCCTGTGCCCCTTGACGAGCTGCCCAGGCTCCAATGGTCTCACAACCTGCCCCAGACCTGGGTCCCATTCACCCCAGCTGCTGCCCGTGCCTCTGCCCCACTCCCTCCCTCACCGCAGGGACCTAGATATGCCCCCCATGCCCCTTCCCCATAAAAGACTTAGCTGCTATGTTGGGCAGTGCTCTACATCCTGCTGGGCTGCTGCAGCTGTGCATCTGTTTCTGTGCATGCCCCTCCCCACCACTGCAGCTGCCCAGAGCCCACATCTGGGCTGCCCTGTGGATGGCCCTCTGAGCTGCTACTGCTTCCCTGCATTTGCAAGTGCTAAGCCCTGTTAGCGCCAGTCTTCTGCTACCTATGGTCACCAGGTTTAGAATATTTAGAAAACATGGTATTTACTGTAAAAAAAAAAAGAAGCCACATTTATGATTATTAACTATATTAATATGTAGTGCATACTGTCATATGCCTCCTGCCCCGGTTTTGTTTTTCTGTCATGCCAGCCCTCCAGCACCTTACAAGGTAGACATTGTTTTTTTTTTTTTCAGCACTCTGGCCAAACACATTGCCCAAGCCAGTCTTACATGGTCACTTTAAATAGCAGAGCCCTTCCTCTTTCTTGGTCTTCAGCTTTTTACACTTATGTAGTATCCATGCTGACATATTCAAGACAAAAAGGCAGTCAGGAAGTGAAGATGTCAACAAGTTTATTGCTACTGTTCAGAAAGTTGTAACAGTTTCCACTCCTGACGATACGATCATAACTATATCAGTGTTAGTACATTCTACTCCATCTATGGACTTCCCGTAGAAAGTAAACTGAAACCAGAGATTGGAAGAAAATGTCAACAAACTCAAATCATCACTAAAAGTCAAACCTTGTAACTAATGTTGTGAGCTTCAACTGAAATTACGCAAAAATCTAACAACTAAAAGCAACTTGAATAACTTCTGATCTTCTAACTTTGGATTTCATGTTTTGTCATGAAAAATGTTGAAGTAAATTCAGTGAACGTTCAGCTAAATAAACAGAGTTCATGGCAGTTGCAATTCTATTATGCTTATCTTTTAACATTTAAATATATAACAGCAAGAATATAGTTGCTAGGGGGAACCAAGAAAAATTGTTCATTTATTTAGTTAGAGACTGATTCATGAGTGAAGTAAACCTTATTGCTATTCTAAGAGTGACAGAAAGACATTTGAATCTGTTAAACTATTTAAGTAGTACTATTCTTTTTAGGTATGCATACATCATGTTGCAGTTTGATTGAGTAGCTGTTTGCATTAAAAGCATTATTGGCAAAACAACATTATTGTAGTATATAGTGATTCTGGACAAAAGATTGTATGTTGTTCAAATCTAGCTCAAGAAAGAAAATGTTTGCAATGCTCCCTGGCTTTAACTGTTAAGTGGGGATAAATTACTAAATGATGGATTTTTAAAAGTGGAAATGCCAGAATGTTCTGTGCATTTAGTTATTATAGGATGCATCTACACAAGATGCTTTACTACACAGTAGAGCAAATTACTGCACAGTGGGCATGTCTATATGAGACGCTTAACTGCAGTAGTGTAGTGTACTGTGAAGTATGTTCATCTACATGTGCACATGCTTACTATGCAGTAACCCTCATTAATTGTGAGTAAATTTGCTACCTGAAAATGCAAGTAGCAAATTTACTTTTGATCAGTAATGCTGCAGTAATGCTCGTGTAGATGACTGACAGGGAGCAAACCTCCTCCTGGTTAGCCATCCACCAGGGGGTGGGAGATTGCTCCCTGCCCTCAGGAGCTGCCTGCTGCTGAGGCAGGCTCTGCCACTGGAGATTTGGCAAATACTATGTCTCCCTACCCTGGCAGCAGGGAGCTCTGCCCCGTGCTCCAAGATCACAATCAGGAAATGGGAACTGGAAGATCCTTATCTCCCAGGCCCTGCTCTGCCATCATGATTGGGGATTGGGGGGGGCTGTGAGATCCTTATCTCCCAGTGCCAGCTTCGTGGTTCGGGGGTCAGTGCTGGGAGATCCTAATCTTCCAGCACCAGCCCCGCAGTCATGGAGCTGGCGCTGAGAGATAAGGATCTCACAGCATTGGTCCCACGGTCTCAGAGCTGGTGCTGGCAGATAAGGGTTGCCTAGTACTGGCCCTGGGGTGTGGAGCTGGCACTGGGAGTTCCCTGCTGGTGGGGGCTGGAGAACTTGTTACCTGCCCAGCTCTGTGAGTGGGGAGGTGGGTGGGGAACAGGCTGGGGAGCTTGCTCAGCTCACAGATCTTCTTCCCAACCTGTTCTCCACCCAGCTCCATGCTTGCAGAGCTGAGCAGGGAACAGGTTCTGCAGCCTCTGCCCTGCATGTGGGGCAAGGGCTGGGAACTGTCCTGGTCAGGGACAGGTCCCATCCCGGTGCCCCTATCAGGTGACTGAAGCATGGGGCTTGAAAAGAGCTGCAGGGATAGGGTAGGTCCCAGCCCCCTGCCTTGGTATTCTGGTGAGGTAACTACCAGTGAGCTAGCTGCTAGATGCCCCACCAGTGCACTGGAGCCTGGGACTGGGACCTGCCCCTCCCCTGCAGCCCTTTCCAAGTCCTCTGCCCCCAACTGAGAAGCCAGGACCAGGAGCTCCCTGCTGCCAGGGCAGGGGGATATTGTCCCCATCCCAGCAGCAGGCAGCCCCTGGGGGCAGGGTGTAATGTCCCAGCCCTGGCCACTAGACAGCTGTCTCCTGGCCTGGTGCTCCCTGCCAGCCCCTGGGCTAGCACCCAGGGGGAGCCTAGAGCTCCCCCTGGTGGCAGCAGGGGGCCATTGCAGGGCCCCAGGAAGCAGAAGCAGTTTGCTGTCATTAGCAGCAAATCTTCTCCCACTTCCCTGCATGTGTGGACACCTGCCCAGGAGCATTTGCTCATGAGTAAACTGATCCCAGATCAAATGCATGTGTAGACGCACCCAGTAAGCATTACTGTCTACATGTGCAGACCATTACTATGCAATAATTTGCTCTTTTCTGCAGTTAGTTTCCTGCAGTTAATTAACTGCCAAGTAGTTGCTGTGCACCAAGGCACATATAGATTGCCAACCAGGAGCAAATTTGCTTCTGGTCAGCCGGGCAGTACAGGGTGGGAGATTACTTCCTGCCCTTGGGAGCTGCCTGCTGCTGAGACTGGCTGTGGTGGCAGAGCCCAGACCATGAATTCCCTGCTGTCAGGACAGGGGGACATTATCTCAGCCCAGGCTCCAACACTGGAGCCCGCCCCAACAACAGGCAACTGCTGGGGACAGAGAGCTGTTTCCTGGCTCTATGCTCCCTTCTATCCCTGGGCTAGCACTCAGGGGGAGCCTAGAGGCATGCCAGCTGTCCATATATTTATGGATACTCAAGCCTAAAAACAACTGTCCATAAACTCCAGAGGAACATTCCACATCTGTAAAATCAGGAAGCCACCAGGGGTGCATACACACATACTAACTTTTTGATAGTTAAGCCAGCTTAACTTTTTAAAATTGACTTAACTATCAGATCATACACATGTTTACAGGGATGAGCTGACTTAAATGTGGTGCAAGATAATACACCCCCGAGGGGTGTTATCTTGAGTCGCATTAGTTGAGTCAACTTAGCTCACATGATGGCTGCCACCATGTCAAGGAGCTGTATGTGTGTACACTCTGACATGGCTTAACTTAAGTCGACTCAGTTAGGTCACCTTAGTTTAAGTCAATTTAGTATGTGTGTATGCTCTCCAGACCTTCAACAAAGCTACCCCAGGTTGGGAAGAAGTCGAACACACTGTTAAAGAACAGATGGAGCACAGCAGTGCCACCTGGTGTCCGAGTGGGAGCACAGGGAGAACATCACTTGCAGGGAGCTCTTTACAAGACTTTGTGGTGCATGGGACTCTCCACAGGTCCCTCCTCCCCTTGCCAACTATGTGTTCTTGCTGCTGCTGCATCCCCTTTGCCTGTAAACTCCATTAATCTCACAAGTAGGCAAGCAGTAGTCCTTCACCGAGTATCCATGCCAGGATGAGGGGAACAGGGATGGTGAGAGTAAGGCTGAGGGTTCAGCTGTATGGGGCAGCATGGCACAGTATGTAGTCAGGAGGTATCAGGGTGTGTAAAGGACCCCTAGGGATAGGGGAGTGTGCACTGCTGCAGTCAGGCAGGGCTGCCAAACCAAATTTTTCTTTTATTGACCATCTGCAAACTTTTTACTGACAACCAACTACTTTTACTATGTATGGTGTTAAAGCCTTAAATTTAAACTCGGCCTTTTTTTCAGAGTCTGGCAGAAGGCTTACATTTACTGATATATATCAGTAAATAAATTTGGTTCTCAATAAAAAGTTTGCAGACTAGCAATAAAAAACAAAAAAGTGTTTTGGGCTGGCAACCCCAACCTTGGAGTTTCTGAAAAAAAATATCTTTGGAATTTCTAGTTTACTAGAGTTTTTTTTTTTTTTAATTTCCAGTGAAATAGAAGCTCTGCTTTCTGGCCAGCAGCTCTTCATGCTATATCTACTATATCACTATGTCCTGATTCCTTGCCTCTAAGCACTGTCCACTTCCTGCTTCTCTATGAGCATCTTGGCCAAGGGACTTTTTTCTCTTGGAAGTCTTTGAAAAGCATTTGCCATATCTTGAGGATTAACAGATAGATTAATAATAGCTTTAATTATGGGTTTTCTTGGGAAGACTCTACTACTGCCTCATCAGCATGCAGTAATAGATCTCATATTGTTAATGACAGTCCTAGCTGATTGTTGCCTGGTGTTACTTTAAACTGTTTTTTCTACACAATGGGTTATTACCTAATCTGTATGTAAGTGAATTTGTAATACGCAGCTTTTGTTCTGGATCTGTAATAGTACACGATCCCAGTACATTTATCATTTCATACTTGGTGGTTTAAGCATACAAAAAGTTTCCGAACATATCTCTGATTTTATTTTTAAGACAATCTCATTTACATTGTACTAATGCATTATTCTTTTCTTTTTATCTGGGTATTTTTAGTACCAGTCTTATAAGAATACTCACTATTTTTAATGTATTTTTGGATAGTATGATATAGGACAAACAGAGCCATCCCTAGAGGTGTGTGTGGCCCAGGGCATATCAGCCCATGCGGGAGCGGGGGATGGCGAGCACCTGAAACGTGGAGTTGGGGGCAGGGTGGTTGGCGAGTGGCTGGAGCACAGAGCAAGGGCTGGGGTGGCAAGCGGCACTGTCCATGGGGCCCCAAGATTGCGCCCCCTCCCCAGACCTCCCAGGGACAACCCTGAGGACAAATTTATTACAAAACTTGTTCTCTTCCATACCTGCAAACATGGGCACAGCTAGAATTTTGAAAAAGGGGTGCAAATCGTATGGTGCTTCATTGCACATTTTTCTCCTGTTAAAAAGATACTAGAAGCTTTATTAATATACTGCAGTCTGGGGCTATATTATTCAGTTTAAGATTAAGGGAAAACTAAATATAACTTTATTAGAATGTGCTTTGATTTGCTAGAGTATATATAAAAATAAAAACAGAACAAACTAGTAAATAATAACTAGCTCACCTGAATTAAATGTCTATTGTAATTTGGATTCATAAAACAAAATCTGACCTTCTTGAGACCCTTGAAAGGGTTTTCAACATTTCACTAACAGTTATTTCCACATCTGAGTTACTATATTTACCCAAATCTAGGAGAACTTTCATTTTTCCCCAATAATTAGATTCTAGACCTGGAGAATAATAAATTTGTTAAAATTTTCCATATATAGAATCTAATTACTGGGGAGGGAGTTTCTTAAATTCATCCCCCAACCCACAACCATGGTAGAAAAAGCAGATCCCTGCCCCTTGTCCTTCCTTGCTTGCCCTCCACCCCTTTGAGTTGGGCAGGGCCCGGGATCTGCTCATGCTGCTTCAGGAAAGTCCCCCAGTGACAGATATGTTGTTGGGGTGACCAGAGGTAGATTTTGCCCCAACTCAGCTCCTTATTCAGTGCACCATACTTCATATAGATATCACATATTTGATGAACTATAGAACTCTTTACCATGTCTCATTCATTGCTAACAAAATTTCTCATTGTGGAAAGAGAAACTTTGAAAAAAGAACCAGGAACTGGGAATAAGGAACTAGGGACAATGACCCAACTTCAGCTTCATTTACTAGATTCCCTACTGACTTTGGTGCCAGCAGTTTTGCCACTTATGGAAGCAGCCATGCTGGCCACATGGAGGGGTAGAGGGAAAGACGGATGGGACTCTCCTCAGGACCAACATGTACCCTGAACCCTGGGAGCCTTTCTAGGATCTCCACTGCTTACCCTATCCCATTGATTCTCAACCCTTTTAGACTCAAGGTGCCCCTCCACAAGATTTCAGATTTTTAAAAAGATTATAATGTAATATGAGTATTATAATAAACATTACATTATTAATGTGACATTTATTCTATTTATATCATATCATATCATATCATATCCATATAACGGTCACCCCTTCAAGCTGATCCCCTAGCCCTGTTCACATTTGCTCCCAGTGCAGCACATGGACATGAGTCCAGGTCACTGCTGGTGACTGTGAACTGATGGGCAATTTCTGGAGCGATCTCCCCCTGACCTCCAGCCCTGTGGCCAAAATGGAGCGAGCCTGGCAAGGAGAAGGTGCAGCCATGCTACATGGGGCGCATTGAAGGGATTGGAGGGGAGGGAAACAAAACAAATGGGCAAAGGCAATGTGTGGGAGTGGGGGGCACAGGACACACGTGCCCCCCCAAGATTTCTGTGCCAACAGTAGAGTGCAGGGCTGCAGTCCGGCCGAATCCAGGGCCCAGCAGCAGTGGAGGTGGCAGTGGCATGATTTCTCTGCTGACGGCAGGGTGTGGGACTGAAGCCAAGTTGGAGCCTGGCAGCAGAGGGGGTGGTGGCAGCACGGTGCAATTGTACCCCCTCACTGTCATCACTTACATGGCATCTACGCACATGAGGCTGAGAGATGTGTGGTGGGGGGAGGACACCTTCCCAGCCGCCACTTTGTACCTGGGAAAACAAGCACAGCCTTCACTACCACAGCTGCTCCACTGGGGACTTACATGCCAGCTCCAGAGCTACCTGATCCTGTGGCCCCTTCCACTAGCCCTGGCAGCATGTGAGAAGCGGGAAGATAAGCCAGGCTAAAAAGCACAGCTTTGTGTCTGCACATCCACCGGTTCACCCACAGCACAGCCCACTGCTCAGAGTGGCCAGTGTGGGGGCAGGCACAGGTGCCTGAGAAGGAGAGAGCATGGCACTTACCTTTGTGGCTGTAGATGCTGCACTTGCTCTCCCAGGTACAAGCTGGGAGTGAGTCTCCACTCCCCATTCCTGCCTCTCTGAAGTTTGAGAATGGCAACCCTATCTCTAAATCTGCCCACCTGCCTGCCTCCCTCTTCCTCCTTGCCCCCTACCCATCTCCATTTGACTAGCTTACTCGTCTCCTGCCTCTCTCCCTCCAGTCAAATCCAGGCTCCCTGAGTGCAGCTGCTGAGTAAAGCAGAAAACAAAGGGGGCTGGGGGGAAGCACCCATGCCACTGTACCTCCTCTGGACCCACCCCTACCTATAAACATAATTCTAAAATTGAAGTTACTAATTGTCATTTTCATGCACAGAGAGAAATAAATTAATAAAACTTGGGCCCATGATGAATTTCTGTCTTGCTGTTCTTCATGATAAGTGTTTTAAATGATGCTGAATGTAATTTGCTTCCAAAATTTTTCACAGGTAAAAGCTAAAATTAAAATAGTAACAAGTAACACCTGTAGAAAAGGGTGATTTCTATTTTTTAATAAATATTTAGAAATAGATTGTTCATTTAAGCACATGAGATAGAAAAGGCATGATTAGGATTAACTCAATCTCTTAATTGTGAACTTGTACTTGTAAATATAGGATGCCAAGAGTGGCTATATTGCCTGCACACAGAAAAAAGCGAACATTTTTTTAACCACAGTTAGTTTGAGAGATATCAGAGGACAAGTTACCAGTTTATGGCTTGTGCAACTCCACTGCTTACAAATAGGCTTGCATGGGGTGGAGAAGTAGAGTTTGAACATTATAATATGAATGGGCTGTTCTAACATATGAAGATGCAAGATGAGAATCTCTGTTCCACCCACAAAAAGTAACCTGCTGAGAAAACGGGAAATATTTCAGATAGCTTGAAGGGGAATTTTGTACCTGCATAAGCCTGCCTTTATAGCAGTGCATTCCCATGCAGGACTGAGAGGCTGAATTTCCCATGTAAACTGCCAAGAGATAACTGGATAGGTGTGGGTGTGAAAAAAAATGCCTGAATCTATGGGAATCAGATCAAAGGCCCCATAAAAAAGGAAACCTGGCCAGTGAAAGGTGGTTGCCATCCAATAGCAGTACAATGCTACAGTGCAATTAGGCTGTGTAATTTCATGTTCTAATCTCTGCATCATATAAAGAACAGTTTTAATGACAGGGTCCAGCTCTTTCAAGCTATCATCAGGAAAGTGGAAACCTCCTTCATATCCCTATCCCTCTAGAAAGCCAGTCATGGTCACTAGAACAACTTTTACATTCATTTCCAAAGTTTCTCTCAGAGTCACCATCCACCTTCCAGTCTGAATCTGTACAACCAAAACCTACATTACTGTCTCCCAGAACACAGCCCCTTTACTACTTCAAAGACATAAGTTAATTTAAAACAAAACAATGTCAACTCAGGCCCATAGGTTGTGTATATTAGCAACAAGCTCCATCTTGCATAGCTGATGGCCTTTTGCTTCACATGATTGTGATGTGTACAACCACAAGGGGCATTTGTACACATGCTTGTGCTGCAGCACTGAATGCTTTTAAAACCACGCAACGCTGCGTTGTGTGCATTTATATAAATGGCAAAATGCACATCAGTGCTGAGAAAATGGTGGTGGCACACTTTTGAACTAAAACATGTCAAAGATGTTCTAGTTCAAAGGTGCACCACCACACTTTTCTCAGCGCTGATGCGCATTTTGCCATTTATACAAATGGATGCAACACAGCACTGGGTGCGTCAGCTTATTTGAAGATAAGACATAATTATTTGAGTCTGCTCCAAAATGCCAGATCTCTGGTGTGTCAGAGCAGACAAATGTATGTGTAAAGATGTTTATGAATATGCCCACATGAGAAGGACTGCTTGCATGGTGTACTGTAGCTGAGATAGCAGCAGTGTCTGCAGTTCCCTTACAAAGGGAAGCATTTTCAACGAGGAAAACTATCCAGTATGGAAATTCTATTTTCTTCAACAAGAGACTCGATGTATTCCCATTTCTTAAATTTCTACCACCTTGCAACAACTTCATGGAACAGTTGTGTGGGAATGCAAGTAAAGCATCTAATGGTTGGTTCCTGAGATTTGATAAGGGAGTACACTATTCTTTGATCACCATTGCTCCTTCCAGTCTGCTATGCCCCTTAAGACAGGGATTAGTAACCTACAACTTATGGAGCCAAACAATCTAGCTCGTGAACATGGAGCTTTGGCAGCATGTGGTGGTACAGAGCTTTGGCAGTGGTTGCTTTCACCTGCTGCCATTTAGACAACCAGTGACTGAGGGAGCTTTCCCTATGCCACTGGGTCCTATCACCTGAGCTCCCTCCCTGGACCTGAACTGGGTTAAACCATAAAAGTTGCTGCCTTAAGATATAACAATTATCACTGGTAGTTAGCACCAGCATCAGAGCTGGATTGCAATACGCACAATCTGCTGTGGAACACATGAGCCCACTTTTGCAAAACAGCCATTTAGCTATTTCTTGATGGTTGACCTCCTTTTTCCTCACCTTCCCTTTCTCTCCTGGTCTTGAAATATGGCCACCTAGAAGCACTGTCCATGCTACCACCTGAGCTCCCTCCCTGGACCTGAACTGGGTTAAACCATGGAGCTCAGTAGTTAACACACTGAACTAGTAACACACTGAACTCAGAGGTGGAGACTCTCTTCTGTGGTGATTATTTTACACAAAGTTCCTTAAAACCCCCACCAGTTGCACAGGTAAAGGTGCTGTGCCATACATGCATGCTTGTAGGATTGAGCATCAGTCCCCATCACACCTTCCTATTGGTGTAAGATCCCAGGCTCCCCTTGCAATGGCAAGTAGGCAGCTCCAACAACGGGAAGCCCCTTCAGGCATGGTGCGTCCCCACAGCTGGAAGCCCCACTAGCTGTGGTCTCCCAGCTGCTGGGGTGCACCTGACCACACATTCTATTAATGTAATGATAGGAACCAGCCACAAAAGTATTGCACCTATTTTGTGGAATAACTTTGTGGCTTATTCCTTGTTTTGTGACATCATTAATTGCTTTAATGTGTGGCTGGGTTACAAGCTAAGACATGATTAATGGATTCATCACATCTTAAGTGTAATGTGCGGCAGGGGCCCAAGGTGGTAAACCCAAGAGGGCAAATAACCCGTTTTATCTGACTGGAACTTTTTTTCTTTGATCTAGCACTAAACTTTGCGAACACCACTGTGAATCTTTGAACTTGCTGGGCTCAATTAAAAAAGATGCATGCACAGCATTTATGCAGTGTTTTGGCAGATTTAATTTTATGCTTTTGTGATTCAATTTATCCTGTGTACAAGCAGCATTTTCTTTGCCATGCACGAGTGTAATAGCTAAAAAGAGGATGGGGTCATCAGACAAGTTTCAATGCATTTTTTAAACAAGTAATTTCAAATATTCTTTAAAATGATAGCCTACAAATAAAAACAGTTTTTAAGGCATTTTGACTGGGGGCTGAAAAGACAGAGTCTTCATATATATAGAGTGAGTATTTTTTAATAAAATGATACAGGAATCACAGCAACCATACACTTCATAGCCATTGCACCCCACAAATTGCCAGTAGTTTTGGGAAATAATAAAGTGTCTGATACATCAAGTTTTGCATACGTCTCAATTGTTGCAGAATATACTAGGCCATCTTGTAGAACTTCAAGGATGAAGTCCTTAGGGGTTTACAGACAGCAACTTCCAGACTTTTACAACACTCCACTTTGAAAAAAGGGCATATTGTTAATTGTTAAATAGAAAAATAGAGACAACAATACAGCATGTGAGGGTGAGAAACAGTGCATTCACTGAGAGAGTTTAGTGTCTAACTAGCCAAGAGGCTAAAGTAAAGCAGAATCAGTACATTCTGAATACCAACCTTTTCATCCACATCTAGGACCCAACAGTGGGACAAAACTTCTACTTGGTACTTATTTTTCTTCCTGTAGCTTTTCATGACACACTATTCATCTAATAAAATAATTTGTTCCAAGGTGAAGTGAATTTCAGCTCTCAAAAGCTTGTGAGACGCATGTGTGTGAGTGCATGCATGTGTCCACACGTCTACTTTGGTTAGCCTATAAGGTGCAAATGTACTCTGTCTTCTACTTGACTTCAGACTAACACAGGTAACTATGTCCCCCAAGACACCAGACAGGGGCCTTGTTAGTGGTATTCCAGAAAACTGAAAATCAAGCAGGGAAGGAAGGAAAGTGTAGTAATTTAGTGTAAGCCATTAGGTTCTAGGTTCTGTTATGGGTTCCTGTGACACACTCGTGACTTTGGGCAAAATATTTCAAACCCAGACAGTCATTTTTGACATCTGTTTCTAAGTGCCCAAACACATGTATCTCCTGAATGTGTCATCAAGAACCACGGGGCACCAACAGCTTTTACTAACATTAATGGGAACTGGAAGGGCTCAGCAACTCTAAAAATCAAATCCAAGGAGTTGGCACTGGAATATTGAGTTTTCTGACGATCACTGGGCATTTTAAAACCTTGTCACAGATACCTAGAATTAGCATTACATCCAGTAGTGTTCATAAAGCACGTAGAAACCCCTGCAAGAATGATTATGTATATTACTATTGCATTATGTGGGGGTGGGCAGAATAGCAGTTAAGACATCTCACTAAGGCATGACTTTATATGCCACTCTGGACTAATGCAAAAGACTGCCACTAATCCAGTCAGCTGTAAATGAGTACGAGATCATTCTGGAGTCAAAAGTGTCTGAAAGTGTTGCCAGTCACCTCATTTTCTTGTGTGCTGTTGGCTATAGAAATTGGCATATCTTAATCATGTTAGCTTAATGAATTGTCAGGCTCTGGTGGACCTTTGATTTTTGTGACTGAATTGTAGAGGCCTGTCCCTATGTAGAAGAACTTATAAGTAGTTTTAGAAATATAAAACATCATTGTCTTTACTAGGTTCTCTAATACAATAACAGCAGCACTATTACTACTGCTTTGTGCAACTCTACAGAAGCTACAGTAACACAAATGTAGAAAGAAACTTTCTTATCCATTAACCAGTGAGGAGGGAGGAAACTCGATATATGGCATAGAGAAAATGAGGAGAAATTAACTGACACTTTCAAACCATCTGATATTTAAGGAAGGTTGCCTGTTAAAGGAAAATTAAATGCTACTTTTTTTTTGAAAAAGGGGGAGATTTTCAGGTTGATATTGAAAAGGAAAGAGGAGGTGAAAATTGACATTTACTTCTGGATTTTGTAAGTACGGTGCTAAAATGAAATAGTAGTAATTTTGCTTTAAAAACAATTTCCACTTAAGAGAATAAGTATATAAGCTAAAATATTCATAATTGTCTTTAATAATTCCCATAAACAAAATGACAATCTCTAATGATAGCATTAATGATCCTATATACTTCTCAATTATCACTCCCTTTCTTTAAAAGGTTGAAATTCACTCTTACACTGGGTGCAAAGCTATTTTCCCAAGTTAGAAAATCTTCACATTTTCTTTTTTCTCTGTTGAATCAATATGAAAAAGCTGAATTCTGAACCACTTGCATGCTGCTAATGCAAAAAATAATTTGGGTCAGGTCAAAATTTTTTTCAATTCAAAAGTTTCAATTAAGTTTCAACCTATTTCATGATCAAACAAATACTATAACATAAACTTATATTTTCAAAAGTTATTTCAAATCAAAATCAGGAACTTTTCATTTCAAAATATCAAAGTGAGGTCAATTTCCAAACATTTTTCCATTTTTTTAAAGAAGAAATTTATCACAATCAGCCCTTTCCCACAAATAGTTTCAGTTCTGATTAATCTATATTAATTGATATTTTGCTATTTTACATGACGATGAAGGGCTCTTAGGCTAACTTGGTTTTCTTCTGTTAGAAACAGCAGACATTTCTTCCAGAGTTTAATTAAAATAATTGGAAAAGATTTTGTTTACTCTGTTTTAGAATAGTTTGTCTTTATTGATCAATATTTCCACTGTTTTAGTAAAGAGTATGAAGCAATTAAAAAGGGTTTTCTTAAATTCTGTATTACAAACACTTTTCACAACAAAAACAAAGCTTTGCATTGGAAAGCTTGTGTTTAATACAACCAATATTCTGAATACCAAAGCACCAATATTCTGAATATCAGAGAAGGTTTTTCTTTGGATGTCTTGTCCCTTTGATTTTAATCAATATGTGGAATGTATTGTGTGAATCACAAATTCACTTTTGGAGATTCAGGATATGGGGCTCCTCTAAACACAGATTATTTATTTTCTTGGCCCATCTAAAAATCAACCACATAATGTTGCAAGCAATTCCTTCCTGTTCCTGAATCAATTGCTTACCAATATCTTTGAAGAGAGAGCGCCCTGACAGGTAGCAAAGACACTGGGGGCTTTTGCAAATCTCACTGATAGGTGGAAGAGCTGGAAAGAGAAAAGCTTCATCTTGATCCCATGATTCCTGAAACAAGTATCCTTCAATATTAATGAACAGAAGAAGGTTCATGAGAATGACAGAACTTTCACAGAAATTGGACAGGGCCTTTGTAAGTCATGCCTCCAAGAAACAAAACTATCTGTAAATCTTGCCACACTCATAGTCAAATTAATTCACCTTTTCCAGACCTCTTACAGATATCTTTGACTTTGCTTCCACTTAACTGACACACACAAACATATAGAATATCCTATTATATATAGATAGGCAATCTCTAAACTAGGAGCAGGCAATTATTTTGGGTGGAGGGCCACTTACTGAGTTTTGGCAAGCTGTTGAGAGCTGCATGGGAAGCCCTGCCTTTTGACAGGTACCCTGCCCCCGGTCATCATCTTGGGACTGGAAGTCCCGCCCCTAATCTCTGACCATTGCCACCAGAAGCCCTTCCCCTTGCCCCTGGAAGTACTTCTTTGGCGAAGAGCGTTTGCCATTTTAGGGGGATAAAAACAAATTACACACTAAAAATCAAACACCCATAATAATATATTTTAATTTAATTAAAAATATATTTTTGCTTTGATTTGTGTGTGTTTGTGTTGTATATACAGAAGTGATTGCATAATAGCTTAAAATGCAGTCTTACTCTTGTATAGTGTATGGGGTATGCAGGGATGTTGGGGGGTATGGGTAGGTGGGTATGGGGGTTTGTGGGAGTATGTGGATATGTGTGTGTGAGTATGGATGTGGGTATGGGAGCCGTGTAGTACAGAGTGGGCATCTGGCAGGTGGACAGGGAAGTGGGAAAAGTGGCAATGTGGGGGGGGGGGGGGAAGGGAGTGGCAGCAGGGGGCCTGCCCCAATGTCCTGGGGTCAGCATCAGTGGGCCCAGAGTGGGCCAGTAGGAGTGCAGTGTTTGGGCTGGCAGGGGTCTATGGAGCTGGGCTGGGCTGCACCAGCAGAGAGAGGGGGAAGCTGACCCAGCTCCATAGAGCCCCTGCAAGCTGGGACGCCACACTCCTGCTGTCCTGGTCTGGGCCCCACCAGCACTGGCCTTGGGACAGCAGCACGGGCCCTGCACTCCTGTCCAGCTGTCACTGGCTCCCACACACCCACTCACTCTCAGCGCTCCTGCCCCAGCCCCACGGTACAGGCAAGTACCAATGCATAACCTGACCCCACATGCCCTGCACTTGCCTGTCTAAGCTGAGCAGTGATGGTGAAGAACAAACTGGTGCTCACCATGAGAGGGGGAGTGGGAGGGGAAGGTGGGGGAGAACCACTTTTTGCCTGCACTGAGCAGCAGCTTGTTCCCTGCTGCCACTGCTCAGCATGGACCCCATGCCAGATCCGGGCTCATCCATTGTGAATGAGCGGCAGCAGCTGGGCAGAAACTGCTTCTTGGGCATACAGGAGCCAGGGGTAGCTGGGCGGGAGTGCAGGGCCCACACCAGTGTCCCGGGGCCAGCGCTGGGGGAGCCCAGAGCAGGGCAACAGAAGTGCAGGGTCCCGCATGCCTGCTCGCTTCCACTCCCTGCACTGCCGCTTTCCCCAATTTCTTGCCTATCCACTGGCCGCTTCTGTGTCATGTGGCTCCTGGCTGCATGGCCAGACTATCAGGCTCAGCAGGAGCTGGTCAGGCCCTGAGGACTGGGACAATCCCCACAGTCCTCCCCTGTCCTTCCCCTCCACCCCCCCACCTCCACTTCTTACCTGAATTTCCCACTCCAGTGCAGGGAGGCACAAACAGTCCCACAGTCTCAGGCCAGATGCCCCTGCTAGGTAAGGGCTTCCAGCTGAGGGGGGCAGGGCTAGGTGCGCCCTGCTGTTGCAGGAGCCTGCTGTGACTTCCTCTTGGTCCTACTGCCCCATGTCCTGTCATAGAATCATAGAATCATAGAAATAGGGTCAGAAGGGACCTTATAGATCTTCAAGTCTGACCCCCTGCCAGGGCAGGAGAAAAAAAACTGGGCTCAAATGATCCCAGCTAGGTAGGCATCAAGCCTCCTCTTAAAGACCCACAGGGTAGGAGCCAGCACCACTTCCCTTGGAAGTTGGTTCCAGATCCTAGCCGCCCTGAATGTGAAGTAGTTCTTACGGATGTCTAATCTAAACCTCCTCTCCAAGAACTTGTGGCTGTTATTCCTTGTTATGCCAGGGGGAGCTAGGGGAAACAAGGTCTCTCCCAAACCCTTCTGGTCCTCCCTAGTGAGTTTATAGACGGTCACCAGGTCCCCCCTCAGCCTTCTTTTGTGAAGGCTGAACAGGTTCAGGTCTCGCAGTCTCTCATTGTAGGGTCTGCCCTGTAGTCCCCAGATCATTCAGGTGGCCCTCCTCTGGACCCTCTCAATGTTGTCCACATCCATCCTGAAATGGGGCGCACAGAACTAGACACAGTACTCCAGCTGTGGCCTGACCAGTGTCGCATAGAGGGGGAGGATCACCTCCTTGGCTCTACTCGAGATGCACCTGTGGATGCACGACAAGGTCCGGTTAGCCCTGCCAACCATGACCTCGCATTGTCGGCCCATGTTCATCTTGGAGTCAATAATGACTCCAAGATCCCTTTCTGCCTCCGTGCTCTCAAGAAGGGAGTTTCCCATCTTATAAGTGTGCTGCTGGTTACTACTGCCCAAGTGCAGCACCCTGCACTTGTCAGTGTTGAAGCGCATCCTGTTTTTGCTAGCCCACCCCTGTAACCTATCCAAGTCTTGCTGCAGTCTTTCCCTCCCTACTAGTGTGCTCACCTCACCCCAAATTTTGGTATCATCAGCGAATTTAAACAGGGTGCTTTTCACCCCGTCATCCAAATCGCTGATAAAGAGATTGAACAGCGCGGGCCCAAGGACCGAGCCCTGGGGGACTCTGCTGCCCACTTCTCCCCAGGTTGAATATGACCCATCCACCACCACCCTCTGAGTGCGACCCTTCAGCCAATCTGCAATCCATCTGACTGTGTAGGCATCAATGCCACAGTCACCCAATTTCTTAATGAGGATGGGGTGGGAGACAGTGTCAAAGGCCTTGCTGAAGTCCAGAAAGACTACATCCACGGCAACACCTGCATCCAAGGCTTTTGTGACCTGATCATAAAAGGCAATCAGGTTGGTCTGACATGACCTCCCCCCAGTGAAACTGTGCTGGTTGCCCTTGAGCATCATCTCTGAGGCCAGCTCATCACAGATGTGCTCCATGATGATCTTCTCAAAGAGTTTCCCTAGGATTGAGGTAAGACTGTTGGGTCTATAGTTGCCTGGGTCCTCCTTCCTCCCTTTTTTAAAGATGGGGACCACGTTGGCTACCTTCCAATCATCCGGCACCTGGCTCGAGCACCACAAGCGCTCATAAAGCTGTGCCAAGGGCCCTGAAATAACCCCTGCTACCTTTGCATCTTTGACAGAAGCCAGGCACAGATAAATATTAATTTTCTAAATTTTGGGGGGGCCCTGCCAGGCCAGATAGAATGGTCTGGTGGGCCGGATCTGGCCTGCAGGCCATATTTTGCCCACCCCTGCTCTAAACTAAGAAAATAAAATTATTTCTTCTGTAGGCTGGGAAGGAAAGAGATTGTCTATGCTATTTTTGTATACTTGATAGGTGCTCAAATACTATAGAGATGGCAGATGGGGGCGGTAAGCATGTAATAATTAGCTAAAGAGTCAAGATAGTTTAGATAGGTCTGAACTCTTTTTTACTAGTTGTGCATTCAGTCCTTTCAGGAGATTAAATCTTCAAACTGTGAGGGTTTTCTTACGCCTATTCTTTAAACATATTTTGATCTACAATATTTTACTCTGACCTAACAGTCTATACATCTCAAATTTTTACACAAGACATCTTTCACTTGTTCAAAGCTTACATAATTTTTGTTTGACTGAAATTATCATCATTTCCCCCACCTTGTTTGGATCTCAGGTAACAGATAGTACAGCAGATAAAAACCTGAACATTTATCACATTAACATTTGTCTATGGAGCTATCTTATAAGCATATGGGTATGTTGCTTCACACTATAACAGGATAACTTTCTGTAGTGATAACTGAGGAAGGAATGTTACTTTACCATACTGTAAAGGATCATTTTGCTTACCTAAAATTTCTTGATTTTCTGGGTTTAAAACTGAATAATTGGTTTGACACAATGCTTAACTCACCTTCTTATACCTAAATAGTGCGCTACTTATGGTAGAATGCGGATATTAATCCACTTTATTGAAAATGCTTTCAATACAAAGGCAGAAAGGGTGAATTTAATGGTGAAATTTTAAAGATGAGCCCTTCAATTCTTGAATCACCTATGAAATAATTTTAAACCAAGAATATGTCTATTCTTCAGTGACTGCATTGTAGGATAGAGATACCTGAGCTAGCTTTATGAGCTAGCTGGAATAATGGAAGCGGTCTGGCTATGGCAGTACAAACCTCCCTATGGCTTACTGTACCCTAATCAGAAACAGGATAAATTATACCACAGGGAGCTCTTTGCTGCCTCAGACTTATTCCAATATTTGAGCTAGCTAGTTTAAAGCTAACAGAGGTATTGCTGCACAATGCTGCAGTTACTGTAGTATAAATACATCCTAAGTGTCAGTTTTGAACCTACTAGACATCTCTACGATGAGAACAGCTAGCAAGCTACATCTTCATTTTAAAATTAAACATGGGATTATATCAGGTATTATTCAGTCCCTCACTGCAAGCTCTGGTTACCTTAAAGGGCAGTGAGGGCAATGCAATACTATGTAATCAGCTATAATTTTGAATTGCAATGTATTGGAGGCTTTGGGGGCATGTCTAGGCTGCTTCTGCAGCATGCTCGAGTGGTGGCAGGCTCTGAGAAACTTCACTGCCTTGTTTTGGGGTTGAGACATGTAGGGCAGAAGCAGGGGGTTACGTTTTGTCTTTTAGGCCCGGTACAGACATCACACATAAACTGTGATCAGAAGTTGATCTAAACACATAACTGCACAGAAGTTCAGCACATGTAGACTGGTCTAAAAATGGTGGAACCCAATCTCAGACCTGGTTTGATGTGCACTGAAATTTAATCAATTTAGGTTAGACTGGTGAATTTGACATCTGTACCAGATTCCCTATCATTCCAAGTTAGATTGCTGTCCTCTGGCATCCAAGCCTTCTTTGTGACCCCCTGAACTCCCCCCCCCGCTGCATACCACCCCTTTGGGGGCCCCCTACAACATGCTACTGAGGTCTTCTAGAGCCAGGCCAGCACAAACCTTCTCCCCATCTCTTCTCTTGCCTCTGGCCATCTGTCAGCAGGGGCACTGCTAGGGAGAGGCTTGGGGGAGCTATAGCTACTTCAAAATTTGTCTTAGGTCCTCTGTAGCTACCCCTCCCAGTGCTGCCTCTGTCCAAGCCTCCCACCTCTGCCACCCACCCAGTGCAGCTGAGTCCACCCTTCTCCCACCTGCAGCCCTCAGAGGTGCAGTACTCCCAGCCCAGCCCAGCCCAGCCCAGCCCAATCCATGGGGCTCATGTCCAGAAAATGTATACTGCAGCCTCTCCCCCCATCTTCTATCTAGCCCACCTCACCCCCCACTGGGAAGAGGGGTGGCACTGTCCCTGTCTGTCAGCCACTTGCAGGCAGCAGGGGAGGTGGGGGTGGAAGAGAGGTATCTGTGTCCCCTGCATGAGGACTGGGACCTGGGCACCCATGTCCCCGAGTATGCCCCTGTACTCTGCCATGAAGTACTCCATGATGTACACAGAGGCCTGACACTAAGTCCAGGAAAATCCCATGCTCAGGCACAACCCCACACTCAGTCAGGGACCCCAGTGCTCCCACCTCCCCTACCAAGCAGAAGCTTGTACAAGTGGCTTGTCTCTGGTGGGGCTGGGCAGGGCAGGGGGTGAACATCAGGACTGGCCCTGCATGGGCCACACCATGACTGGCAACCCTATGACTTCTGCAGCTCGGCCATTGCTGGCAGATACTCAAGCCATGGCCACCTAAGTTACTGCTAGGCTTTTTTGGCCTGCAGTTACAGGGTTCCAGAGTACTGGGATAGAGGAAGGGCTGTGGGGCTGTGCTTTCCTGTTCTCAGCAGCCAATCAGGGGTGGCCCAGATTCTTATGTGCACTCAGAAGTCTCCAGCAGCCCAAGGAGCCTACGGGGCATGCTGGGAGGCATTCAGGAGTGCCCCCAACCTGCAGGCTCCAGCCAGTGCAGGCAGCCTGCATGCTCCCTCCAAAGGGTGAATGTGTGTACTGTTCACTGCCAATCTAATCTAGGCTGCTTACAGAAAATTGTGTAACTTAGATTGATTCCACCTTGGGCTTTTTGAATGTCTGTGCTCAGCCATAGTGTTGTTCTTGGGAGTACAAGGAAAGCAGTATAGAAATGTCCTGTGTTACCTGAAGATGGTTTCTGTATATATAGCTCCCTTATTGAAAAATTATTGAAAGAATAAAGTCTTCCTTATTAGATTAGTCAAATTCTCCCCCTATGTTAATATCACTACACAAGTAATGACAATATCGCATTGTAATCCATATGTATAAGACTTCATGAGTTCCTGCATGCTATGGAATATTAGGGATAGTTTCCAGATGAACTGGAACTTTTTGAAGAGAGGGACTGTCTTGTCCTATATGTACACAGCATCCAATACAGTGCTCCTAGATGCGATCACAATACAGATAAAAGCTACTGCATGACTGAACAATGTTTATTCACCCAATTCTCAGATCAAAATTCACACATAACTGGAAAGAGAGATTAAAATAAAATAAAATAAAATAAAAGCCCGACAAGGATGAAAATTTAACAGCTTGGCCTCATTTCCCCCTGTACAGTCAGACTGAACTCATGGCTATTGTTTTTCCTAGTCTTTTAGCTAACACAAAGGTTTTAACATACTTCATTTTGGACAAGCAGATTTATGATATGATTTTCACAAGTGCTAAGAACTCATAGCTACTATTACTGTCAAAGGAAATTGAAGTTCAGCATTTCTGAAAAAAATCAAGTCACTCAAGAACCAAATTGACATTGAAAGCATTTCTCATGCAAGTCACTCAGTTACAGAGGTATCAGGGGACAGAATTTGTTCCAAACGTTCAGTATTAAAATTAAATGAGATCAGAGCACAAAAACAGTGCTATAAGCAGAGCAAGCTGATGAATCAGAATACAGGAAAATGCTCATGAATTGATCGTACAAAAATATAGGGCGGTGAAACGAATCTCCCAGATTATTTTAAGCACAACTTTGCCAGTCCAAGGGCTATTCCAAAAACTCAGAAGCATTACCCTTTGTTGCTTCTACGAATATTTGTAGTCTTTTGTTGAGTTAAATTACTTGACCCCCCGCTCTCTATATAAACGCTTGTAGCTGGATAATTGGGCCATTAACACCATCCATGCATTCTTTGAGATTTGGGACAACTCCTCAATTACTACATTATGATCAATGTTAAATTTAGGAGCCATTTAATACATCTTAATTACAATGCGTGTGAATGTGGCAGGACTAATCACTTACTAACATTCCTGTAGTATATTGTGTGTGCATACAATTTACAGGATAAACAGCTTTATATAATCACTCATTATTATTATTCAGGTTTCTTTGTTCTGGTTTTGCTATACATATTGATCCCCTCTCTCTTCACTCCATACATCTCTACTCCCAATCTCTTCTATCTGAGATAATGAGATGTGAGGAGTTAGGGCTGAACATGACATATGAGAAATGGTGAAAGAGAAGCTGGAATAAACTGAACATAAAATTCCTTTGCTCTTATCTTACCTACATCTTACCTACATCTTTTCTTACCATGTTGTGAGCAATAAATAAAGCCACTGAATCATGTTTCTTCATCATTCAGCTGGAGAGGAATTTTGGAGCAACTTTGATTCACAGAATGACGTTAAAATGGAAACATTAAAAATATAGTGATTTTTCCCTTTTTTTGTTTGCAAACAGCATATTTGTACTTTTAGAAAGCTACAATATTAAAATAATATTTTAATCAAAAGGACTTTTATACTGTTAAGTTGCAAATTCAGATAGTTTCAGATCTCCTAGTAGAGCCTGAAAGTACTTTATGAATTAGTCAAGCTCCATCTAACATCTGACAAAATTTCCTTCACTGTCAGATAACTGATTTTAAATGTATCTTCCTTACTCACTTTTGTCATCAGCAGTAAGAAGCCTGAACTGTAGATGAGCCAACAAATAGAGGTAAAAAATCACATGCTGACTCAGAATTAACACCAAAATAAGTATACGCTGTTTTTAAAAATAGCTAATTTGAATACACTGAAATAGTCACTTAACTGGTATTTCATAAACTAGTTATGAAACTAGATTCCATTGAAAACCTCAGCATTAGTTGTCTTTGCACACTGGAACATAATCTTTGATTTACACTAGCCCCCTTTCTAACTATGCACTTGGAATCATTTTGCCAGATATATAGAAAGGCAGCTCCACACTGAGTGCTACTATGATATATAGGGAAGTGCAGAGCATATGATGGCACTGGTACAATCGGCTGCACCTGTTTTTGCACCTTTCCCTGCAATGATGGCATCTAGCGGTGCTTCCATGGTCACCCTCCCTCCAGTCTTTTTCTACTTTCTTCTTCATGACTGTGCTATGGAACTCTTTATACTTTGAAGTCTCCTGCACCATATAATCTCCTCTAGTTTAAACACATTCTTTCTTAACGCACAAGGAGTTCTCAAAGTATTTCATCCTGATTAATAATTGGATAAGGACTGGAGCTTGACTTTTTTTTTCTTTTCTGTTTTTTTTTTTTTTACAGTGCTCACCACACTGTTAATGCCAAAGAAATAACACATAAATAATAAAAGACTAATGTGAGTTCTTTCTCTTTATGACCTGGTCATGTAATCTATAATGAATCTATGTAACCAAAACTAAATTATTTCATAGACACACAGAAGTTCCTTCCCTATAGCATATAGGCCTCTATCATTTCAGCTAGAGAACTGCCTCTACCTATAATAGCATTAAGGAACATTGCATGGATGTTGTTAGGTCTAGCATTATTATCCAGTATTATACAATTATGACCAGTATTTTGGAAGAACATCAACAGAATAAAATAGAAGCAGAGGTCCAGGTTTTGAAAATCAGACTGCATGGTTGCAAGCCACATGACAGTCCTGATTCAGCAAAGCACATACTTAAGTGTTTTGCTGAATCTTTTGATAAAATTGATGTAACTAAACATTCATGCACTCTCAGCTGAGTGCATGGATGTGAAGCATTTGCACAGACTGCATTTTCTAATTTATATCTCCCAGCAGCAGTATTTCAGTACAGCTGTAGTTGACGGTACCTAGGTGCTATCAGTTTGCTCATACAACAATAATCTAAGGTATAATGGGTGCATTTACACTTCACCCTATGGCAATGCTGTTACAGTGCTGTGTTTGAGTACTTCCTTTTGGTTTTTCTGAATCCTAGCCCTTCCCTCCAGCATATTTACTACTCCCCCGCAACTTGGTGTTATTGCAAACTTGCTGAGGGTGCATTCCATCCCAACTTCCAGATCATTGATGAAGATATAACCCCCCCCCAAAAAAAATGGCCCCAAAACTGACCCCTGGGGCACTCCACTTGAAACTGGCTGTCAACTAGATATTGAGTCACTGATGGTTACCTTTGAGCCTGATGATCCATCCAGTTTTCTATTCACCTTACAGTCCATTCATTCAACCTATATTTCCTTAAGTTGCTTGCAAGAATATTATAGGAGACCATACTTTGACTTTAGCAAGGCTTTTATAGCATTTCCCCACATCTACAGAGCCAGTCATCTCCTCTGTGGAGAAAACTTGCGTGCAGCAAGAGAAAGGCAGCAGGACGCTGCGCCAGCAGCTGGCACCAGTGAAAGTGAAACTGCGGTGGTGGGAACCACTGCAGTTCAAGATCAAAGAGAAAACCTGCGGTGGAGCTGGGAGGAGCTGAGAATGGCTCCCACGTCTGTTTGGGCGTGCTTTGTCAGAGTGTGCCAAGGGCGATTGGCCAGGTGGCCACCTAGCGCCAGGATAAAAAGCCCGGCAGGAAGGAAGGTGGGAGGAAAGGAAGTGGAATTGGAAAAGGAAGTGGAAGAGAAAAAGGAAAGAGAAAAGGAAGTAACATCCCCAACTGGCCCAGAGGGTTCAGGGAGGACCAAAGGTCCTGCAGCAGAGGAGACATGGTGGCACCCCAGGGGGAGAGCCATGGAAGACAAGACAGGCCAGTGAGGGCCCAAGGAGTCACCTATGAGACTGGCCTGGATGGAGGTCAGCAGTAACAGTGACTGGGACACCTACAGAGACAACACAGTCAGAACCTGGACTCAGAAAATGGGCAACAGGTATTGAACCGAGGGAGAGAGGGACCTGCCAAGGGGACCTGAAGCCCAGGTGGAGCCAGACCCTACATAAACCAGGGAACACCGAAGGGCGGCAGTTGACGCTTGGTGCCAGTGCCATCTGTAGTCCACGGCTGCAGTTCTTGAGAAACCGGGCATCAGTGAGGGCCAGAACACTGGACCCAAAGGTTAACATCATGGCTGGCATTAGGCGGGATGTAGGGGAGGTGGAGCCCTGAGAAGCGAAGGCCATGAGGGTGACCAAGGGGAGATCCAGGGGAGATGGGACCAAACACCTTCCTCCCGCTAGAAGACTAATTACCAGCAAAGACATGGCAGGTGAGACCCCTAGGGGAGCTGACCCAAGGCCACTCCCAGTAGCCCGACCGTGCAGCCCCAAAGCTGATAGTGAGACTTAAAGGAGACCCAGAGCGCAACACTAGGGTGGGTGGGCATGGAAAACTACAACTTGCTGCATTGGCCAGGAACCTAGGAATCAGGGGAACCCTGGAGGCCAGTACAACTATGGAGGCAAGCTTAAATTCTCAGATCAAGTTGTTGGGCCAGACATTGCACGCAGTGTCAAAAGTGGTTGAGGTCCAACAACAACAAGCCATCCAACAACAGATATGGATGCTCTGAAATTGGACTGCTTTCCAAATGCATCGTATGATGTTAGAGGATGACGTAGAGGCATACATTGAATCATTTGAAAGAACGGCGATCCAGGCTGGGATAAACAGGCTGCAATGGGCCAGTCAGCTTGGGTCCCTAGTAGTGGGCAAGGCACAGGCTGCTTATAGGTCTTTGCCATGGGAAGAGGCTTATGATTATGAAAAAGTTAAGGTGGCAAAATTACAGTGGTTGGAACTCACCCCAGACCACTACCACAGGCTGTTTCTGGCCCACAAGAGCAAGAAAGACCATAAGCCCCAAAACTTGATGCAGCTACTGAAAGGTCTTTTGGATAAATGGGTGCCACCAGGAAAGATCGGTCAAATGGCCTTAGCTGACCAGATCCTACTGGAACAATTCATGAAGGATCTGGATAAGGACATCCAGCTATGGGTCCACTGACATCTTCCTCAGATGTCCGTAGAAGCCTTAAAGTTTGAGGAGGCATTCGCCACCTCTGAAGGGGAACCACTACGAGAGAAGTACTACAGAAGTACGGGAGCGTCTCCTAAGAGGGAGGATGAGCCCTGATGGGGGCCTGTGCCCTATAGTAGACGAGGGATTGTATGTTACTGGTATGGTAAGATGGGGCACGTGTCTCAGGAATGCACTTTAGGGGCCCCAGAGAAGTGGAGACCCACTGGAGAGGCAACAGGGGTGAAAGAGCACCATGAAGTCCATGAACAGGTTGAAGAAATGGATTGCAGCTTTGGGTGGTGCCAAGAGGTAGAGGGATGGGACTGCCCGATGGTGATGGCATGGGTGGCAGGTAAACCACTATGAGCTATGCTGGACATGGGCTGCTCCCAAATTCTGATACGGGCAGAGGCAATCCCCCAGAGCATCACTGAATGGTGCCCTCTGGTCCAGATGCATTGCATACATGGCAAAACCCAACAATATGAAAGTGGCTTTGTGAACCTGAGGATTGCCATCCACAAGAGCCAATTATGCATCGGTCTGGCCCCACAACTGGATGGCCAGATGACTGTGGGAAGGGATTGACTGCCCCTCTATGAAGTATTAGAAGAAGTGCATATAGAAGAATTAAGATGGGCAGATGGCTCCAGAGGGAAGGCTGGATAGCCAAAGAGGATTCAGATGTACCCAATGACGAGGAGTGGTTTAGCCTCAGGATGAGTGCCGAAGACGTGCACTTTCATGCGGCCCAAGAGGAAGACCAAGAACTGCAAAGGATCCGGGAGACAGAGGTGGCTTGGATGGAAGAAGAGACCATACAGCCAGAGATGGGTGTAAGTAACGTTTATTTTTGGATACGTTGGGACTTGTTATACTGGGTGGCAAAGTGCCCAGTCTGGGGGGAGTGGACCCAGCAGCTAGTTGTCCTGGGGAGATTCCGTGAGAAGGTATGGAGGTTGGCACATGCCAGCCCAATGGGGGGCTACCTCGGGGCAGACAAGATGGTGACCAGAGTGGGTCAGTGGTTCTTCTGGTTGGGGATGAGGAATGACATCATGCAGTGCTGTGAGGCCTACGTAGAGTGCCAGACAGTCCAGGAGAGTTGTCCCCCCCGGGCACCTTTACAACCAATGCCCCTCATTGAGGTGCTCTTCAGTTGGATAGGGCTAGATGTGGTGGGGCCTCTGACCAAGAGTAGTGCTGGGTATCAATATATATATGTCATCAGTGACTATGCCATGCGCTACCCAGATGCTATACCACTGCGATCAGTGACAGCCCCTCGGATTGCAGAGGAATTATTAAAATGGGTGTCCTGAGTAGGGGTTCTGAGGGAGATAATCATGGAACAGGGTACAAACTTTATGTCTGGGGTCATCCAGGCCATGTGTCAGTTGTTGAAGAAATGGCATCTCTGTACCTTGGTCTACCACCCGCAGACCAACAGGCTGGTAGAATGCCTAACTAGCACCATTAAGCACTTACTTTGATGATGTGCCCAGGATGAACCCAAGAGGTGGGATTTGATCCTAATACCCCTCATCTTTGCACTGAGGGATGCCCCTCAGACATCCATGCGGCTGTCCCCATTTGAGCTGATATATGGCCACAAACCCCAGGGACTGTTACAAAGGGTTAGAGAGGAATGGGAGAAAGTGGGATGACCTGAGGTGGGGGTACATCACTACCAGCGGGAGATTGTAGAATGGTTAATGAAGGCGAGGCAGCTAGCCCAGGAGCACTTGGCCGGGGCCCAATAGAAGCAGCAACATGGGTATGACAAAGGGCCCGTGCCCGGGAGTTCCATGTCAGGGATAAGGTCCTCATACTGCTCCCCACTATCACAGACAAACTGCTAACATGGTGGCAAGGCCTGTTTGAAATTGTGTGGCAGGCAGGACCAGTAGATTATGAAGTCCATCGCCCTGGACATAGAAAAGAACGCCAAATTTACCATGTCAACTTATTGAGGGCATAGCAGGAGCTGGAGGGCTGGCTGTTGAGTCCAGAAGACCCCAGGGAGCATCTAGGACCCGAGGCAGAAGAACTATCAGATGGGCTGGAACCGAGTGGTTCGCCAGTGTACGGAGCAGAACTCAATGTTCGCCAGTGTGGTCAGTTGGAAAGAATGATGGCAAAGTTCCATGAAGTATTTGATGAGAGGCCCGGACAGGTCTATGGGATACAACACGAGATACATACACCAAAGGGGGTTGTTATATGGGAACGGTAGACGCCCATCCCCCACCATTGGGGAGAGAAGGTCTGGGGGGAGTTATAAAAGATGCTGACCCAAGGGATGATCAGGCCATCGCATAGTCCCTGGAGTAGTCCCATGGTAATAGTGCCAAAGAATGACAGCACACTTCATCTATGCATCAATTTCCAGAAAGTTAATGAGGTTGCCAAATTTGACGCCTTCCTCATGCCACATGTAGAAGAATTACTACAGCGAATAGGGCAGGCTCGATACATTTCCACTATCGACATGGCAAAAGAATATAGGCAAATCCCCGTGGCAGGAAGAGATCAGCCGAAGATGGCCTTTGGTACCCCATGGGGACTGTTCGAATTTACACAGATGCCCTTTGGCCTGCATGGAGTCGCTGCAACCTTCCAACCACTAATGGACCGCTTCCTAGCCCCACACATGATGTATGCAGTGGCATACATCAATGACGTAGTAATTTATTCTCAGACTTGGGATCAGCACTTATGCCATCTGGAAGCAGTATTGCAAGAAATATGCCAGATAGGCCTGACAGTTAACCCAAAAAAATGAGCTCTAGGAGTGTGAGAAATGAATTACTTGGGATTTAGGGTAGGGCAAGGTAAGATATGCCCACTAGTGAGGAAGATAGATATAATAAAGAAATACCTACCTCTGGAGACAGAGACAAATGAGGGCATTCCTGGGGCTAGCGAACTATTACTGGCAAATCATCCCCCACTTTGCGGAGAAAACCGTAGCACTAATGGAGGCTATAAAAGGGAAGGTACAGGGCCCTATAAAGGGGACACCAGAGATGGAAAAAGGTTTTGAAGAGGTCAAGAGAGATTTGTGTTTGTCATAATACCCGACTTCTCAAAAACTTTCATTCTACAGACTGATGCATCCGAGTCAGCCATAGGGGCTGTGCTTTGCCAGGAATGAGGAGGTGCTGATTGTCCAATCGCCTACACTAGCCAAAAGCTAAAGAGTATGGAAACCAGGTATTCCACCATTGAAAGGGAGTGCCTAGCTAAAAAGTGGGCAGTGAACTACTTTAGATATTATTTAATGGAATGAGAGTTCGACCTGGTTACTGACCATGCCCCCCTGCAGTGGCTAAATAAGTTTAAGCACAATAATGGCCATATAACTCGATGGGCATTGTCACTACAGCCATTTAAATTAAAAGTAAGATATAGACCAGGGTTGGCTAATTATGTTGCTGATTTCTTATCGACATGAGTTGAGAGGAAAAAAATGACTATTAAGATGCCCCAAGGCAACTTAAATGGGGGTGTGCATGGAGAAAACTTACCTGCAGCAGGAGAAAGGTGGCCGGACACCATGCTGGTGGCTAGTAACAGTGAAAGTGAGACCGTGGTGGTGGGAGCCGCCGCAGTTCAAGATCAAAGAGAAAACCCGCAGTGGAGCTGGGAATGACTCCCAAATCTGTTTGGGTGCGCCTTGTCAGAGTGTGCAGGGGGCAATTGGCCAGGCAGCCACCTGGCACTGGGATAAAAAGCCTGGCAGGAAGGAAGGTGGGAGGAGGGGAAGAGGAAGCAGAAGAGGAAAAGGAAAGAGAAAAGGAAGTGGCATCCCCAACCGGCCCAGAGGAGCCAGGGAGGACCAAAGGTCCTGCAGCAGAGGAAACATGGTGGCACCCCAGGGGGGGAGCCACAGAAGACAAGATAGGCCAGTGAGGGCCCAAGGAGTCACCTACAAGACCAGCCTGGATGGAGGCCAGCAGTAACAGTAACTGGGACACCTACAGAGACAACACAGTCAGAACCTGGACTCAGATGATGGGCAACAGGTACCAAACCCCAGGAGGGAGGGACCTGCCGAGGGGACCCGAAGCCCGGGTGGAGCCAGATGCCACATAAACCAGGGAGAACCAAAGGGCAGCAGTCGACACTCGGTGCCAGTGCCATCTGTAGTTCACAGCCGCAGCCCTTGAGAAACCAGGCGTCAGTGAGTGCCAGAACACCAGCCCCAATGGTTAACATCATGGTTGGCTTTAGGCGGGGTGTAGGGGACGTGGAGTTCCAAGAAGCAAAGGCCACAAGGGTGACTGAGGGGACGTTCCAGGGGAGACGGGACCAAACACCTTCCTCCCACTAGAAGACTAATTACCAGCAAAGACGTGGCAGGAAAGACCCCTGGCGGAATTGACCCAAAGCTGCTGCCAGTAGCCCTACCATGCAGCCCCAAAAGCAACGGCAAGACTTAAAGGAGACCCAGAGGCCTGACACTTAGGCGGATAGGCGTGGAAAGCTACATCCTCATAGAAGGCAATCAGATTTGTCAGGCATGACTTGCCCTTGGTGAATCCATGCTGATTATTCCTAATCACTTTCTCCTCCAAGTGATTAGAAATAGATTCCTTGAGGATCAGGTTGATGATTTTTTCTAAGGACAGAGGTGAGGCTGACTGGTCTGTAATTTCCAAGATCCTTCTTCTTTCCTTTCTTAAAGATGGGCACTATATTTTTCCTTTTTCAATTATCTGTTCCCTCTCCTGAGTGCCACAGTTTTCAAAGATAATGGACAGTGTCTCTGCAATCACACTGGCCAATTCCTTCAGCGGTTGCATCACATCCAGCCCCATAGACTTGTACTTGTCCTTGTCTAACTTTTCTAAATAGTTCCCAGCCTGTTCTTTCACCACTGCTGGCTGCTCACCTCCACCCCAAAGTGTCCTGCCAGGTGCAGTAGTCTGGGAGCTGACGTTGCTTGTAAAGACTGAGGTTAAAAAGACATGGAGTACTTCAGCCTTTTCCACTTCATGTCATAAATTTATAGCTTATCTAAATTCTAGGGATGTGCAAAATTTCACTAGGTGTTTCATTTCAAAGCTGTTTGGACACATTTTGAGGTCGAAACAGCAAAATCAAAATGAAACAGAAGGCTTCAAAATAGCTTTGAAAAGAAACAAGGGCACTTGAAATGTTTTGAAACATTTTGAGTTTTGAAGCAGGACTTACTCGGCTTCAGCACGGGTCCCAAGTGTCAGCAGCTGCATCCTGTCATCCGGTATGCAGATCAGGGGCTTGCACCCGCCGGAGGGCTGCCAGGCTGTGCTGGACTCCTCCCAGGGGTGCAAGCACCCTGATCTGCACCAGATGAAAGGAGGCTCAGGCTTCAGTAGCAGCAATCTTTTCCGGTGCTGGGCATGGGCTCTGCCCAGGACTGGGCCCAGGCAGTAGCGGCAGCCTCCTCTCATCCAGCATGCTGATCCTGGAGCCTGCATGCCTGGGAAGAGTCCAGCACAGTGCCACAGCCTTCCCAGGGGTGTGTGCAGTGCATGCATCCGTTAGTGATACAGAGCTTTTCAATCTCCTTCTCTGTTTCTTTATACTGTTTGCAGCAAAATGACAGGCAAGCAAGCCAGCAGAAGGCTGATAACAGTGTTTATCATCCCATCAGCTAAACAATAGCCTCTCTCCATTAGTTCAAACTTTTCTTAAACAGCTTACCAGCTGACCTATTGATAGCTCCAAAAAGCCCTAAGCAGTCACTCTTCTGTCTGTCCGCCCAGTGAAATTGGAGAGGCACACACACAGTTATGTCTCAGCATTAGCTAACATACCAGATGCCTAGGGACCATGGGGCTGGGGTGCGTGGTGTGGGAGATGGAAGAGAGGGAGGGGGGATTCCTGCTTTAGCAGCGAGCAGTGAGGGGGAGGGTAGGACAGGAGGAAGCCAGGCAGAACTTGCTGTACCTGCAGTCTCTGTCAGAGCTCCAGTGAGGGAGCAGAAGGGAGGGACCAGCCATGCTGTGAAGCAGAGAGCCCTCCCAGCCCAGAGAGCTCCAGGATACTGGGGGAGTCTGGTTTATCTCAAACCAGCAAGGGGTCTGGGACAGACATTGCATAAACTGGTTGACCCAAATCAGTTAAGTTTGATAATAAATTCAACCAGCTTTATCAGAAACCAGTTTCAGCAATTTTTAAACTGGTTTATGTTCACAGAACATCTTTTCTGTTACAGGTTTAAACCAGTTCTGATCACTTAAACTGGTTTATGTATAATGTTTGTCCCTAGCCTCAAGGATTATGAATCTGAGACATACTTTAGATGGGCTCTGTAGTATAATGGATAAGTTGTATGTCCAGGCAGAATTGTGTCATGTACTTCAACTTTAATAAGACTTTTGGAAATATTTTCTCACAAACAGGCTAAGGAAATATAGTCATGATGAAACTACTTTTATCACTAAGGTGGGTGCGGATAATTTTGCTAAAAGGGTTGTCATAAACAGCTGAATATCAAACCAGATCTGTCTTAGCTCCACAACTGTTTAATAGCTTCAGTAATGAGTGTAAGGATGGAATTAAGGATACATTTAGCAGATGTGCAGAGTATGCCCAAATAGATAGAGTGGCATGTTAGAGGTCAGGATGAGGATGTAAAATTATCTTGATAAAATTGAAAAAAAATGTGCGAAATAAATAGGAGGAAATTCAGTAAAGACAAGTGAAAAGTACTACACTCAGGAAGGAATAATCTCAAATACAACAGTATTGGCTAGATTGCAGTGCCACAGGAAAAAACCCCTGGGGATTACAGTTGATGACAAACTGAATATAAATCAACAATATGACATTATTTTTTAAAAGTTAATAGTATACTGAGATGCAGCAAAAGGAGTAGCCTTAGCAAGTCACAGGAAGTAATTCTTCCACTCTATTCAACAATGGTAAAAACCTTACCTGAAGCACTGTGTCCAGTTTAGGGTATTCGCACTTCACGAAAGAGTTGGACAAATTGGGAAGAGTACATAGAAAACATCTAAAATAATAGAGGTCTAGAAACATAGCATGAGGAAACTGGTTAGAATTGATTATTTGGCCAAGAAAATAATAAAAGAAATGGCTTATTATATTTTAGTGTTAGACAATGTATTTTTTCTTCTGTTGTGTTTTTTCTCTAGTGCATTGGAAGAGAAGCATAAGGGAGGGGGTTAACAGTGTTTCAGTATAAAAATGTTTCTTGGAGAGGGGATGACCACTGGTTTTTCTGTACATAAGGAGCAGGGTGAGAAACTAAGAGCTTAAATTGCAATAGAAGAGATTTAAGCTAGCTATAAAGAACAGCTTTCTAACTACGAGGGTGGCTGAACACTGGACCAGATTACCTGAAGAGGCTGTAGAATCTGTCACTGGAAATTTTTAAGTACAAATTAGATAACCCTTTGCATGGGATGATTTATAAAGGCATGATCCAGCATGGAGCATGGATGACTTTGAGGTCCCTTACAGACCTGTTTTTATATTATTTATATGATTCAAACCGAAAAAAATCATCTAATTTTTCTTCCCTTTCTTTCCTCAACTTTTTTTTCTTAATTAAGTTCTTCAATTTAGTGCACCCTCCTTATCAGTCACTGAATCTGGATGAAAGTCACTCCAGATCTATCTCCATTTATACTGATGGCAAAAGTTTCTGCTTCAGACCAGCTGTATACACTGTGCACCTCATTATCTACTTTTTTAACAGTGGGACTGGAAAGATCTCCAAAAAGATTATTTGAAGTGCTCTCCCTTTCAAATTTCCTTCATTCTTCAGTAATCTGAGTAATTCCATGGTATTCCTTTTAATGGTTCCAAACTACGTGTTTTAAGTCTTTTAAACATACTTTCAAGATATACAGCTACAATACATTATTTTTGTATTAACTGAAACCCTCAAGACATTTGCAGTTAAATTTTTATTGCAAAAGTATTTCTTTAAATACAGGATATTTAGTTATCCTTTCACTGATTACTTTAATGTTTTAATCAAAACTTGTCACCCTCAAAAAGGCTACATAAAACTTTCCAGGTGTAAATACAGGCTTAAGAATACAAATACATATTTTTTCCATGTATTTTAGTTTTCTGTGTAACAAATTAAAGCGACGTTCCTCATATGTACCAGGGCCCTATCCAGAGAAGGCAGCGGGGATGGATCGTGGGGTGCTGGAAGTCTGGGTGTGCTTGGGGAAGCTTGGGCTTGGCGGGCTTCCAGTGTCCAGTGCACCATTCCTGCCACCTTCTCTGGCTGTCAGCACACTCGGCCACCTTCCTGCTACCTTCTCAAGGCAGACAGCCCATTCCCACGCAGCAGGAAGGCAGTGGGGATGGTGCATGGGGCACTGGAAGCCCGCCAAGCCAAAGCTTCCCCAACCACACCTGTGCTTCCAGTGTCCCATGCACTATTGGATGTGGTGGGTGCAGCCCATGAGCTGGGGCTGCACCGCAGGGGGCACTGCTGCTCCAGACCCCTCCACAGCTCAGGGGCTGCATGACCTGGTGGCAGCTTGCATGGGCAGGTTCCACTGGGGGCAGGCTCCACTTGAGCTGCAGGGGACTCCAGTGCTTCTCTCCATGGTGTTAGTGGTGCCCCCCAGACAGCATCCACCCACTGACAACCTGCCCGGGTGGTCCTTGAGGGTGGCGCTGCTGTGGAGGGAAGTACCAGGATCTTCTGCAGCTCAGGGCCCACCAACAGCTTACCCCTAGCCATGGGAGAGTTGGGCAGGCTCCGGGGGGGGAGGAGTGGAGGGGGAAGGATTGGGCCCCTCACTGCTTTTTTTTTCTTCAGTGGAGCCTGTCCACTGAGTGGCAGGGGTCCCGGTGCTTCTTTCTAGCTCTGACTTGCCAGCATATCTGTTTGAAATGCCTTAGGATCTATAATAACAACACACTTATTCTGTTTGCCTGGACCACTCTGATTGGTTGTTTCAGTGAGAATTGTGATTGGCTGCTGAGACAACCAGAGTGCTCCAGACAGACAGAATAAGACTATTATTATTATAGATATCTTAGAAATATGGTAGTTTATAAATATTTGGAATAAGCACAAATTATAGGTCAACTATTTTTTCAACTAATATTTGCAATTGTAAAAGAGTATGAAGGATTTGACTCTTTAGTTATAGTCTTAAATTTGTACTCTATTATAAATAATCAAAAGAGGATACCTCTAATTATTAATCAGTGGCCTGTGTGATTTCCCAGTCACACTACTTAAGCTTTAGTAAACCACAGTTTAACAAAAGTTTTCTTTGTTTTACTTAAGAGGTCCCTGAAATTTAAAAGTTATATGCAGATACATTGATCCTTCCTTTAATGAGCTGTATGGCACTTCAGCTACTTTTCCACAACTACCGAGTAAGCATTTAAAAAGTCAAAATTATTAAAAGTTTACTCTTGACACTTTTTTATTAATATGCTTCACACATCTATGCAAAATCCCATTTTCATGCCTTCCCCACCACCCCTCCACCAAGCTGTATTGCTTATAGAGTAGCTTATGCCTCAGCATTGCCATCTATTGGGAATTTATCAGAAAAAGACTTTCTATATAGTCTAAATAGAAAAACTAAGTCAGGATTTTTGTTTCTCTCACCCAGTTCTTCAAAACTGTGGGCCTCACCTTAGATTCCTAAATCCATATTGAGGCACCAGAAATTCAAATTTGTTGTTTATGCACAAAATCCACTAGGTGGTATCTGGTACTCAAAGCCTGTGAAAATCAGATTCCTATAAAGATTCGTAAATAGGTTAATATGGGTTTAAAAGCCTAACATTTGTATCCTAGTTTTGCTTTTCATTTATAATGGAAAGTTATGTTGATCTCTTCATTACTCATTATGTGAAAATTCCCTTGAAAAATATTTTTTAAATGAAATTTCCTTGCCCCGGGATTGTCTCATATCATTTGGTAAATGCTGATTTTTGCTTGTATTTTGAAGTAAACTAACTTTAACACAATTTTGTATTTTCTTCCATGTTTATACACTAGTGATAACACATCTCTGAGTCATGTCTTGATTATCAGTGGCTGCACTATGATAGTGTCAATTCAGAATATGACAATTTTCTCCAATGTCAAATTTGGCCTTCAAATTTTGGTAATTGGCTGTATTTGAATATTTCACTAGTCTATCAAAATTAGGACAAGGAAATTATTTTCTTTGACTAGCTGTGATCTGGTAGTCAAAGCAGTAGTATAATTTGTTGCCAATTTCTCTTTTCCAAATCTTAAAGCTTCTATGATAATTTTGAAATAAGGCATTCTGTGAGGGATGGTTTTTACATCTCAGTATGAAAAAGGCAACCGTCTCAACCTTAGGGCATAACTATGCTGAAATCACTGCTCTGACTACAGTGTGGTGCTGACTAGACTACTTCGGCAGAAGAGAACGAAGCCCAGGCTGCAAAACCCACCCAAAAGGCTGAGTACAAATCCTCAGACAGAGTTCCTTGCTACTGAAACTTAACTGCTAATTCAACCTGAGCTACCTTTAAACTTGTTAGGTTGCACTTGACTTGGAGAACTATAGAAGCATATATCTGAAAGGCTTCTCAGAAGATTTAAGTCCAACGCCCTGTGCTGAGGCAGAATTAAATTATACACACACACACGTGTATATCTGTATCTATGTATATACATATGGGTGTGTATATAGGTATCAACTGAACACAATGTTTTATTGATATATTTACAATTTTAAAGCAATTTCAAAGCTAACCAGTGCTTCAATCATTACAATAAAATACATTTGAAATACCTATATATTTTGGCATTTGGTTTGGATTTTTTATCATGGAAAATCAGAGCTCTCCCTGCCCCCTTTGCTCGCTAGGATGCGGGTCCAGCTATGGCTGTTCCCTCCCCGCTCCACTGCTTTGTGGTGCTGAGCAGCCCTGATGTGTCAGTACTCTGCCCTGACCACGTCCATGCCATTGCCCCTCAATCCCAAGCCATACCCCTGCCAGCTCTGCCAGTGCCCCTCACTCCTGAATCACAGCCCCTACCTGCCCCACACTTACTCCCTCCCAGCAGCAGCTCCCAACTGAGTCAGGTGGGTATGTGGGGAGGGCGCATGTGTGTAGGGCAGAGGGTGGGTGTGTGGGGAAGTGGGGTGTAGGTATAGATGATGCCATTTGCAACATGTTGGGGGAGCAGAAGGGGACATGTACCCCTCCCCCCCAGATTTCTCCACCAACATCAGGGTGTAGGAGATTGAGTGGCAGCCTGGTTGGACTGGCATGGAGCAGGAGCTACCTCCATGGCCCAGGGGGCAGGGAAAATTGGTGCTGCCACTGCCACTGGGAGCTCCTCACTAGCCATGCCGCTATGGCTTCTAAGGTGAGGCAACCCCTGCCAACTGCCATAGTGGAGGGCCACAACTCCATACTGCCACTGTAGGCAGGAGGGGCCTCACCTTGGTGGCTATGGCAGTGTGGCTGGTGGGGCTCCTGGTGACCGTCGCAGCATCTGGTCTCCTCACCCTGCTCTACTTCTGTGCTGGGTCCTGCCAACTGGGCTGCAGAGGCAGCTTCTGCCTGGTCTGGCTAGGCTGCAGCCCCATGCCACCCTCCATCCTTGCTGTCAGTGCAGAAATCTGGGGGGGTCATATGCCCCCCCATGCCCTTCCAAAATATTGCCAATGGGCATGCCCAGATGGTTCCCAAGCCTGGTCTCTCCAAACCCCCTGCACCCATACCCCATCCTATAGCCTAACTGTATCTAGCTGCTAGGGCTGCTTCTGCCACCCTACCTGGCTGTACTGCTGGCTGCATGTGGGCATGCACACACATGTACATGGCACCCCTTGCCTTTGATTGCCCTCCCCCTGCTCCCCACAGCCTCAAGCAGCTTGTTGTGGGCTGGAACTCTACCAGCCTGCAAGGGGAAATCTGCAGTTTCATGCTTCAAAGGGGAAAAGTTGCATTTTTCCATGGGAAACTGAAAACTCATATCTCTGGTCATGAGTTACTTAAACAATTTAAAATGTTATTTTTTGCAGTTTATCATAATTTTCATGATCCCATCTGTTCATACAATTTTCATACAACAGTTTAGAATAAATGTTAAGGACTGAAGATGATAAACAGCTAAGGTTAACAATAGCCTACCCTATGGGACCTACTTTGACTTTTCAAAGAGCTGTGAAAGAGAATGGATTTTTTTACCTTCTGCTCAACAAATGATGCACCTTTCAGAATGTCAACCAGTAAGGATGAATTTGCCTTCAAGCCTATTTTATATTTTTCATCGCACTTTTAAAAATCAATCACTTGCTTGTGCATATCAGGAAGAAGCACTTGGTTTCACCAGATGCTGCTCAAAAGGTTAACTGGAGTACTGCATTGTCAACAATGTGAATGAGCTTGAACAGCAAAATAATTCTAAGGCCAAAAGCATCCATGAAATTAGTCTTGCTTATTTACAGGTATAGCCAAGAAGGGGACAATTTAAAGGAAACAAAATTAAAAACAAATAGAAGCCAGCTACATCAAGCTAGTTAGATTTCTGCAGTGGTCATCTAGAAGGCTAATAATTTGGGGGAAATAGTAGGAAGACATACAGAAGTAGGTTGGTGCCTTAGTATCTTCAGGTAGCGTTCACTGGCGATTATAATGTACATATGAGACAGTTGTTACTAATTTGTGTATGGCATTGCTATTCCAGAGAGTACTTTTCAACATATGACTATTTTTTCCGTGCAAATATGGGTATATTTTACTTTTGGGATATTAAACTTTATTGGCCAAATACATCTGTGATGTAATTCCTCAAAGTCAATACATTTACACCAGATACAGATTTAGTTGATTGTGTTTATGATGGTCTCCAAGGGTCAATTCTTCTCAGAGATGTTAAGGTCATATCTAGTCTGACCTCCTGAAACATGTCTTGCAGTAGACCCCCAGTAATTTCTGCATGAAGCCAAAGAATTTTATTTGAGATATAGCATCTTTTTAGAAAGATAGCCAGTGCTGGTTTAAAGACTTCATATAATGAGTAATCAACCATCTCCTTGGAAACCTTTTTGGTTCAGTGGCTAATTACCCTTCTGTTGCAGAATTACAGAATAGGAATACAAGGGACTGCAAGGGTCAAATATAGGAGTTTAAAAATCATAACATTTCTAGCAAACTATACTTACTTGGAGATTCCAAATTATTTTATTATGTTCTTTATCTACTCGATGAAAAAGTCTTTTATTCTTAAAAATAATTCTTTGTTGTACGGTCTTGTAAACTATGCTTCATCCACCTCTTACTTTTCTTTTGGATTAACTAATGGATTGAGATGGTTAAGGGTCTCAGCATAATTCACATTTTCCAGGCTTAGAATGCTTCTTGCAACTCTTTTCTGAACCATTTAAAATTTGTCAAGATCTGAGACACCAGAGCGTAACATAGTATTTGAGTGTTCTTATCAGTGGCAGAGAGAAAAAACATTTTTCCTTTTTTCTTTTTGCTATTTTCCTGCATATAAAGCCAAGCATTCTTAGCTACCAAACTGTGTTCAGAACATACCAACTATTGGTCTATTGACTAACTGTTATGAGCCCTAAGTCCTTTCTGGTGTGCCTGTTTTCCAGGGTAGAATCTCTCCTTTTATCAGTTTTTTTCTTAGATGTATGACTTTGCATTTGGCTGTAATAAACCTCATGCTGTTATTGTTCAAATGAAACCATCTTATTAAATTGATCCAGGTTAATCTGTAAAGATGACTGGTCACCACTATGCGTAGCCTTTTGTGCTAATTTTGCCAGCAATAATTTTATAATGTTAGATCATTATTAACATGTTGACTACTACTCACCCACCAAAAAAGACCTTCTGAGACCCTAGTAGACACACGCCTATTTTTCACTTGCAAATAAACATCAAGATCAGTTAACAAATGTAATATAGGTTATATAATTTTGTACAGTTCTATTTTTAATATGCCTTTCAAATGCTTTCCAGAAGTCTATTATGTCAACTTAGTTTCTTTCATCGACAGAGCTTGTTATGTTATTAAAAGTTATATCCAGTTTGCATGACAGGATCTGATTTCGTTAAAAACACGTACACTGCCATTAGCCTCCAGACTAAGATGTCAGATGTGAACTGGCCAAGTTCACAGATGATACCAAATTATGGGGAAGGGCCATCACACCACAGGACAGGCTGAGAATACAGGCCGATCTGGACACACTCTCAAGGTAGGCCGACCAAAACTGGATGGCCTTCAATGCAGAGAAGTGCAAGGTGCTGCACCTCGGTAGAAAGAACCCTCAACATACTTACAGGCCTGGCAGTGCTACGCTCACTAGCACCATGACTGAAAGGGACTTGGGGGTCTTGCTTGACCACGAAATGAATATGAGCCACCAATGCGATGAGGTGGTGGGTAACCAAACTCTGGCGTGCATGCACGGATGCATCTGAAGCAAAACCAGGGAAGTCATCCTCCTGCTTTACTTGGTCCTGGTGAGACCACAGCTGGAGTACTGCATCCAGTGTTGGGCCCCCCCACTTCAGGAAGGAGGTGGAGAAGCTTCAGAGAGTCCAGAGGAGAGCCACTCATATGATCCAAGGTCTAGAGGGAAGGCCACACGAGGAGAGACTGAGGGACTTGGGACTCTTCAGTCTGGAGAAGAGAAGGCTCGGGGGGACTCGGTGGCAGCCTACAACTTCATAAGAGGGATACGTCAGGACCTGGACAACTGTTCACCCTATACCATTTATATTTTGAATCTGTCTTTCCATAATTTTCACCAGTTCTTATGTCACGGGAGCTATTTATCTTTTTAAAGCAGGTTAGCTTTTTTTACCCATTCTAAAGTTTGCATGCATTCCCTCAGAAGGTATGTATTCTACCACCTGGGCCCTTTATTACTATTTTTATGTCAATGGGCTGAGATGCAGTGTAGTATGGTGAAAGTGACATGCAGTCAATATTTTGAGAAGAGACTACCAGAAAAAACTGTCCTTTGGCCTTTGATAAATTCTGTGTATTAGAAGTATATGTACCCTGTGAAGGATCAGGGAAATCTTAATTTTTCTTCTTATTGAAACTAAATTACCTTGGGTTGAGATCTGGACAAAGCCAGGTTGTGTCAAAGAACAATGCAGGCAGCACACATGGAGAAAACTGACTTCCCAGTAACTTCTCTTGAAAGTTTCTTAATTGAAACTGGGAGCATCTACATGTGAATTAAAGTGCCTTTTCTAATGCAAATTAAATTTAGTACCTCCAATATGAGGTACTAAATTAATGCGCATCAGGCTGTGCTAATGTGCAGTAGCACATTTGTATGCTTTTTTAGTGATGATTAATGTGCAGTAGACTATTTTACTGTGCATTAGCATAATACCACAGTTTTTTACATGGTGCTTTAATGCACACTAAAACAGTCCAAGTATTAAAGTGCACATGTCCATGTGCTTGCAGTGAGGCAGTATGGTCTGAAAGAATGACCACCAGCTTAGAAGGAAGGTGTCTTCAGCTTCTATCACCATCTCATTGTGTAATTTTAGGTAAGCTACTTCCTTCATAGTTTCTAGGGACCCCCTGCCATGGCAGGAAAGAGTACTGGGGTCAAACGACCCCAGCAAGGTGTTCATCTAACCTGTTTCAGTCTCACTTTTTCTGTCTGCAAAATGGTATAGTAATAATACTTGACTACCTATATCATGTAGATATTGTGCAAGGTAATTACTGTTAGCACAGTGAGCAAAGGTGAGGTTCCTGAGGCTTTGTTTTAGATGTCTTTGGTTCCATTAAGGAACACAACAGTCAGGTGGAATATCAGCAAAGGACTGGATTATAATGCAAAATGTAGCTGATGAAGAACTACAAGAAGTTCACTAGTGATATTATTCATTGCACAGCAGGATGGGGATCTTTTGATGTCAGAATGGTACATCTGTTTAGGACTTGATGTATAGTTGTGCCATAAACTCCCTTACACTCCAATCAGTCATCAGTATACTACTGATCAATTCAGTTTTAGTCAGCTGGCATGTGTCCTCTTCTGTGCCTGATTCACAGTGAATGTGGCTCTTTAACAGCTGTTACTCTAGTGAATCTGGCGCTTCAGTTCAAGCTTTTAGCTTTGTAGGTCTCTAGTTCAAACCCAATGTCAGCAAAAACGGTGCTGTCATATTTGGTTGTGCCTGAAAGTGGATTTAGGACAGCTTTCATATTGGTAGTCACCAGGGATTGAACTATTGACCTCCAGAACAAAAAGCATGAGTCTCTACAGTTTAGTTTAGGCTCTTTGGCTAAGCACTAATAGGTACACATCGCCTGTGAAACAGGCACACAAGTAGTAAATACATGTGCACACACATGTCTTATGTATGTAAAACCAATCTCTTAAAATTAACATATTTAATAGCCAGAAGCACTGGCCAAAGAGCCATCTAATATTAGTTTAGCTGTCAGATTTTCTGCACCTTTGTACCCAGGTGTTACCAAAGGTTATTATAGCTTCTCACTACTTCCAGAAAACAGGGATTATTTGGTGCTTAAATACCGATGCAGCATTCTAAATATAGATTCCTCACTTTTGGAAAGTATTTGCTGTTTATTATAAGAGAAGGATTTATTAGATATGAAAACACATTATGCAGGCCAGCTAAAGCATCCAAGCAAAACTCTCACTAACCTGAGTTGCTTTCCTTTGCAAAAAAAGTTAACCCTTCTCTTTCCTGTTATTAATTAAAATCTGACACATACTCCCTGAGGCATCTGCCACATAAGTCTTATGATACCATGTGAAACAAACCCTAAAAAAAGAGAGCTCATGTGGCTTAATTGAAAAAAGCTGAGCATTACAGCTGCAGAGGAATTCATTCAAATACCTTATATATTTGATCTGAGGAACAGCAGATAGCAAGGTGGGCGAGGGGAGAGCGGGCAGAAATCAGTTACTTTAAAAAGCTTTGGTAATTTTAAGAGTGCAAGAACTGCTGTATCAGGACAGCTCAGTGATCACTGGTAGAATAGTCAGTACCAGATGCTTTAGCAGAAGGTATGCAGATTTTAAAATACACTCAACGGTGCCACTAGTAGGTCATTTCAGGAACAAGTTGTCCTCATGCATGAGAATAAGAAACTGACAGAAAGTGCTGAGTCACAGTCATGACTGGTTCAAAGGTTGGCACCAAGCTGAAAGGTTATGATAAGAAAGGTTACAATATGTGGCAGAGGGCTGCAGTTCCATTAACTCCTTGAAGGTTGAGGGGGCAGACAGTGTCAGCTCTCATTATGAAGACCCATAAAGCTATGCAGATGAGAGGAAGATTCTTAGATTCACGAGTGATTAACTCAGTTGTGACACTTCAGACTTACAGATAAGTATCTTTGACATGATCACTGATCTAGAACACCCCTTTACAAGGCTCTACATGCAAATGCACAGTTAGGCTCAAAATGGAGTCAATGAAAGTACACACACGGTTTGCAACGATGCTGATATTACCAAAGTGATTTGAATAGAGACTGCATCTCCTCCCCCTCGCCTAGTGTTTATCCTGCTCCCCCCGCCAAATTGTTGTCTACAACATGCAAGAAGCATATAACACCATGCATCCCAAAAGTTGCTTTGTCTGAGGCCAACATTTCATTTAAGGTGGGTGAACTTCCTCTTTTATTGCATCCTTCAGCTTGTGCAGCAGAGTTCTAGTGAGCATAAAGCTCATGAAAGCTGCACATGCACACTGGAGCATTCGACTGGATACTGAAATACTGAATACTTTCAATCCTCTCTGCAGCAATGGGCACCTATACAGAAAACTGCCTCTGTCACCTCTGATAGCCGTCTCTTCCTCTCCTGATGAACTGTCCAGCTTTTCTTTCATAGGGTTTGCCATGTAGCCATGCTTTAAATAGGTACAAAAAAAATACACCATATTTGATATCTTAAAATGTGAAGACAGAAATAGTATATTGGATTTAATATCAGTATAAACAACATGGAAACATGGGCCAAATTAATTAATCCCCCCACCCCACCAAGTGTTTAGTTTTCTTATTCATTTTTAGAGTGCCAGTCAAATGACTGGAGAATTTCTGGCCTGTAATACTTGGTCCCTTGGAATTTTGGTTTAGCTTGTACGGAGTATGTAGAACCACACTGATACTCACGGTAGGATATATTCAGAAAAGAATGCATACGTCTATGGAAAAGGGTATAATTGTTAATGATGAGCAGCATACACACTCACACATATATAGGAGGCAGCTTTATATTTTTATTGAAGGATTACATGCTTAGGTGGTTCCCACATTTTCAGGCACATATTTTACTAGTCGAGAAACTTTTGAACCCAAGCTCCTGTGGGGAATTTAGTTTAATCAAGGCTCACTCACAGATGCTGTATCATGTCTTAAAGTGCTATCTAATTCTGCCTTGTATAATAGATGCCTATTTTGCACTGATTTTCCACAGCTTTTTTCTTCAGTTAATGTGCTCTTCAAGAAATGCAGAATAATCATCTAAGAACGAATATACTTATTAGTCAGATGACGTAGGCCAATAAATAGTGTTGCATGTGTGAAAGGCCTAAACTAGATTTCCAACAGGAAGATATTTATTAACAGAAATAAGAAGTTCTGCTCTGATCTCATTTTAATATGATAAATTAACTTCTCACTTACAGTAAGACATTCAATCATTCTGCATTACCTTAGCATTTTTATGAAGAGCTGTGCCCTTGCTGAGGTTCCCTTAGTGACCAGCTTCAGAAGCACTCAGCCAACTGAACAGGAAAATGAACTGATTTCTACCAAAGTACAGAACAACCTGTGAACTGAGTGAAAAAATGTCCCTATATAAAAAGCATAAGGGATCAGCGTCTGAAATGTTTTGGTATGTATACCTTCCACTTATTATAAAAAAAAAGTCTGATGACCTTTAGACATTTTGGTGTGACATTTTTCAAGCCCCAAAACATTAGCCACGCATTTCCTTTGGCTCTCTTAAGACAAAAGATGTCTATTTCCCGAGAGCAACAAGATGGGAATTTTTGGTTTCACCTTCTACTAAATACCTGTAACTTTATGTAGACTACCCAGAAGAAAAATGAAGACAGCCAATTTCCCTTTCTTTCTTATGTATCCCCAACCTTAACACTGAATTGCCGAGCTTTGTTTTTGTGGGAGGCAAGTTATTTACCCCTCCCAACTATCCAGTTAGTCCACTAAAAGTTACCACCCACAAAAATTCTCACCTCTTGTATTTTTCCTGGACCATCATGGCTACAATATCACTCAAACACTAACTTATTTTTTACAATGTTTCATGGTAAAGTGATGCACACATTCACCAGCCAGATTATAATGTTTTAAAGCAAAACTCCCCACCCCCAGTTTCAAGTTGACAACACTATTTACATTACTTCAAATATTTTGCATGCTCATATTCTTATACAGTTATTTCCCTTTATAAAGTCTATTTTTGCAGAATAAGTAAAATCACAAACTGCTTCCAATAGGCTTCCATTCCTGCTTAGCACATGCTATCTATCTAGCTAGCTAGCTAAGCATTGCAAAGTAATAATCTATACAACTTGCTTTATAAGAAGTTTGTCCTTATTTTAGGTCATCATCATCATTTAGTTGTATTGCAGTAGCATTTAAAAGTTCCAGTTACTACACAGTTAGTCCAAAAAATACCTAAACTAGATGCCATATAAACACAACCTAAGAATCAGTTCTTCCCCCAAACAGTTACAATCCAAGTGTGATGCAACACTATACACATGTAGACAGACAGACAGACCAAAAGGGAACACTTAAGCTACAGGGGTCAACATTATTGGCAGTAGACCTATGCTTAGTGCAAAATAGATTTTATTATGCACATTTAAAAAACAAAAAAACAAAAACAAACAACTAACAGAATCATAGAAAAATCAGGGTTGGAAGGGACCTCAGGAGGTCATCTAGTTCAACCCCCTGCTCAAAGCAGGACCATCCCCAGCCAGATCATCCCAGCCAAAGCTTTGTCTAGCCAGGTCTTAAAAACCTCCAGGGATGGAGATTCCACAGCTTCTCTGGACAACTTGTTACAGTGTTTTTCCTAGTGAGAAAATTTTTTCTAATATTTAATCTAAACTCCCCTTGTTACAACTTGAGATGGTTGCTCCTTTCTCTGTCACCTGCCACCACTGAGACCAGTCTAGCTCCATCCTCTTTTGAACCCCCATTCAGGTACTTAAAGGCTGCTATTAAATCCCCTCAGTCTCTTCTCCCAACTAAGCAAGCCCAGTTCCCTCAACTTGTCCTCATTAGTCATGTCCCCCAGCCCCCTCACCATTTTTGTTGCTCTCTGCTGGACCCTCTCCAATTTGTCTACATGCTTTCTGTAGCAGGCGGTCCAAAACTGAACATAGTGCTTCAGATGTGGCCCCACTGGGCACTTGTACATGTGATGAAAATTGGCCATTTTTGCTGTTTATTGAATCACATTGTAAATCTGCAGGAGTTGTTTTGTTTTTGTTTTTTTATGATATACATGAGTTTGTTATGTTGCAAACTGAACCACTTCCACATGTAGTTTAGTTTGCGACTTAACTATTTGTCATGTTGCAGCCTTTTGACAGCTTTCTCCCCCACCATGGGAGAGGTGAGCTGAAGGCAGAAGTGGCAAGGGGCTGTTTCTTTCCCCACCTCCCTTCCCTGACCCCATGGAGCCTGCCCACATCTCCCACAGAGGAGGGGTGAGCTGCCAGAAAGCCAAGAAGCCCCTGAGTTATGGGGGCCCTGGCCTTTCCTTCCACAGTGGTGGCATCACCCCCAGGGCCACCCAGGTGGGCTGCTAGTTGGTGTGTGCTGCCCTAGCTTGGGCAGCACCCGCCTACCAGCTGCTTACTCGGATGGCCCTGGAGGGTGCCTCTGCAGTGGAGGGAGGGGAAGGGAAGGGAAGGGCTGCCCCCCACCCCAACATACAGCTTGCTGGCAGCTTGGATCCTGTCTGTGGAGAGGCAGGCAGGTTCCATGGGAAAAGGAGAAACAGGATCAGGCCACTCACTGCTTTTTTT
>NW_017729032.1:233378038-233378329 GCF_001723915.1 Gavialis gangeticus
CCTCTCCTGTGGCTGAAGAGTGAACTGCCAGCAGGCTTTGAGCTGCAGGGAGCCCAGGTTCTTCCCTCCACTGCAGTAGTGTCCCCTGAGCAGGTGACTAGTGGGCAGGTGCTGCCTAAGCTGGAGTAGCACCTGCCTGCTAGCAGCCCAAGGGGTGCTGCTGCTGCAGAAGGAACGACTGGGGTCCCCTGCAGCTCAGGGGCACTTAGCCCACCAGAAACTTGACCCACTGCCATGAGAGATGTAGGCAGGATCCATGGGGAAAAAAAAAAAAAAAAAAAAAAAAAAGAG
>NW_017729032.1:233380004-233381101 GCF_001723915.1 Gavialis gangeticus
TCTGCTGGACCCTCTCCAATTTGTCTACATGCTTTCTGTAGCAGGCGGTCCAAAACTGAACATAGTGCTTCAGATGTGGCCCCACTGGGCACTTGTACATGTGATGAAAATTGGCCATTTTTGCTGTTTATTGAATCACATTGTAAATCTGCAGGAGTTGTTTTGTTTTTGTTTTTTTATGATATACATGAGTTTGTTATGTTGCAAACTGAACCACTTCCACATGTAGTTTAGTTTGCGACTTAACTATTTGTCATGTTGCAGCCTTTTGACAGCTTTCTCCCCCACCATGGGAGAGGTGAGCTGAAGGCAGAAGTGGCAAGGGGCTGTTTCTTTCCCCACCTCCCTTCCCTGACCCCATGGAGCCTGCCCACATCTCCCACAGAGGAGGGGTGAGCTGCCAGAAAGCCAAGAAGCCCCTGAGTTATGGGGGCCCTGGCCTTTCCTTCCACAGTGGTGGCATCACCCCCAGGGCCACCCAGGTGGGCTGCTAGTTGGTGTGTGCTGCCCTAGCTTGGGCAGCACCCGCCTACCAGCTGCTTACTCGGATGGCCCTGGAGGGTGCCTCTGCAGTGGAGGGAGGGGAAGGGAAGGGAAGGGCTGCCCCCCACCCCAACATACAGCTTGCTGGCAGCTTGGATCCTGTCTGTGGAGAGGCAGGCAGGTTCCATGGGAAAAGGAGAAACAGGATCAGGCCACTCACTGCTTTTTTTGTTTTCTTCTCACAGAGCCTGTCTGCACAAGCTGCCCCTGAGCTGTGCGGCCCTTGAGCTGCAGAGGAGCCCAGTCCTTCTGTTTGTGGTGGTGGCATCTCCCCAGGGCCATTCAGGCAGGGGCTAGCTGCATGTGTGCTGCCCCAGCTAGCAGGGAACACCTGCTAAATCCAACTTTTCCCCAAGCCCACACAGGGAGCAGTACCCAGCAGGCTTCCAGTGTGCAGGCTTGGGGAAGATTTGGATGCTGTCTGTGAGCTAGGGCAGCACCTTGCCTGGGGGGCCCCAGGAGGGGTGCTGCCACCATGGAGGGAAGGACCAGGTGCCCCCACAGCTCAGGGGCCTCCTGGCTTGACAGCAGCTTGAACAGGCAGGCTCTGCTGG
>NW_017729032.1:233382256-233389746 GCF_001723915.1 Gavialis gangeticus
AAAAAAAAAAAAAAAAAAAAAAAGGATCAGGCCACTTGTTGTAACAGTGATGGAAGCCCCCAAATTGAAATGGTGTGTTTTCAATTATCACAATTAAAAACCCATGGTTTTAATTTAGGCGTCTAAGCCTCCCATCACAAGTACAAGCACCCAGAAGTGCTGAATAAAGGGGAATAATCACTTTCCTTGAACTGCTGACATTCCTACCGACGCAGTCCAGTATGCTCTCAGCCTTCTGGCAACAAGGGCACCATAGGCAACACATTGTGGGTGCACATGCAGCCCCTGAGCTTGGTGGTGCACCTCCTGCAAAAAAGGCATTGTTGACACTGCCAGCAGCACCTGCAGGCAGTCACTGCTTGCCACCTCCCTCCCTTCCTGCCCCCTGCTGCCAGTGGCATCTGTGGGCAGTCTGCGATTGCCACTGGCCACCATTGCCAGTGGTGTCTGCATGTAGTTGCTACCCCCCACCCGTGCCATGGCTGCCTGCAGGAGCTCCCTGCTATGCTTCCACTGCTGACAGCACTGCCACCTCCTGCAGGAGCTTGCCGTGCCCCCCCCAGCCTCCAGGGGCATGAGGTGTTCATGAAGGGCACACTCTTGGCTCATATTTAGCTTATTGTCCACTGTAACCCCCAGGTCCTTCTCTACAGAGCTACTGCTCAGGCAGTCAGCCCCCAGCCTGTACTGGTGCATGGGACTGTTTCATCCTAAGTGCAGGACTGTGCACTTGTTGAACCTCATAAGATTCCTTTTGGCCCAATCCTCCAATTTTTCTAGGTCACTCAGAATCTTAGCCCTACCCTCCAGCGTATCTACTACTCACCCCAGCTTGGTGTCATCTGCAAACTTGCCAAGGGTGCACTCCATGCCATCTTCCAGGTCATTGATGAAGACATGGAACAAAACCAGCCCCAGGACTGACCCCTGGGACACTCCACTTGATACCAGCTGCCAACTATACAGCGAGCCATTTATTACTACCTCCCCAAGCCCAATATTCCAGTTAGTTTTCTATCCACCTTACAGTCCATTTATCCAGCCTATAATTCCTTAGCTTGCCTGTAAGAATGTTGTGGGAGACCATATCAAAAGCCTTGCTTAAACACCAAAAAACCAACATTCACTGACCTCCCTGCATCCACAGAGCCAGTCACCTCATCCTAGGAGGCAATCAGGTTGATCAGGCATGAGTTGCCCTTGGTGAACCTATATCAGCTGTTCCTAATCACCCTTCTCCAAGTGCTTAGAAAGTGATTCCTTGAGGTTCTGCTCCATGATTTTTCCAGGGACTGAGGTGAGGCCAACTGGCCTGTAGTTCCCTGGATCTTCTTTTCCCCTTTCATAAATATGGGTACTATGCTTGCCCTCCTCCAGTCATCCAGGACTGATCCTGATAGCCATGAGTTTTCAAAAAGATTATGGCCAGTGGCTCTGCAGTTTCATCAGGCAACTCCCTCTACCCTTGGGTGCATCCCATCCAGCCTCATGGACTTGGACATGTACAGCTTGTCTACCTAGTCCTTAACCTTTTCTTTCACTACTGTTGGCTGCTCACCTCCTCCCCAGACTGTTCTGCCTGGTGCAGTAGTCTGGGAACTGACTTTGCCTGTTAAACCTGAGGTGAAAAAAAGACATTCCCCTCCTCTTAAAAGCTAGGGGAAAGTTTCACCTATTTAAGATCTCCATTTTTCCTCTCTGGAGATGATTCAAGTCAAGACTATTGTAGTCATCACACAAGAACCTTCCATAATCCTTGCAGTGCTACCAAAAATAGGACAGAAAAAAAAAATCTGACTCTGCTCTGGAAAAACATAAATTACTAGAGGGGGATCCCCAGATAAAAAGTTTCCCTGCATAAAGAGCAGAGACACACACTCACACCATTTAATATTTTTTTTTTTTTTATACTTACCCTGAGTCAGTGAACTAGAACTAACTTATAAAGGGAAGATAGAAAAAAAAAAAAAAGAACCATGCCGTACATAGCTGGCCAAGAGTGACTTATGTGTCAATATAATTGTAGTTTACAAGTATCAAGGAGGGAAATTGTTTGGCATCATCCATGGAGAAAATTGTCTTCTTTTTTGTTGTTGTTCAATTTATTACTTATGAATTCTTTGTTACAAATAAGTTAACCCTTGTCACTGTATCATTTATAAAAAATTGTATGATACACAGAAGAACGCCAAACAACCATGATCCAAGCAACCTCACATTGTTGCCTGTGTTTCTGCAGTGTATCCTTCTCTTTAGGTTCTTTAAAAAAAGAAAAGAAATAAAAATCTTGCTCCTTTGATCAAAAGAAAGTCTTGCTGTTTGTGAGAAATTAAATGTTTCTAAATTTCTGAATGCTAGCAAAGAACTTTAAATACTATCCTTTTGTTACCCTTTTCAGTCATCTTTACAGAGTTCGCTGATCAACTGTTTTCAGATAGGGTTCATGTGGTTACAATCATTTGTTATATTTTGATACCAGGTCTTAGTATGAGAGAGTCTACAAAGGAAAAACAAGTCTTGAGAAAACTCTGTACACATGAAACTCTTTCAGGCAGCTAAACCTCATGAAGCTGAGTTATTAAAAAAAAAAAAAAAAAAAAAAGTTGTCTTTACATCATAAAAGGATGACTAATTAGTCAGTTTTTAAAAATATGCCCCTTCAGGCTTTTCAATATCTTTTACTGAGAAACATTAAATTAGGGCAAATACAAATCACAGCAAGTGGTATGCAATAGTGAAAGTATACATTATACATTCAATCCCAAGTAATTAAGTCGGGACATTCTGCAATGACAGAAGATCTATGCACCCGTGCCACTTCAAACATTCAGGATTTTCCACCATTCTGCTAGTATTTCAGCATCCACAGATTATTAAAGATGAAATAATCATGTGAAAACTCAGTACTCTCCAGTAAACATCTATCAAACTCTGTTTATGAAGGGCTTGTCAGCGTGAGAAAGTTACACTAATAAATTCGGCTAGGTTTGAAATGGATTTAGTTAAACTATGGTGTGTCTGCTTACAGATGTGGAAAAAAAAAAACCCAAGAACAAAAAACAAACAAAAAACCCCTAGAAAACTCCCTGCCCTCCCCAGCACTTGACTTTCAGTGCTGAATGCAGTGTATGCCCAGAAAAGGCATCTCACTAGTCTGACCAAGCTTGCCCAACCTCTGGATAGATTGCACACTTCAGTGTGGTTTGTTGGCATTTTAAAAAAAGTCCAAAAAAGCCACACTGAAGTTCCCACTCTATAAAATGCTAGGGACCTGGGTCAAACTAACACACTTCTTTTTCTGGTAAAGTGCTTTTTTTTGTTTTGTTTCCCTCCTGCCCCCTCCATCTGTCAGTGCCCTATGGCCAAGTACAGATAGTCAAAAAGCCCAAGGTTGAATCAATTCAACTTTTGCAGGTTAGTCTAAGCTACATAGATTGAACTGAGAAACAAAGTGAAAAGACATTCACTTTTTGATTCTAGAAGTGCAGCCACATGCCTGCAGGGGCCCAGGCTAGAAACTGAGGGATGGTAGAACCAGCCCTCCCTTCCCTTCTGCAGTAGCCTGAAGGCTAGAAGAAAGCTGGGAGAGAAGCCCTGCTGGCTTCCCCACCTTCCTGCTTCAATGGGGAGGGGGGTGACCAGGCCCCAGCAGGCCCAGTAAGTATGACTGGGGAGGAGGTTTTAACCCCCACACCGGCCTGCACAGACTCCAACCATGGTGTCCCTGGAAAGGGAGGAGCAGAACCACCCCTGCCAGGCTTTCCCCTTGCTCCCCACTGGAGTGGAGGGTGTGGGTGCAGCCAGACCCTGGCCCAGGCCAGCAGCAGAAGGAAGGGGAGAGGGTTCAAATTCCCTCTCCCACCAGCATGGACCCAAACTAGGATTTGTTTGGCAGAGATGCAGCAGTCTCTGCCTGGCTTTTCCCTGCTTGTAGCTCAAGTTGCTTCCCCCTCTGCCTCATTCTGTTGGCCTAGACCCAGGATCTGGTCACCACCCCCCACCCTTTGCTCTAGTGGCAAGTGGGGGAAAAGCCTGTGAGAGGCTGCTCTGCCTGTGCCAGGCAGACCCAGCTGCAGTCCTAAGCCAGGTCTCCCACACCCACCCTCTTCTCAGCCAGCTGGAGTAGTAATAGTGCTCCAGCTAGGGAGCCGAGGGGCAGGGCCAACCCTGCTCTCTGGAGCAGATAGCACAGCCCAGCCCGGGGCTGCAAAGCATCTTGGGATGCTGGGGGACTTGAACCACGAAGGTATCTGGGACAGAAGTTCCATAAACCAGTTTGACCTAAATCAGTTAAATCTTATTCAACCTGGTTTATCTTAAAACAGTTTCAGCCATTTTGAAAACATTTTATGTGCACTGAGCTTCTGTTCTATTACAGGTTTAAACTAGTTTCTGATCACTTAAACTGGCTTGTATGTAACTTCTGTCCCTAGTCCATGTGTACACTTTTGTGTTCATTTAAGGCTGCTGCAGGTCAATTTGATTTAAATTGATTCCTTATCAACTTACTCAGTACAGCCTCCTTAAACTGACATGCACAACTTAAGATGCATGTACAGGAGATTGTACTGGTTTAACTAAAGCTATTTATAATCTAATTGAGTAAAATTGGTATAGTTTTCTGATGCAGACTAGGCCTGAGCTTGTACCCACATAATCAAGATGAAATTAACCAAATGTTCCAGCTCTACCAGTAACAGAACTATTAAAAGTTATTCTACACTACTGTAAAACCCCCAACTTAAAAAAAAAAAAAGAAATTAGCCATAACTGTAACTGTGCTCTTTAGAAGAACCAAGATTCATTTTATGTTATGAATGCACTATAGGATCACCAAGTCAACTTACAGCCAGGGATCTGGGTTTTCCGTTTGCCACAGAAAAAAAAAAAAAGTGGATTTTCTCCCTCTAGCCCTCATGGCTTTCCCCTTGCAGGCTGGCAAAGTTCCAGCCTGCAAGGGGGTGTTTTGGGCTAGGGGAAGTGGGACACAAGGGGCAGAGGGCTCCATGTGTATGCCCACATGAGTGTGGCAGCAAGACAGTGGGATGGAGAGCAGCTCTCTCCTGGTAAGTCTATGAGGGTGGGGGGCAGGGCACAGGCAATGTGTTGGGGAGGCAGTGGGGCATAGGTGATTTGGCAGGGGGCTGGAGAAGCACAGATAAGGTGCCCCCCCCCCCAGATTTCTGTGACCACAGAAGCAGGGCACAGGGCTGCAGCCTGGCTGGACGAGCTCCAGGCAAGAGCCACCTATGTGCCTAGTAGGTGGGACCCAGCATGGGAGTGCTGCGCCACCATGGCTGCAAGGTGTGGTTCCTCCTGCCTGCCCAGCAGCATCAGGGGGACAACTCTACACCACTGCTGCTGTACCTCACCTTGGCAGCCATGCTAGTGTAGTGCTCCTTCCCAAGGTGGAAATTCCAGGGCCTGAGTCCAAGTCATAGGCTAAGTCAGGTTCCTAGGGTCAAAGACCAAACCAACAGGAATTTTCAATGAGCCAGAGTCCAGAAGCAGAGCCAAATGTCAGAAAAACCACAGGGTCCAGGGAGGTTTCTTTTTTAAAATTATGAAAATAGCAAACAGCTTTTTCTTATCCCTTTGTAAACTTTGCAGTCTCTTTAACCACTTATATTCCTATTTTCCTGAACCTCCTTCCTCCCCTGTTCCCCTTACCCTATACTCAAAACTATACTACAGAAGTTAGTAAGACAATAATTCTGTTTTATCATGATCAAAATCTGTTCCACAGTTTGCCGCTATGGGTGTGCCCCATTTGTCTCCCCACTAGCCTACTCTTATATTCCATTTCCCCCCACACTGCTACAAGGACCAATGTCCCTGTAGAACTTGCATTAACAATACCTAACCAAATTAAAGGCTTAAAATCAACAGCAACTTACATGTGTAAAGCCCTTAAATAGTATTCTTTATCACACATTAAACACATAAAAGAATACCATACACTTCCTGGTGGACACTCTAAAAGTTAACATCTCAGACACTATGCTTTTTTTTCCTCTTGTAAAAATCTAAATCTTAATCTTAATTTAGAAACTCAAGACCATTCCTGTCCTGTTGTCCATTAAAACTTAGTCCCAATATCTTCTGTGAAAAGTCCCCAGTCCTTTTTCTTCCATTTCTTCCTGTCTGGGCTCTTCTTTATCCTGGATACTTTAAAAACCTCAGTTCACAGTCCAAATTTCAAACTGTCTTTGATCACAAAAAAAACAGGTTCTTAAAAACTAGAAGGTTCCATGCATTCTACAGGCTTTTTAAGGACACTTTAAATCTGTTCTAAAATGTATGTGCTCTCTAGCCCTTTGGGGGATCAGCACATATAAAACCACATCTTCTGTGAAGGCCTTTGTAAGCTATATTTTGTTCAGTCATTTGTCTACTTTATAGTAGAATCTTCTTGGAGTAAAAGAGTGCCTGAATGTGGGTTATGGATCCCCCCCCACACACACTTCTCCTTAGCACCAAGGAGTCTTGCCCAAGGGCCACATATTGTATTGCTCTCCTGGCCAAGTCCACATATTCCCCTGCCATAATTTTGTCCATGATCCGTTCCTACACCGTCTTTAACATCTTCCAGGGAAGACTGCCTACAGGGGAGACAGAGTCCTTCATCCTCAAGGCTTCCATTGTTTTCCTACTGTTTCTACAAATTGTTGGTTCCAGCCCCTCAACACAGTACCTTCTTAAAAAGGTTTTTATATGTGCATAATGAACTGTGAACCTCCATGGCCATCGCCAAAAAACCAAGCCTTTAGAAACCTTCCACTTTTTTAGAAGCCACCTTGCAAAATACCCAGTAAAACACCCAGCCTGTGTGTGGCTGCTTGTGGATGTGCTCACAATTTTCTGAACTGTGTTAACCAATTTGCATCACACAGTTCAAATCAAATTTCAATTTGAATGAAGTGTTAATAGATGATCATTGACCATTAGGGAGGTTTTCATGCATTTCTGCCCTTCTGCAGTAGAGACGGGAGGGGGCGTTGGACACTCTTGTAAGTAAGCAACAGCAAGACCCATCCTATGTACGTGTTACTTAACGCAGATTAAAATTACCCACTTTGGATTGCCCTAGTCTGCATTAAGATTAATCCTCATTCAATAAGGATTAATTAATTCAGACTGAAGCCAGTTTTAATTTAGACTACAGACATCCATGTGTATATAGTGATGGCTGTAGTCTGGATTAAACCTAGAAACATGTAACATCTATAAACAGCCTGCCTATCCCCTTGCACCACAACTCAGCAGCATGTGCTCATATAGTTCACATACACAAATAGGCATATATCCAGGAGTCCTTATTGACCTGTAAAATAATCAATAAAAACAAAAAACAAAACATAGCTTTAATCATTGCTACCCACTCCCCTGCGTGATAAAACTCTCCCTAACCAGAGCCTTAGGAGCTGTCCAACTTTAGATTCATAGAGTCGGAAGGGACCTCAGTGGGCCATCTAGTCCGACTCCCTGCC
>NW_017729032.1:233394746-233395514 GCF_001723915.1 Gavialis gangeticus
CAAGAAAAGAGTCACCAACCCTGGGGTCATGTGATCCCAGCCAGGTGCATGTCTAGTCTCTTCCTGAAGACCCCCAAGGATGGGGTGAGCACCAACTCCCTTGCAAGCCCATTCCAGATTCTGGCAACCCTGACCGTGAAGAACTTTTTCTTAATGTCCAGCCCGAACCTTCTCTCCAGTACCTTATGGCCATTGTTCCTTGTCGTTCCAGGGGGTGCCCTGGTGAACAGATCATCACCTACTTCATGTTGCTCTCCCCTTATGAATTTTTATGCTGCCACAAGGTCCCCTCTCAGCCTTCTCTTGGAGAGGCTGAAGAGATTAAGGTCCCTTAGCCTTTCCGTGTAGGGACTTTCCTGCAGGCCTCTGATCAGGGGAGTGGCTCTTCTTTAGACCCTCTCCAGGTTGTCTGCATCCTGCTTGAACTGTGGTGTCCAGAACTGGACACCATACTCCAGCTGTGGCCTGACCACTGCTGCATAGATGGGAGAATCACTTCCCTGGACCTGTTTGTGAAGCACCTATGGATGCACAACAAGGTGCAACTGGCTCTGCCAACTGCTTCATCACATTGGTGACTCGTGTTCATCCTGGAGTCAACAGTGACTCCAAGATCTTTTTCTGCCTCAGTGGAGCTGAGAAGGTCACCCCCAGCCTGTAGGTATGATGGCAGTTCTTCCTCCCTAGATGCAGCACCTTGCACTTGTCCTTATTGAATTGCATCCTGTCACTCTCTGCCCACTTCCCCAGCCTGTCTAGGTCATCTTG
>NW_017729032.1:233400514-233402813 GCF_001723915.1 Gavialis gangeticus
AAAGTAGCCTTTCAGCCTGTTGGTATGATAGCAGCTCTTCGTCTCTAGACAAGTGCAAGGTGCTGCATCCTTATTGAATTGCATCCTGTTGCTATCTGCCCACTTCCCCAACCTGTCTAGGTCGGCCTGGATCTGGTTCCTCCTCTCCAGGGTGTTAGCTGCACCCCATAATTTTGTGTCATTTGCAAGTTCGGACAGGGTGCTTTCCACCCCTTCATCCAGATCACTGATGAAGATGTTGAACAGCACAGGCCCCAGGACTGAGCCCTGAGGGACTCCACTGCCCACATCTTTCCAGGTGGACACTGACCCATCCACTACCACCCTGAGTGCAACCCTTGAGCCAATTTGCTACCCAGTCTGTGTAATCATCCAAGGCAAATCCCCTCAGTTTATTTATAAGGAAGGTATGGGATACCTTACAAAGGCCTTCTTGAAGTCCAGATAGATCACATAAACCTCAACTCCTCCATCTAAACAATTGGTGGCCTTGTTGTAAAAGGAAACTAGGTTAGCCAGGCAGGACCTGCCTGCTAAAAACCCATGTTGGTTACCCCTCCACATCACATTAGGCAGTGGGCTCCCACAGATGTGCTCCTTGATAGTTTTTTCTAGGATTTTCCCAGGGATGGAAGTAAGGCTGACTCATCTATAATTTCTCAGGTCATCTATAAATTTCTCAGGTCCTCCTTCCTCCCCTTCTTAAGGATTGGGACGACGTTAGCCCTCTTCCAATCATCCGGAACCTGACCCAAGCACCATGAGTGTTCATATATCCTTGCCAGTGGATCAGCTATGACCCCTGCTAATTCCTTCATTACCTGTGGGTGGAGCCCCTCTGGTCCCAGTGATTTGCATACATCCAGTCCCTTCAAGTATCTTTTTACCATGTCGGCACTGACTGTTGGTCGGCTGATGTCCGCTTTGTTGGTGTCCATGATGCATGTTGATGGTTTGTCCAGATTCCCATTTAAGAAGACAGAGGCAAAAAAATCATTGAAGAGCTCAGCTTTGTCCCTGCTATCCATCACTAAGCCCCACTGCCCGTTCTGTATGGGTCCTATGCTACCCCGCAACCTCTTTTTGCTCCCAACATACCTAAAGAAGGACTTTTTATTGTCCTCAATCTCCGACGCTAGCCCGAGTTCTAGAGTTGCCTTGGCCTTCCTGACCAACTCCCTGCAGATGCGGGCCAAAGAAGTATACTTCTCTCTGCTAGCTACCCCCTGCTTCCACTTCCTGTACACCTCTTTTTTAGCCCTCAAGGTATTTTGGATGCCCCTGGTTAGCCAATGAGGCTTCCTGGCCCCCTTGCCTCTGCCATGGGATTGACTCACTCTGAACCCAAAGAATTGTTTCCTTGAGGAATGTTCACCCATCCTGGACCCTCAACACATCTAAATTCTTCACTCTTAGCATCCTGCTAACCAATCTCCTGAATCCATTAAAAAAAAGTCATCTTTTTTTAAAGTTTAGCACCCATGCGCTGCTGGGTATAATGCCCACCCTTTGCTGCATAGTGAATATAATCATTTAGTGATTGCTGTCCCCTAAGTTTCTTTGAGTCCACAGGTCCCCCACCAGGTCACCCCCTGTGGCCAACACCAAGTCAAGCAAGGTGTTGCCCCTGGTGGGACACCTTACCTCTTGTGTTAGGTGGAGGTCCTGAACACAGGTTAAGAACCTGCAAGAGCAGTTAGATCTAGCTGACTGCTCCTCCCAGAATGCATCTGGGTAGTTAAGGTCCCCCATGACTACCATATCGCTAGACCTCACGGACTCTTTGAGCTGCTTGGAAAGTTCCTGGTCTAGCTCATCATCCTGGTGCAGTGGCCTGTAGTAGACCGCCACCACCAGATCCCTTTCACCCCGATGACTTTGTTCTGGATCTTTTCCCATTCCTGGTTTCTCATCATCCTTCTATCAAATAAAACCCCCAACACTTCAATTTCCTCAGCTGTCACCTGCACCCCCCAACTTCAACATAATCACCCATTTTACCCACCACCATTACTGTACTTTTGTTTCAGCTAGCCAGTTCCCCATATCTTTGGGTATTCCCCACTACCCATTCTAGAGAGAGTCTATCCCTTACCACAACATTGGTATCATCCATATACTGCTCTGCTTTTTTTTTTTTTGCTCTTCTCTATTTGGCAATGGGACCTTCTCTAATGACTGTGTCCCATCTAAGTGTCTGTGCCTATGGCTCCATAGCACAAATAAAAAATTCTGGGGACTGCTGTCATATCCCAGACTGAATATTAAAAAAAAAAAAAAAAAAAAAAAAAAAAAAAAA
>NW_017729032.1:233403264-233408205 GCF_001723915.1 Gavialis gangeticus
AAGACTTGTTTGGGTGACCATTTAAGATCTGTCTAGCAGCGTCTTGGTATAAAAATCTTGATCCAACTCACCAATCCATTAGATAAACCCACTGCACCTAAAGCCTCAAAAAACCCCAACCCCACCCCCCAAAAAAACCCCTAACATAAAACCTTGCTTGCCAGTCTATCACGCACCTTTTCTAAGTCTAAGTTCATAAGGACTATGTTCAACTTTTTATCCTTACAATACATTCCAGCAGTCCTTATCATTCTTAATATGTCTGAAATATGCTGCCTCGGTGCTACACAGGTCTGACTGCCATGTGTAACATCTGCCAACACTTTTTTTTAAAATCCATAAAACCAGCAGGTTTGCTAAAATCATGTAATCTGTATATAGAAGTGCTGTCTACAGTTACTCAGGGAATCACCATCCTCATTTTTTGTATGAGGAAACAACCACTCCCATGTTTTAAAGTCTTGATCCACCTGACCATCCCCTCCCAGAGCACCTTTTTAAAAAGGTCAATCAGGTGTGGCCCCACCAAAGCCCAAAGCCTTTGGTAAAATAGAGTTTGCAGGCCATCCTAACCTAGGGTTTTACCCCTCTTAAATGTCCTCAAATATTCCCCTGCTTCCTCTCTGTCCCTTCCTTCATCTTTGCTGCATCTGCCTGATTCACCTCCATCTCTGCCTCCCTTCTTCTCATCCTTCTGTGTCTCACTACCATAAAAAAAAAAACAAAAAACAAAAACCTCTTGCTTTGTTTTACTCTTCGCCACCATTCCCAGTTTTAAAAAAAAAAAATTGATTAAGCTTTTCTGAGCCCCTATACAGCTCTGTAAAACACTCTGTAAATCCTCACACACCTCCTACTCCAAAGTGTGTTGAATTTTCATAAGCTCCTGCCCCTCATGCTGCTCTGCTCTGCCCCCACCTCCACTTTAACATAAAATGATCTGTAAAACCCATGGGTAAAGCCTTCTTCTTGACCACTTTAAAATCCTTTGAGATACAAAAAAACCCAATCAATGTCAAAGCACACCTGCTCTTTGGGGTGCACTTGTCACCATTTTTTCCTCTCTCATGAACATCTTTAGAAACTTCTTTTTTTAAAATATTAAAAAAGCAAATTTCTTATCCAAGCTCAGGGCCTCTCCTCTTTTTTATCTACCCTTTGCTTCTGTCAGACAGTTACAATCCCCACCCACCCCCAAAATGCAAAAAACTCTAGAACTCTTGGTTCAGAAATGATACCTTTTATTAGGCCAACTAAGCAATCACAACCCCCCCGCCACCTCTAAAAAATAAAAATAAAAATAAATTTTTTGCAAGGTTTCAGGTACCCTCACCCTTCTTCAGGCTGAGGACAATTCCAGGACGGTAAAAATCCTTATAGGTAGAAAATAAACTTAATTTTGCACAGGGGAATTTTGAGGCCAGAAGTCTGTTCCCCTGGGTTTTTGAGAGTCTTTTGTGTGACTTGCTCTTTGATATGCAGTTAAGGCTGTTCTCATCCCTAGAGGTGTCAGGTGTCAGAGAGGCAGGGAGGCTCAAAAACAAAAAAACAAACAAACAAAAAAAATCTTTCCTTCTTGTTCAGCAGTGAAGTTTATATTTCCCCAAAATTGGCTAGAATACAGCATTTTCCATGTTTTGGGGATGTATTTGGTAGCCAAACGCGTCAGGAATGTATTTTGTCCATGTTTCAGGGATGTATTTCATCTCAGACCAACATGGTTACCAAATACATCCCACCCTCCCCAGGGCCTTCTGCTCACCAAATTGCCATTTTCCTAAAGATCTGGCACCTGGCCTCTCTGGAGGGGTGGAGACATTAAAAAGTTCTATTTCTGTTCCTCCCTCCTCCACTGTGATGTACAACCATCTGCCACCATTACCTCTACACTCATCATTTTCACCTGGGCACTTTTGATTAAAGTTGCCACCCCTGCCCCACTATTTACATGAGTACCCAAACACCACAAGGACCCCCACCTCCATTTCCTCTCAAAACGGTTATTTAGCAGCTCTTGCAAGCACAAGATACCTGCATTCACTCTGACCAGGAAGGGCTCCACTAAGTCACATGGCTTCCAACTAAAAAACACATGTCCCATTCAACAGTGTCACTCTTAAAACAATAATTAAAAAGGCATTAAGATATCCCTTCTTAAACATCTGCCTCGTTACTCCTGTTTGAGCTGTACTTCTCCTTTACACAGATTCCATTTGCCTCCTCTAAATGTTTGATTCCTTGTTTCCCTATGAGCTCCTCCACTGATTTACTACTCCACCTCTCTAGTCTCTCCGTCACCTAGTCCAGGGCAAAAACTGAGACATCTCTGGTAGTCAGGAGAAATCCAGCTCCTCCCCAGATCCCATGTCTCTGTTTATCTTGGACTTCATCCTTTTTCTCCTCTTTCCTGCCCATTTTGCTCCTTCTTCCTCCTGCCCCAATTCTTCCCTTTCCTTCACCTCTCCCTGCTGCTCTTGCTCACCTTCCTTCCTGGTTTCACTTCCCTCTTGGTGCTCCACTCCCCCTAGGTCTTCTGTGTCTGTCTCCTCCTCCAGATTTTCTGTCCCTTGAACCATTTCTTCTATGTTAACATAACCTCAAGGCCGTCTGTGGCAGGACTGGCTCCGAGGACAGATGTGGCACCCCCTAGCAGCTGAACTAATCCTGCCTCCACTCCAGCTTCCCAAGGGAACTTCCTCATCATCCCACCTGTTACATGGGAGCTGTATTTTATATTTGGAGGCAATTCCACAGATTCCTTGAGAATCCACCAGGTCTACATTTGGTTTAGCTTCTCCTGCTTCACCAGACCCCTCACTCTAGTTTGTGGCCATGGATCCCAAAGTCTGGTATCACCACTCTATGCCTCACTGGCACCTGCTCCTGTCTAGCTTCACCTTCAGGTGAGTTAGTGCCTGAAGACACTGATCAGGCCAGTAGGGCCTGATCAGTGTCATAGTTTCATAGATTTAGGGTCGGAAGGGACCTAGTAGATCTTCTAGCCCGACCCCCCGCCAGGGCGGGAGAACAACAAAACCCCAAAACAAAAAACGGGACTCAAATGAGTCCAGCCAGGTAGGCATCCAGCCTCTTCTTAAAGACCCCCAGGGTAGGGGCCAGCACCACTTCCCTTGGAAGTTGGTTCCAGCTCCCAGCCGCCCTAACTGTGAAGTAGTTTTTGCCGATGTCCAATCTATACCTCCTCTCCATCAGCTTGTGCCCATTACTCCTTGTTATGCCAGCGGGCGCTAGGGGAAACAGCGTCTCCCCCAAACCCTTCTGGTCCCCCCTAGTGAGTTTATAGACGGTCACCAGGTCCCCCCTCAGCCTTCTCTTGTGGAGGCTGAATAGGTTCAGGTCCCGCAGTCTCTCACTGTAGGGTCTGCCCTGTTGTCCCCGGATCATGCGGGTGGCCCTCCTCTGGACCCTCTCCATGTTGTCCACATCCCTCTTGAAATGGGGCGCACAGAACTGGACACAATACTCCAGCTGTGGCCTGACCAGCGTCGCGTAGAGGGGGAGGATCACCTCCTTGGCTCTACTCGAGATGCACCTGTGGATGCACGACAAGGTCCGGTTAGCCCTGCCAACCATGACCTCGCATTGTCGGCCCATGTTCATCTTGCAGTCAATAATGACTCCAAGATCTCTTTCTGCCTCCGTGCTCTCAAGTAGGGAGTTCCCCATTGTGTAAGGGTGCTGCTGGTTCCTACTGCCCAAGTGCAGCACCCTGCACTTGTCCGTATTGAAACACATCCTGTTCCTGTTAGCCCACCCCTGTAACCTATCCAGATCCTTCTGCAGTGTCTTCAGGCACTAACTCACCTGAAGGCTTTAAATTGTGACCCACTTGGCTCTAACTGCCTTATGACCTCTAAAGCCATGCCTGTGCCTCTCACCTGTCACTCTGGATTTAGAGCGAATCCCCTAGCCCTACTTTGCTGCAGCCCCTCCCAAGATCCAGCTTTACTGTGTAGGTCTCAGCCCTCCTGCTTTTGGGCAATCTCCAGCTCTCAGCCCTCTGGGTCCCTGACCCCAGGCTAGGTTGGTATCACAGGGTGCCTATACACTATAATTACAGTGCATTGCAGCAGGTTCAATTAATTGAGTCTGTTGGAGCACGTCAATTACTATGCTCCAGAAGCCTCGTGCATATCAGCACCTCCATGCTTAAAAATGGCAGAGGAGGTGATTTATCTAAAGCTCTTTTGATGAACTTTAAATAAAGTACCTTGCTGCCATTTTTAACCATGGGGACACTGATATACGAGACACTCCAGGTGCTTTATTTAAAGCAACTCCAAGACCCACTCCAATTAAAGCCCCTCCCCCCCTCCAAACACATGTATAAATGCCCACAGAGTGACCCACTGAGTATCCACCATGACCTTGGTCCTCCCCTGCAGCCACAATCCAGCTCCAGTTAAACTTAAATATGAAACACAAGCATCAACCCACCAATTTTGAAAGTGACCTCATGCTCCAATCTCCACCAGTCTCTACTTGCTCCAAACTCCCTCTGGGTTTCAGTTTCCCTGAAGATACCCCTGCAGGCAGGAGCTCCTCTTCTTCAGAGGATCAGGGCTTAACTGGCTGCGCTGGCTTAGGACCTTTTATCTCCCTGAGCTCCTCCTGTTTCCAGTCACATGACTCCCTTTAGCTGTCTTACTGAGCCTGGGTGTCCTTTCTTTTGTCCAATTAGCTGTTTGTTCCACTCTGCTGCAGCTTGCACAACTAAGCTGCTTGTTTTGTGGCTGGCCTAAGCTCAGCTGCTCCCATCATAGAATCATAGAAGTAGGGTCGGAAGGAACCTTGCAGACCTTCAAGTCTGACCCCCTGCCTGGGCGGGAGAAAAGACTGGACTCAAATGAGTCCAGCCAGGTAGGCATCGAGCCTCTTCTTAAAGATCCCCAGGGTAGGAGCCAGCACCACTTCCCTAGG
>NW_017729032.1:233408283-233430560 GCF_001723915.1 Gavialis gangeticus
TAGTTCTTGCAGATGTCTAATCCAAACCTACTCTCTAATAATATGTGTCCATTGTTCCTTGTCATGCCAGGGGGCGCTAGGGGAAACAGTGTCTCCCCTAAACCCTTCTGGTCTCCGCTAGTGAGTTTATAGACAGTCACCAGGTTCCCCCCTCAGCCTTCTCTTGGGAAGGCTGAACAGGTTTAGGTCCCGCAGTCTTTCAACATAGGGTCTGCCCTGTAGTCCCCAGATCATGTGGGTGGCCCTCCTCTGGACCCTTTCAATGTTGTCCACATCCCTCCTGAAATGGGGCGCACAGAACTGGAGGCAGTACTCCAGCTGTGGCCTGACCAGTGTCGCATAGAGGGGGAGGGGGCTCTACCCTGCTGCTCTCCCCTCTTAATGTTACAAGGAGCTTGGTCCCCTGTTATACTGTCTCTCTTGCCCTTCGCTTTGGGGATCCTTTCCACCATTTGTAGTTCTTCTTCATCTGTCTTTTTCCTTAGTTCCTCTTCTTGGGGTCTTGTTCTATTTACAAAGGATGTGGGGCCCATCTGTAATATGTGCCCTTCTTCCACACACATATTACACTTCATTTTACCCCTGCCATATGCCCTTTCTCCCCACACTTAAAACAGGTGGTATAGAGGCAGTGGAGTGCCAGGTGGCTTGCCACCCTGCTGCACACTTTGGGTTGACCAAAGTAAATCACATGTTTGCAATCTACACCCAATGTGATATCAGGGGCAAATGCCAGACCCCTCCTGTGTTCACTGGGTCTGGTTTCAATAACACCCTCCCTCCCATACGCTCCTGTCCATATGCCAAAAATGTCATGCACTTTGTCCACACAATCCACCCACTCACAATACATTTCTAACCATGTTTCCATGTCTTGCAGCTGAACTAGATCAGAGAACATCCTGATCATGACCACCTGTTCTCTTACCTTTTCCAAACCCACAGCCTTTATCCAGCTTAATTCTAGTCTGTTTTGTTCCTCTTAGTACCTTTCACAAACATGTTCCTATGCTCCGGTATTGCTTAAACACAACTCCCACATCCTGTTATTTTGAAGCATTATCCAACTATTTAGTCCTTAGGCTACACTTTCAGGACACCAAGTAAAATGTCATACCAAAACTCATATTAGGTCATCTGCAGTCTCTCAGTCCCCTCTTCTGCATCCAGGATTGCTTGTACCAGAAATCATTGTTTGCTGCTTCCTGCTGTCCACTGTCCTTCTGCTATGGTCCATTCACCGTAAACTGAAAACCGCTGTCTGTCCATCATGCCTTATCTTTCGTTTGCCATGGTTTGCTTACCTCCTGGAAGGATCCTCCTTCCAACTGCTGTCATCTGTTGATCAGCCTCCATTCCTCCTCCTCCATCTACCATTGTATTGTTCCACTGTAGATACATAATCTGCCAATCATCATCTGGTCCAGGGTTGTCTACTGCCCTATATCATCTTCTATCTGCCTTGGTTACATCCTTTTTCATCTGCAAAGCCGCTGGATCTGCTTCCCTCACCTAGGGGCATGGAGAACTAGATGATCAGGATGCAGCTGCCTTCTCCTCCATTGCCTTTTGCTACAGCCACTCAGGATCCCTCCCCAGCCTCTCCAGCAAAGATAAAAAAAGCCAAGAAGACTTATCACAGCAGTTCTTCAAGCAGAAGTGTTAGCTGACTTGCAGTCTGCTGCCACAAGTAGTCTTAAAAGGGGAAGCTGCTCTCCTCAGTAGCCAATCAGGAAGTCCTAGAAGTGGCCAGCTGGTCCATCAGCCAAATTAGGTCTGTCAGTGAAAGCTTCACAAACCTTTCAGGTTTGGCCAGGGGGACAATTAGTCTAGGCTTGGCTGCCTATTAGGGGCCTTAACACTACCCACCATATGGCTCTACCTCCCAGGTGCCCCGTATCCTTCTGACACTCCAAGTATTTTGTTGTCTCTCTGTGGAACATGACGCTACTTTTTCCTTCTTTACCTTCAGTAGGGTGAAAATTTCTTTAGATCACCTGAAAGGACAAGTCCAGGCCTGAGGGGCTCCTGGGATGGAGCTAGGACCAAAGAGGAAGCCAGCCTGAGAAGGTCTAGATCCAGGGATGGAACCAGGAGTGGAGTGGGACCTGGGGCCAGGACTGGAGCAGGGGTCAGAGGTGGAGCTAAAACTGGGATTAGAGTGGGGGCCAGAGCCAGGGCTGGGGCTGGAGCTATCATTCCAACCCCAAGCAGCTTTCATTCTTGGCTGTACAAGGGCCCACCTTCCACATGAGGTATGGTGGGTATCACCCTTCAGTCTAGTGGTCACCCTCTGTAGCAGTTGTGCTCAACCTCTTTGTCTGGTGGACTGAACGGGCATTGCCCAGTCCTTCTGTGGGGAAAATCCAGCTGGTAGTCCCGATCAGATGCCTGGGGCTGGCATGGCAGGACCCCATCTTGCCCAACCTGTCCCTGCAGCTGGAAGGGGGTTTGTTCTGGCCCCACAGAGGGGAAATGGGGCTTGACATGGCTCTAGCCCAGCCCCACAGAGAGGGAGGTGTCTTGACTTGGCCCCAGTGTGGCCTCACAAAGCAGGGAGGAGGTCTGACCTGGCCCCAACCCTGTCCTGTTCAGGGTGGAGGTGCAGCCCAGACCCATGGGGGAAAGGGAGCATGGTCCAGCCCCATCGTGGCTGTGTGGAGGGAAGGCAGCAGTGGCCTGGCTCTAATCCTCTGTGGGCTTGGGAATTAAACAGCAGAGGAGGGTTGCCATATATATTACCTACTATTGTTCCCCAGTCACCAAATTTTCTGATCTGTGGGGAGCCCTGCTAGCCAGATGCCATGTCTGTGTGGGCCTCAGCTGGCCTGCGGGCTGGAGGTTGATCACCCCTTCTCTACAGCGTGGCAGTTAGGGAATTCTGCTAATAGAGAGCAATATGGATTTGAATCCTCTCCTGTTGAAGCATCACTAAACCCTACTCCTCTGCTCTAATCACCAAGGTATTGCAGTAAAAGGTAAGCACGCCTCCACACACACATCTTTGAATGAAAATGTTGTGGTGTTTTTTGCTGAACTCAGTCTTTGTCAGTACGCATTGTGTGCGCTCTGAGAATACCTAACAGAACAGGGCCATCATGGAACTTAAACCATCTAGGTTCAGGATCATACTGGGGTTAAAGAGTAGCTAAGCACTAGCTTCTCACACCACGGCAGTTCTGGGCATGCCTAGAGGGCAGAATTACATGCTTGTTTCAGGTCAAAAAAGGAGGTCCTTACCGGGTTAAGTGCCTCCAGTATCAGGCAGCTGCTGTGCAGGGTTTCTTTGTTTTTGATTTTTCCAATCACACTGTAGATGCCTAAAATCTTCCTTTTGTGCCTTGTAACTTAAAGTGGAAAGACTGATGCACCGGGGAGGTTTTTTTTTTTCTGTGTGGCATAATAATATTGCTGACTCCAAACATGTAAAGCGTGTGAATCCACTCTCCCCAAAACTTGTGACTGGCTTAAAAAAAGGCGTAATTTTAAATAGTAATTTTGAGGTTCTTTGCTTTTACCTCCTGGTTTTTGAGCTTTTAGGTTGTGCTTTGGTCATATTTTCCACAAGCATAAAGGGATAGTAACTTTCTCTTTTCATATAATATTACAGATCTGAGGAAAACACTGAAATTTGTGAGATGTGAGATAAAATTGTAAGAACTGATAACGCAGCTGGGGCAAAGCTGATAGCAGAGCCTTTTGTTGCTTCCTATAGCACAATAGCTCTCCCTTTAGGCATATGAGGACATTGGGGGCATTTCAGGAACAAGACAGGGAAGAGGGGATAATATATGTTAGGTCCACATAGAATCAGAGAGGTGTGAATGGCTCCTGTCAGTTGTCTCTTCTCCATTTAACTTGAGCTGTGCTGGGTGCAATGGAGGATAAAGCCCCGAGTCTTTAATTCACATGTTGAACTGCATTGCTCCTTCCCGCAAGCTGGCTACAGGTCCTGCCTACTTCACCGTGTAAATCCCAGATCATCCATGCAGAGTTCTAGGTTTCTGCAGGAATTCTGGCTTCTGCCATCTTCCCCATCCTTGGGATAGACAATTGTAACCCCAAATGGGAATGGCAACTGAGGAAAACACATTCATGAATGTCCTGGGCCCTAAGGGACTGTATCCTCCCTTTTGTATCATCACAATCCCTAAGGTCAGCTGAGAGCAGCCTCCTGCAAGTTCCATCTTTGCACTAAGGTTGTTCTGAGTAGTCATTGCTCAGCTTTGGAAACCCCTTCCTCCTGGGGCTCACCATCATCTGTGCTTCCACTTCTTCTGGAAGCATTATAAGACTTTTTAATTTGGGCCGGCTTTTACCAGGTAGATTTAAGTTCTGGGTTTTTTTGGGGGATGTTGTGGGGGAGGAAGGGGGTGGGGTCACTTTATTACTTATTATTTTATTTTAATATTGTGTGTAGTTTTATAATTTCTCATACTTTTTATTGTAAGCTGCCTTCCTGGGAGAGGGAAGTCTCTATATCAAAGAAATAAATATGTGAAAACTCCCTGAGAAGTTAGGAAGAAAATAGAAAGACTGCTTAAAAGTTGCTTGACTGCTATTTGTGTACCAAATAAGGCAACTGAACAAAGGTCATCATGTCTCATCCTATTACATCAGCGCCCTTTCAAAATACATTGTGTCCCTTCAAGTTGTGTCACATCAAGAGCTGGTTGAATACTTCGTTGTGACTAATATTCATAGCTAATTTAACTTTCCTCTACTGGTACGTCATCTGTGAACTGATTCTTATTTCTGAAGACTTATTTGTTCTTTGTTAACTGTTACTTGATAACATTGGAAGAATAATTTTCTGAAATTGTTTTATTTCATTATTCATATGGGTAGGCTGGTCACATACGTCACATGCTATTTTTTTTTTTCTGCATACATGCCAATTATTTTTTCCGACAGAAAAAATTGCAAGTGGCAAGAACTCTGGTTTAATTCTAAGTCCCTGTTTTAACAGGGGGATAACTGTGCCTTATCGAACACATATAAAACACAAAAAGCCCCCAGAATTTTCCCAAATATTAGAAAGAATAAGAACCTCTTCACACAAATGTAAAAATTTTGTATTTAAGAATGGTCACAAACATAGCGTGAGCAAGATCACTTCATCACAGTATCTGATGAAGTGAGCTTGGGTTCACAAACACTTTTGCTATTCATCTAGTTAGTCTGTGAGGTACATGTAGTTAGTCTATGAGGTATAAATATAGCCTGCTTTCTGCTTAACTTCAGATGAACATGGTTAATTATCTCTCTTTGAACAAGAAGAGACAAACAGTGGTTTACAATCTGAATGCATGCTCATGAGCTCTACTTCGCAGAACTCAAACAGCTACAGGGAAATCCCTTTCCATCTCACAGCTTAGGACTAAAACTCACAGTTCACCACAAGAGGACTCTCTCCTCATTTAAATGAAGATGACAACTCTCCAATGAGGGGTACAAAACTATATTCTTTAGAGACAGCCATCCAAGTTGCTTGCAGGTAACACTTAGGAAAATGCTTAGACACATGGACAGTCGCAGTTGCTCAGTGTGGCTTAAAATGGACAGAGATTTCTGAAGAACGTTTGCTTCAGTTAACCCATCTGTAAAATCAAAATTTTCAAATTCACTAAAAAAAATCCCATTCTCTTCTAATACATGTTATGTTTTATAGGATTGACTTGTGCATGGGAGTATTGTATAGCAATAAGAGCATTTCAGGCTATTACTACTACAGTCTCCAAAATGTTTAATTTACCTTCTGCTTCTTTCCATGCTTTCCCACTGATATCCCCTCAAAACTTACACATTGCTCACTTCTATTAATATAACTCAGTTATATCTGATATCTCAGGATCAAATTCTAACCTCAATTATGTTTGGACTCATTGTAAGAGAGGGCTGAACTTAACCTGATATTACACATGTTCAACCAAGGCAGAGGGGCAGGAGAGGAGGTTGTGTATAGGTTGCTAGATTGTGGAATTTAAAAAAAAAAATGTCAGGCCATGATCTTGCATTGTAGGGCAGAGTTAGGCTAAGTACAGACATTCAAAAAGCCCAAGGCGGAAGTGATCTCAGTTTTGTGCTTTACTCTAAGCACCTTAAGTTAGGTCAGGAGAGAACAGAACAGACCTTTGTCTGTGCAGGTTGCCTGCATTGGCCAAGGGCAGCGCATTGGAGATGCTCCCACATGCCTCCCAGAAGGCTGCCAGAGAATGCCAAGCACAGTCAAGTAGCCAAACAGCTAGCTAGACCTGATTGGCCAGTGCAGCCCCTCTCCCCAGTCCAGCCCCATCTAGTTGAGGGGGGAAATGGGATGCACTCCCCCAACCTGCACCACCCCACCGGACAGCTCCAGTGTAGAGGCGTGCATCCCATTAACTCCAGCTCTGTTGCATGGGGATGTATCTCCCACTCCAGCCTGTCAGGAGCTGTGATTGCCTTCGCTAGCTGTGCCTCCTCTGGGATCCTCTTGCCTTCCCTCCCTTCTCCTCCAGCCATGGGACAAGCAGTTACACCCAACAGGGACCCTTCTCCTCCCAGGGGTGCAGAGCAGGAGAAACTGCTGGGCAGAGGTGGAGGCAGCCCCTTGGCAGCTGTGGCTTCCTGGCTCCCAGGCTTCAAGCTGACCTCCACTTCCACCCTGCCAGCCTGGGGTTGCCTCGAGTGCCCCCTGCCAGCCCAGGCCTGGCACCTCGGGGAGCCTGAAGATCCCCCTGGCTGCTGCTGAGGGGTGGGAGAGGGGGGAAGAGAGGGGGAAGAAGCACAGGGAAAGAGCAGCACTGGACTAAGCTGCCTTCTGTCAGGCTAAATTTACTCTCAGCCTGGGCACACATGTAAACATGCACCTGGGTACAGTTTAAGCCACCTGAATTTGTGCGCAGAAAATTGAGGTGCGTTAATTGCACATGGAGACACACCCATAGAGTAATATTGACTTAAATGGATGGAATGTTTTTCCACACAAAGAAAATTACAGGATCACAAGGATTTCAGAAATATTGTAATCAGGAATAAATGTGTAAAATAAAGCTTGGGCCTAAATTAAAGAAACAGACAAACACTTAATAGAGATGCTATTCCTCTCTGTTTCTCACTGAAAACAGGTTTTTGGCCTCAAGGATGTGGTTAGTGCAATAATAGGATATTATGGATCTATTGGTTAATAAAAATAATGTCTTTAGGGCCTAATTTAACTGAGGTTAGGGACCTCAGCAGGGAGTTTCACTAGAACAGGTATTGTCCAATCTGGCTCTTCCTTGAAACAATATCAACTACAGATATTTGAGCTATAATAGACCATTTAGTGTCTCATGTTCATATGCTGGGTGCAAGATCCTTTTCTACTTTTACCTTTCTGCTTCATAGATCTATTTATGAATTGAAGAGAGATGATAATTGGTAATACAAATTATAGAAGTCTCTTTAATGCTAGCTATTTAAATAATTAGTCTCAAAATGAGCTCTGGGATATTTTGCATTTTCTTTCTCTTATGTTCTCATAGTAATTGCTGGTCTAGTACACTGTGGATGCATCTACATGTGCATGAATGCACTTTTTCTAATGCACATTAAATTTAGTACTTCCAGTGTGCCAACCACTAAATGAATGCACATTAGGCTGCCATAATGTACAGTAGTACATTTGTACAGTTTTTAAGTGATGCTTAACGTGCAGTAGGCTATTTTACTGAGCATTAGCATAATGTCATGGGGGGGGTTGCACAAAATAGTCTACTGCACATTAAAGTGCATGTGTAGACATGCCCAGTATGTGTCCATTTTGTATCATTTGAGAACATCAGCTTGTATATAATTTCTTTACAAATGTTTAACTCATTAATCTGAGACACTATTTATAATATTTCACCTCTTTTCTGGCTGTAAAATTTTGAACATGCTTTTTAAATATACTTGTACAAATCAAACAGCTGATGAAATAACGGTTTTGCTAGATGTAACTAAATTTAATAAAGAGATGGTAGGCTAAGATACAAAGCCTATTACAATATTAAATTATTTCTAATATTATTAATATTAATAGTATGATTTAGTTTCAAACATGGTAACTTGCATACTTATTTATGGACCTACAAAAGCAACAAGAAAAGCAAAGTACTCTTTTCTGTTAGTCTCTGGATGCTAATTGACAAGCTAAGTCTAAACATGTAATAGGTATAAGGTCCCAGTGATGTCATCTCATTTGAATGGCCTGTAGCAAAAAAAGGAGAAGAAAAAAAAGAAAGATTATTTATACAGATGAACCAGTTATGAAATCATATCTTTTCTAAAGTGTACAAGAGAGGGCTTTCTAACAGAACAATACAACCAAATTTTAAATACCCTGGAGAGCAAAGAACAAGAACTATAGGAAAGGGCACATTATTCTGTTCTCTATTCCACTTCATTGAGAGCAGAGGTTACTTTAATTGCAACTTTTTCAGTTGTCTATGAAGTCTAGGGCTAAGTACAGATGTTCAAAAACCCTGAGGCGCAAGCGCTCTAAGTATTACACTTTATTCAAAGCACTCAAGAGTAGGTCAGGACAGAATAGAACACACTGAACTGTTCAGTGAGGAGGGGGGGACTTGGAGCCTGCCTGCACTGGTTAAGGTCAGCATCTTGGGGGTGCTCTTGCACACCCGCCAGCAAGCCCCATGGGCTTCCCAGGCACCTGGAGACTCCCTAAAACAGCCAAATAGGCAAGCCATCCATGATTGGCTGCATGGCATGGGGGAACAGTGTCCCCCCTGCTGCTCTGTCAGTGATAGGAGGCAGAGAATCAAAGAGAAGCAAGGCTAGAAGGGACATCCAGGCTGGGCTGGGGATGCCTGAGGGCTGGGATCCAGGTGGGGAAGCCCATCTGTCCAGTGGTGGAAGGGGTAGGCTGGGTATGTGCATTTGGAGGCTGGAGGTGTCTGTCTCACCTGGATCTGCTGTGGATTGGGGGTGAGGAGAGGAGGGGTGCAGAGCAAGATCATTTGGGGCTGGGCTAGACATGGACATGGACACACATACATCTCTGTCTCCCTCACACTCACACAAACACAAAAACACACACACACACACACACACAAGCCTCACTCTCCACAGAGAGTCAGTGGCAGCAGTGGCATCAACTCCACTCCCCTGCCCCACATACCATGGCCCTGCTTAGGGCCAGGCTGGAGACACCCCCTATAAGTACCACTTCCTGCACAGAGCCAGTGGCAGCGGTGGCATAAGATCTGCATCCACCCTATTCCCCAGGCCAGCTGTGAAGCTCTGGCTCACATCTGGACAAAGGGAAGATGTGGGGCTGGGATCAGAAGCTGTCACTGACTTGGGTCAATGACAGTTCAGGGGGATGGGACTGGTCTGGTGCTTGGGCAGAGCAGATAAGCTCTGCACAAGGCTAGAGCACAGTCCTGTACAAAGGCACTTGGGATGCTGGTGGAATGCAACCTACTTTAATGCATGATGGGCAGTGGTACAGACAGTCAAAAAAAGTGCTCTAACCTAAAGTGCTTTAGTTTGATACCACATCCATTGAGGGTTAACTTAAGGTATGATCCACCATTTTTAATGTGCTTTATGGAGGTATAAACATCTGTTTGGTTACAGCTTTAAAGCACTTTCTGTGGCTTAACATGTAATAAGTGTAACTTCTGTATAGATCCATAGGGTGTTTATACACATTCTCCGGGAGGTGAGAGGGGAGGTGTTTTAAATACAGCAGCTCCAGGAGCCGCCGTAATTAAAGCTCCTGGAGCGTCAAGTGTAACCAGCATCCACATGCTGAAAAATGGTGGCAGGAACACTTTAATTAAGGCTTGTTGAATGAGCTTTAGTTAAAGTGCTCCTGCTGCCATTTTTCAGCATGGGGACACTGATACACATGATGCTAGAGTCTGCTGGAGTGCAGTAATTACCACGTTCCAGCAGTCTCGATTAATCAAGTCTGCTCCAACACGCTGTAATTACAGAATGCCGGAGCAGCTACGATATACATGTATAGGCACCCATATATATCAAAGAGCTAGATTAACTTAGACGATGTGTCATGTAGGGGAATAAGGAATGTAAAGGAACTGAGAGGCTATTCATGGTATCCAGGCCCTGTTAATTTACTTCTCTTCTGAACAGTGTGAGATGAGACCAGATGAGGAGGAGCAGGAAATGGGCAAAATACCTTGGCTTCAAACATCTACTGGCTGGCTAGAGAGCTGAGTTGAGGTGGAAGGGTGCTATATTTGGCTGCAGACATAGACCAATAACAGAGGCCTGTCTGAATCAGTTCTTCCCAGGGTGACTTTTGGGTTACTGCAATTTACATGCCCCTACTCAAAGCTATGTTTAAAGTCAGTAACTGGATGCAAAAGCTCCTGACCCTTTCACTATAACTCCAAAAATCCCTGTGTAAAAAAAACACAGTGATATAAGCCATAAGACATATATTTGCAATTGCAATTTTGAATTAATTATATTTAGGAATACCTCAAATTTACAAATGCTAAATTAATGCAGTATTCATCAGAACCACTGCCATGAATATAAACTAAATAAGAATGACAAGACATGTAATATTGGCAGTATACATTTGAACACTGGATATATACTTAAATGCGATGCCCCGAAGCCTTTGAATGTGGTGTCTGCAAGATGTGGCTACTGTTTTGTGGGGGGGCTTTTCATGGAGCAAAAAGAAATAGTTAGCTCAGCAAGTGCGGAGGCGGGAGTGCAATCACAGCAGCATGAGGAATTGTCAAGTTTAACCACCACCTCAAAATCACATGCAGATGCAAAATAAATGCCAGGAGATTTTAACTCACAAAGATAAATGCACCTTCCAGTATTAAAATAATGGTTAAGTTTCAAAATCAAAATGGGAATGTAAATCCCTCCAAAAGACAATTCAGGTATAGACTAAGTGGGAGGAGATTGGGTTGGGTTTGGGGGTTTTTTCACCCCATTAATTTATTATGGTAATTTATTTCACCTTTAAAGCCTTTGCCTCCACAAAACAGGGCAATACTATGGGATGGCAAATGAAGTTCTTGCCTAGTTAGTATAGTAATTAGCGATGGCTTGGTTTCTCACTGAATATTTCAAACATGAAGGTATGGTCATCTAGCCTGCAGCAAAAAAAAAAGTTAAGTTACTTTTAAATATGGTATCTTGCCCACTCTCAAAACCCGTGATGAGTATGAAACAGGGCTACCTATTAAACTGGAAAGGAACTGAATGAATGAGAGAGAAAGAAAGGAAAAATAGTGTTGACACCTCTGCCATTCCAACTGAGACGTACACAGATTAAGCACATGAACTTGAATCAGCAAGTCGGGGTATTGTTTCGGGGGAAAGGAGAAGATAAATCCACGTCCTCTGTAAAAACTACTTTTCTTAACAACCAAGGTTTTCCACTGTTCAATCAGACCCATTGTATTTATTTTAATGGCAAATGCAATTGCAAAAAAGACGGAAATTATTACCACAAAATATCACACACAAGCAACATTCACTATTAGCAATGCATTGAAAAGTAATGGCAATACTTTATTTTCAAGGTCTTCTGAAACCCACAATCAAAAGCAATAATGAACAATCTTACATGACTTAATCTTAAACATGGTAACTTGTCCACTTTCACTAGCTGTGATAAATCTGAAACAGGGCTAGCTGTTAAACTGGGAAACTCTGCATCCAACAGGACTCGTATTATCTGTCCTTGAAACTGTAAGTTCGCCAATGTAGAAATCCTCTCATTATGTATGCATTGTGCAGCACCAATCAAATGGTTGCTACAGAAGTTTATCCAGTTGATCCTAGTAGCCTTTAAAATATGTGAGACACAGTAGAGTCATAGATGGGATGTTTGGTTTAATTTTCAATTAATTTATTTCTGGACTAACATTAAACAAATGTGGTTTTTCCCCACTGACTGCTGGGCAGTAGATTGCAGTGACCACAAGTGGTTGATTAGTTACTGCTTCAGCAGCATGTTTGATTATGTTAGTTAACACATAATATGGACCAGTGGATCTACAAGTTGCCTTACAGACCTTGGATGACTGTAACTACCTGTGGATACCTCATGTGGTTCTTTAATGTACACTATTCTTGTAACTCCTTGCTATATAAAATGTTTGAAAATATATGTTCATAACTTTCTCTTTGATGACCCAGTAAATCTGTGTCACGTTTCTCTCAGGGTTATTTTGATTATGTAGAATCCAAACCATTGTCAGAGACCCTAGCAGGAAGTCCAGACTGGGCTAATTGCCTAGGTAGCCACATCAGCATTGCATTTTTGGCTGACAAACTCTGCCCCAACTAGTTAGTTGACTGGTTGGCTTCTAGACTGGTTGCTGGAAGCTCAGCCTCTGTTTAGTCACAGCTCTAGCAGCAGCCTCCAGGCTAGCCAACAGTTCTGCTCTCTGTATGCTTTGGTGAGCCTCCTAGTCCCTGACCCTGGTTTTGGCTCTGTTCCTGGATTTTGACCTGTGGATTATCCTTTGGGCTTGGCAACTTGACATCTAATTCCCAGACCTAGACTCTGACCTGTGTTGTGGAGTTTGCCCCTAGATTTCCCTCTGGATCTTGTAATTTGGCTTGTGAACTCTGACCCAGCCCCCACCCCTGCCTTCCTTCAGTGGCCTAACCATTAGGCAAGACTGCTTACCACCTGGTCGCTTACGATCATTCATGTCTAGATGGTTCATGAGCTGCTCTGTTGGTAGCAGGTTGCCAAGCAAAGGGTGTGCACGCTAGGTGCTTCCTGCTGCTCTTATTTCAAAGGGTTCCACCTTTGCACTCCTCTGGAGTAGTGCAGAGGTCCCATGCAGCTGACTGAAAAGTAGAGCCCTTTGAAGGAAAACTGCAGCAACTGGCTGAAGTACCTTCACTGTCCCATGTAGGTGTTTGCTGGGTCTGAGCATGCTCCTGGCTAGTTGGGAAACCTTTGCTTTACTGGGATTAAGGACCCTAACCCCATGCCTTGCCTGCGTTTTACTGCATTTGTTTCACAGTAGTGCCCAAAAGTCCCAGTTAGATTATAATGTCTCACATAATGGGGCCCAAAGATATGGGCACTTGTTTCTGTTCTTAAAATAAATCTAAGTCTGCCAGCTTGAAAAAATAAAAGGGATGGAAAACAAGAAAGGAACAGAGAAGTGAAGTAACTAATATAGAATCATAGAAAGTTAGGGTTGGAGGGGACCTCAGGAGGTCATCTAGCCCAACCCCCTGCTCAGAGCAGGACCATCCCCAATTAGATCATTCCAGTCAGGGCTTTGTGCAGCTGGGTCTTAAAAATTGCCAAGGATGGAGATTCCACCACCTCTCTAAAACCCATTCCAGGACTTCATCACCCTCCTAGGCAGAAAGTTTTTCCTAATATCCAACCTAAACCTCCCTTGCTGCAACCTGAGACCATTGCTCCTTGTTCTGTCATCTTCTATCAATGAGAACAGGCTAGCTCCATCTTTTTTGGAACCCCACTTCAGGTAGTTAAATAGCACTAGCACTGAGTGCTATCAAATCCCCACTCAGTCTTCTCGTCTGCAGACTAAATAAGCCCATTTCCCTCAGCCTCTCCTCACAAGTCATGCGCCTCAACCCCCTAACCATTTTTGTTGCCCTCCACTGGACTGTCTCTAACTTGTCCACATCCTTTCTGTAGTGGGGGGCACAAAACTGGACACAGTACTCCAGATGTGGCCTCACCAGTGCTGAACAGAGGGGAAGAATTACTTCCCTTGATCTGCTGGCAATGCTCCTACTAATGCAGCCCAGTATGCCATTAGCCTTCTTGGCAACAAGGGCACACTGCTGGCTCATATTCAGCGTGTTGTCTTCTGTAACCCCCAGGTCCTTTTCTGCAGAGCTGCTGTTTAGCCAGTCAGTCCCCAGCCTGTACTGGTGCATGGGATTGTTCCATCCTAAGTGCAGGACTTTGCACTTGTCCTTGTTGAACTTCATAAGATTCCTTTTGGTTCAATCCTCCAAATTGTTTAGGTTACTCTGAATTCTAGCCCTACCCTCCAGCATATCTGCTGTTCCCTCCAGCTTGGTGTCATCTGTAAACTTTCCGAGAGTACAATATGGGATCACGCAGCAGCTCAGTGGCAGAGAGAGGTACAGAACCCAGATCTTTTGACCCCTACTGGCAGAAAACCTAAGAGTTAATAGCAGGAATTAGAAAAACCGAGATGCAGGAGCCTTGACAGCAGTAATTATAACACATTTTACTTATTCTTTTTGGCAAGGCAAATGCTAGCCACAAGGGAAAACTCCCCTTTTTGAGGGGACCATGAGGGTAGGGGAACCAAAAAACCATAAAAATCACAAAAACCAAGATTAAAAAAAATAGTGGTCCCCATGGTGTTTTCTAATTGGCATTCTAATACAGTTTGAGATCTTGGGTCTTATTTTGGAGGTGCTCCCTGGTTTAGACCTAGTATTTCTAAATCTCAACATTAAAGGCTATGGTTGACAGCTATGCTCTGCTCTCTTGGCATGCTGGTATTCTCTAAAATAAGGGGAAAAAATTCGTCTTTGAAGACAGTAAAGTGTGTGCGCTGAGAAGTAAAAATAATCACAGACCACATCATATTCTACTCAAAGTGAATTCCTTTATCAGTGGTTCCTGTAACATAGATTCAGGGCAGCATCTGTATTAATTTTATATATAATATAACCCCACAACTATCATCCTCTCAAAACACACCCAAAACAAAGAGCAAACCAAGACTCTCTCAGGCTAAGTAAGGACAATCAAAAAGCATGAAGGTGAATTGACTCAATCTTTGCAGGTTAGTCTAAGCTGCATAGATTGAACTGATAGGTGAACAGACATTCTGGAAATGCAGCTACATGCCTGCAGTGGCTCAGGCCAAAAGCTGGGGAGCACTAGATCATTCCTCCCTGTTCAGGTGGAGCATATAGTTTGGGCCAAGGCTAGCCTGCCCCTGCTGCAAGAGGCAGATTGTGGGAAAGGTGCAAAGCATCCTAAGATGCTGGAGGACTGTGAGTTAACTTGAATGTGGAAGGGATCTGGGACAGAAGTTCAGTAAATTGATTTAACTTAAATCAGTTAAGTCTGATACTATATCCATCCAGACCATTTTGAAAGCAGTTTACAAGCACCGATCTTCTGTTTTGTTACAGATTTGAACCAATTTCTGATCACTTAACCGATTACCGATTACATGTAATTTCTGTCCCTAGCCTCAAACAATAGTAGATACTTTGCTGCACTGTGTTTTCTCCCTTTGGGGAGAAAATGAAAGAACAAATAGACAATAGATCTTAGTCTTCTTTCTTCATGCAGTACAGGAAGGTGCTCAGATGAGATAAGTATAAGACCGTATGTGAACAGAATAGACATATGTAATTTAACATCAAAGAGCATTGCCTATATAAGTTATGTACAAACTGTTTACATCATGCTAAATAATCTTTGCCATATTAGGTCATATAATTTGTCCTGTCCCTCTCTTGACAATGCAGTAGAGAGATGTATGCAGCAAATTCTTTTTCAGACAATGTATACTCTGTCTTGCATGTCTTAAGGTACTCAAGGGATTAAACAATAGGAAACATAGGCAGAATTAGCATTTTAATGGAGAACAATACAAGTTTGAAAATTCCCATAATTTGGCCTTAGAGCACCATCTAAAAGACTGTATGCTCAAAGGGAGAGACAGAGAGAGAGAGAGACCTGTAACCAAACTTATGAGAGCTTCAGTTTGTGTTTTAATAGGTGGATTAAATTAAGTCAATGTAGCTGAACTTGCTTGAGAGACATTTTCTGATGCAAAACACTGACATATCAGACCTTCCTTCTCACATTCTATGAATAGATGTCATTACTCATTATCACATTTATCACTTCGCAAGTATAAAACAATGAGGTGTTGGTGAAAGAAAGGATTAAAATAGGCTTTAAAGCCCTTTAAAAAAAGTACAGGGTTTAGGTTATGATGTCACAACTTGTTCTGAAAAGGGAAAGAGAAACCAAGGGCCTGATACTTCTCAGAAGCTGCCCTATTAGAATCAACAGTTCTCCCTATTTGACTTTTTTCTAAACTAGCATAAGATACAGATCCAAGTTGAAAGAGGTGTTGGGGTTGATTCTGAACCACTGACTTCAAGGGAATTTGTTATTGACTTAAGTGGGGCAGGATCAAGCCCAAATTGCACATTTTTACTTGTTTGTGGAGCTGAATCAATAATTTTTTGTAAAACTGAGGAAGAGCATGATGAGCAATTTGACATTTTTTTAATCTATTTGTGGCAAGCCATCAGTAGGAAGCTAGAGTGAAAAGAAAGTGGCACAAAGCCTGGGATGTGGAAATGGGTGAACATCTGACATGCAGAATTAATGAGACTGAATTTAACTCACTATGGTCACCACTCATTAGCATGAGAAAGAGTAGGTATAGCTTGATTGCTCACTTGGTGGTGAGGGCATGTTGAGACGAACTGCACTGTAGGTGTGGTGATGCTTGGCTTGTGGCAGGGGCTGGTAGAATACATTTACAAATCGTTTAATTATTTTCTTTATTAATAGAAAAGAAAACTGGCACTTCAGAAATACTGATTTCTGCTATTTGCAAATGAGTTTTTTTAATACATTACATCAGTTAATAGAACTCTGTGTCATTTAGCCAATTTCAAATTCAAATGAATAAGATTGCCATTGTACATTTTTGAAAGAAAGGTATTCAGAACTAATTGTATGCTTCACTTGGATACCCAGTTTCTAATTCTTTGTGTTTGCAGTACCAGGCTTTATACAAATTACAGTGCCAAGACTTTTCTTAAAATGGATTTTCTCAATTGATAAATTTTTGACTCAATAAAAACCCTTAAAAATTAAATAGGCTGATTACCTTTCTAAGCTCCTCATTTATAGCATCACAATCAGAGTTTTGTGGAACTTCAGCAATTTTACTACCTTTTCTCAATCAGTTTTCTGTGTGGGTAGATGAAAGCTAACAGATTTCAATGTCTATAGTACCAAGCAATGAAAATATGGGACAACTATGCTGCAAACAGTACCAAGGACCACGATCCTACTCCCATCAAAGTCAATAGCAAAACTTCTATTGCATTGTTATGACTGAAGCAAAAGGCCGTAACATTGCATTCCCTCTTACACTCCTGTTTATAGCCCTCTTAAGGACATGCTCTGCTTTAACTAACAATTGGCTGCCTAGTGATTAAATGGTCTGCTGAATCAGGGCCGATGGTGGAGGGTTAAATGCTCTAGTAATGTGGGTTTAAAGGACATATGGCTATACATATGATGCAAAATGCTTTCTGAAAGAAATGGGTATTGCACACACTCAATCAATGTATCACATTAACCTCTGTATATTTTTACAACATAAGAGGTCAAATACATATGCTGCTGCATAGGCAAAATGGAGAGATATGTTGCCTTATCTTGAAGACAATTTGATTTCCATATACTGATCGTAGATTTAAAAGGCCAGAAGGGACCATTACGATCGTCTAGTCTGACCTCCTGCATAAAACAGGCCAAAAAAGCTCACCCAATAATTTCTGTATCAAGCTCAAAACTCCTGTTTGTGCTAAAGCATATCCTTTAGAAATATACTGATCATATGGATCATTAGTCCTATGACAGCAAAGAGACCCTAGGATACACTGGATAATCTTGCCTCTGAATGCAACAGATTTTTTCTTTAAAGCTTAGGTAAATTGTGCATGGATTTTTTTTTCTGTGCTCATGGATAGCTGCAAGGTAGCCCCTGGAAACTAAGTTCTTCTTTTATTCTGAGAACAGGTACAGCACAGAGAACAACAACACATTCCTCCAACATTCACCTACTCCTGGACCTATGCCAGTCAAGGATGGCAATTTTTGTGGCACTTTCTTGTATGGACAGTTGTCAGCTCTGAACTGGATAGAGACAAGTTAATTCATTTCGTATGACCTCTGAGCAACCATCAGCTGATAATAAATTTCAGCCACTGTTCAGCTGGACTGCATTCATAATGACTCCTGTTAAGTAATTTAAGGTACTAATACTCTTCCTGGAGCTTCATAACCAGTATTTGCTAACAACTCATTTTTTCCTCATAAATTATTTTTTAAAAATGCCATTTTGGATATTTGTTAATATAGAGTTACAAGATGTAACTTAAATGTTATAATGTACTCTCTTGGATGCCTAAAGACATTCAGGGCTCCACTCTAACTCATGGCTCTTTACATAAAGCATCATAACTTAGAGCCCTACCCACCTCTCCCCAACCCAACAGATGTTTGCCTGTTGGGTTGGAGGTGGGGGGCAAAATTGAGCCTGCCTGCATCAACCCTGGCTAGCAGGTTGGGGCAATCCAGCAGCCTCTGCTCCTCTTCCTAGCCCTTCTCCCCCATCCAGCTCTGGGGCTGTCAGTAGGGAAGGGAGGGGGAAGGGAGCAGCACAGAGCTGCTGCTGCCTCTGTCAAGAGACCTGACCAGAACTGGTGGGGATAGGTGGGGTGGAATGGAGTCCCCTCAGTTCACGGGCCTGGCCTGGCTCCTCGCAGGTAGCTGGGGAGGGATCTGTAAGGTGAGGGGGCTCTGTTCCACCCCCCCAGTCTGCTCCCCACCATGCTTCTCCCTTCCTGCTCCCTCCCCTGCTGAAAGCACCCGGGGTAGGCCTTGGCTGGTGTTTGCTGGTGCAAGCACCAGCCCAGCCCTGACCTCTGTGTGAAAAATGAACCCAAGGGAACACAGGTTCACTAAGGTATAGCACTCCACTTTAGACTACCTTAAAATCTAATACCTGCTTTGACTAAAGTTCATTTGTATATGATTGGCCATTTAAAAAGTGCTCTGTGGCCATGCATGTGTTATGTTACAGCTGTAGAGCACTTTCAGGGGCCTGATCACATGAAAAATGTAACTTGCATAAGTGCGCCTTGTTTTCTTACAATAGAACTAGCAAGACTCAATTTCTATGGCAGAGAGCTTAAAATCTAAATTGCACTGTGTGCGCTATGATATAGATCTTGCAATATATTAAAAAATATAACTCTAAAGTTAACTCTTGTCACTACTCTTCTGTACTTTCCTTACATTTTCTGTAAAATAATCTTTAGTTTTCCAAATGTTAATCTATGGAACTGCAACGTATAAAATAAATGGGATCTTTTAAAAATAGAACAGCAATATAATGAATTAAAATGACAGTAAAGGAAAAAAAATCTTACTGTTGTGCCAGAAATCAGTTCAATGTGCTGGCTTAGTATTTTTTAAATGAAATTGAATTTGATGAAGTTAAATGCTGTTCTTGCACTGAAAAATATGTTTGATAAATATTTACACGATCAGCACTTTAAGACACAGCACATGTGCTCTAATTTTGAATATTTTATTGTTTTCAGGCAGATAAAACAAAACTATAAAATGAAAGTGACATAAAAATAGAAAAAGTAAGGCCAATATATATACTGATTATAACATCAAATAACATTTTTACCCTGACTCAGATGGTTAACTAGTTTGCAGGGGCCTAAGGACGCTTTCTATTTGGAGAAGTGTTTTGGGAGAAATGATGGAGCTGGATATCTTTGATATAATCTTATTTAGTTATCCTGAGTGAAGTCTCATTTCCTTGAATGCAGGAAGAATCAAACAGCAGGGGCTAGTTTCTTTGTTTGAAGTTCCAGTGGTCTTATCAGTTAGCACTCAACCCAAGAAGCTCTCTCTCTAAGCTTTTCTGAGTGATACATTCCCCAATACTTTTGATTTTCTGCTATTCCTCTCTCTCTCTCATAGAGAGACAAACCATCACTGATACATTACCCAAGAAAATCCCTCTGTCCTTACACACCTTTCTTTTAAGACACGTGCTTGTGTTTTAATGTCTTTAGGTCATCTTCTTAGTTCTATTTAAAATAAAGGGTGGCAATTACTACCTTAGTTTTTAATGATGTTTAATCTAACCAATAACATTTATTTGCAGCTTTATATTGCACTCATGGAAAGGAACTTAAACGTAGCAAAAAACCTGTAAAAACAAGGAAAGAAGGCATAGAATAAATACCATGCAGAATCTAGAGACTGACATCACACAGCAGTCATTATCTGCAAGTGTCTCTTACTTAATTCTGTACTAACAGTCATCTCACAGCTCCCTATACATGTCTCTATTTCCCAGTCCTCTGTCAGTTGAGTAACTTCAGGAACAAAAAGCAAAAGGTCATCAAATGCTGATTCTTAAAATACTGGGACTCATCTGACAATCCCTTGACAATGACTACTCATGCAATTAAGGGCCACAGGGCTCAGTCCTATATGCCTATTGCCCATGTTGCTTTAAGGCTTTTTTTGGTTTCACTGCCAGCATCCTTTCCAGTGTTTATTTTGTTTGCTATCAGCCATCGTCCACACATGCAGATACTATACTTAGGTCTTGATCTTTCAGTAGTTCTCTACAAGCAGAAAACTGAAGGATTACAGGGATACATCATTCAAAAGGGCATTCATGGGTGAACATCTGCTGGCCCTTGATGTCAGTGGACCCTTTGGAGGTTTCAACGTTGATCCACTTACAAGTATAGTATAAATTGCAAGCTGTGTTTCTGGGGGATTTTTATTTTCAATTCTGATGATTCAGATTCTGTGAATATTAGTGGTCAGTCTACATATCACATTCATGTGAGCACACTTACACTGTATAAAGCATTTAATTTGCCATAGCTGCTTTCAGCACACATCACAGGGAATAAGCACATAAACCCACTCAAAAGTATAGAAGTGTGCAAGAAGCGTCCATATTTAGTGTCTAAGTCACTTAGGAGCACAACTCCCATTGAAAGTTGAAGATCTTATCTTTACTAAGAAAAAGGGTGAATTCCATATTCATGCTAGCTAAAATGCAGTAAGTAACAAGAAAAAATCCTAACAAGGACAAGACATTTTGTAATTTTAACATGAACTGACAAGTAAACTACAATCTCCCCCACGGTCACTACTTCAGCCTACTAACATTTTTTTTGTTCACTTCCTAATTTTCCCATCTTCACTACTAATTAGTCCCAAACTGCAAATTAACTAATATACACTAGGAAATTATTTTTTGCCTAGTAAAGACATACCCATAGGGATATGTGCTTGTAAGTGACTTAGGACATGTCAAGAATAATTGGTGAGATATCCCATATTGCGTATATGTAACTAGCTTGGGTACCAGTAACAGACTAGGATGGTCATGGTAACATGGAGTGCAGTGTCTTGTTCTTCTGCCCACCTTGTGTAGTATAAATCCGAAGTGTGTTAAGTGAGAGTGAGGACTTTTTTGGAAATCTAATTATTAGGTGCTCATAATTAGGTGCTCCTTAGGAAAACGAAACACAAAATGTGGAAAGATGTATAATGCTCCACATTGAGTTAGAGGAAAGTGAGAAAGACCTAACATAAAGGTATAGAACAAAAAAAGGAAGATAGTTTTGCTAAAAACATGCATTTCAGCAGTTGGGAATACTTATCCTGTATTGGGATATGAAAGCATTGCTCTTAAGTTTGCTGGTTATTTGCTATGTCATGCAAAGCACTTACTCGCTGTAAATTCTGTAGACAGCTTTTATTATTAAAATCTGTATTAATTGAAGGAAATAGGTGTGCACAGCAAAATGTACTAAAAATACTTGTGCTACTTGCCTGTTGCTTTTTGCAAGATGTTTACTGATATTTCATGCAATTTACCATAACATTGAGCAAATTTGAGGGGAAACATCTCTGAAAAAAACTTCATTTATAGTGACATTTTTTTCTTACTGGAGTAATATAACTTAATTTACGTTTTTGTAATTAAAATATTGGTTGAAGAAAGAAAGCACCAGGGGTCAGAGTTAATATGTGAAATGTCAATTATCCCTTGGATCATCACTTTATATGTGGCAGCAAGAAGAGAAAAGAACGGTGGTTACAAATTTATTTTAATGTAAGCGCATGATTGATTATAGGAAAAACAGATTGTTTCACCCTTTTTCAACAATTAGATTTTCCTGTTAAATTCCAAATTGCAGAAGTGCAATAAAACACCCTCATGAAAGCAGTAATTTCTCTAAGTCTTCAGATTCTCTCCCACCTCCCCCCATCTCAACACATACACAGAGCAGGAACAAAATGATGCATAAAAGCAGCAAAACTGATTACCATCAGCAGAGTTTCCTTTTTAATGTATTAGACCTTTAATCTTTTCTTAAGTGTTAGCCATTAAAATTATTAAACTACTTCCCCTCCTTCTGCCAATGTATATTTTTGAATGAATTGA
>NW_017729032.1:233435560-233438362 GCF_001723915.1 Gavialis gangeticus
GCAAAACTGATTACCATCAGCAGAGTTTCCTTTTTAATGTATTAGACCTTTAATCTTTTCTTAAGTGTTAGCCATTAAAATTATTAAACTACTTCCCCTCCTTCTGCCAATGTATATTTTTGAATGAATTGACTAAGGTATTTAAAAAATATTACTGCATCATTTCCACAGTCTACCCAGTCTGTCTTTTTAGAGTAAATCTTGCATTGTTTAATGAAGTCCTCACACCACTTTCTGCACTGCTCATAGCTCTTTGTCAATTGCAGCAACTGCTTCTATTCTCGGTTATTAATGGGAGTCCAGGGATTACAAATGTACCTCCCAACAGTGCTAGAAGTGCATAGTGAAAGAGAGATCCTACCCACCTCTGTCATCTTTAGGGAATGGATATCTAGTCTCAGAGATTCTGTTTTCACCTTTCACTTGCCTCTCAAGCCCATGAATTGAGAGAAAATTGACTTTAAGAATGTCCTGAACCATTTATAACCATTTACACACTTCTAAAAGGATTACAGTGCTGCAGGCTCCATAGGGGAGATAGCTGGTAGTGGCAGGCCAGAGAAGTTCTTTGTAACATAGGGAACAATTCAAAAGTGACTAGAAATTTTGGATGTACAGCTTGATAGGTCTTAAGAGGGATCTGTTGTTCCAAAATTTCCAGATTCCCACCCTCTAAATACAAGACCTCTTTAAGTCATATTAAGTTAGTCACGGAAGAAAGCCCTATCATTACTCACTTTGAAACCACTGGCCAATGAGTAGCTTTTTATTTCTTCTTTCACAGTATAACTGTTAACACTTGAAGGCCAACAAAAGGTTGGGGCATTATTGTGGTAGGTGCTATGCAGGTAAGCAGCAAGCACAGCTTTAGCTATAGTAAATCTCACTTTTAGTATAAATATACTGTTTATTAATATGAAGAATTGACAATGCTGGTTTGAACTCTGTATTATGGAAAAAGGCTGAGCTAATTTCTACCAGGTAACTCCGTGGCCTTCTGTTCCATTCTGTCTACTGTTCCACTGCAGTGGTAGGATATAGGCGGAGAACACCTTTTGGTACTGCAGCTGACATAGTCATATACAGGAATGTACATTCTGATTTTGTAAGCACATGAGCAACTCTATAGATAGGCACAGTCCCACTGAACTGAATAATATTCAGGAAGAAGTATGACCCATATCAAAAGCATACAAAGATTCTGCTTTTTTCCCTAAGCAAAACTGAGCATTTTGCCCTAGGTTTGTTACAGTTACTTTGCCTTTGATTAAAAACTCAGTAACTCAAAATAAATAAGGCAGCTTTCTTCATAAGCACTAAAAAGGGAGTCTTTGGTACAGGAAACCCTTGGTGTTCACAAGTTCAGCACTTGTGGTTTCAAATATTCGTGAATGGTGAACCCGCATTTTAAATACACTTTAAACACTTACCAGAGCTCCTCAGGAGCTCCGTGCTTGCTGCTGTTGCACTTCTGTCGCCAGAGCCATGCCCCCCCCAGGCACCAGGGGCACTACATTCATGAACGCAGTGCCGTATTCCTGGATTTCACCATTCGCGGGGATCATGGGAATGTATCTCTCGTGAATGGTGAGGGTCGCCTGTATATTTGATAAGAGACTAGAACAAAGTCAAGGTACATAACTTATGGGTTACAGTAAGCATACATAATACTAAGAGTTACAGCCGTGATTTATTTTTAGCAAGTCCAGCAACTTGGCCCATCTTCTCTTCCATTCACTTGTCTGATAGAAGTGATAAAAGACATTCCATTTATCTTAATCATTTTATTTTTGTCAACCAAGACAAAAAAATAGAGGCGGGGGTAGGGGTTAAGCCATAGAGATGAACTTTATTGACTCCAGTCATTTTTATAGTTAACAGTTCTGAGGAGTTGCTTTGGTTTACATAGCAGACTTCTACTGCTGGAAGACCACAATTCAATTGTTGCCATGGGTCATAAGTGAAACCATATTAGATGACACCACCTCGGTAAAAGATCAATTTCTGTCTGGAGGGTGGCACTACACGCTCACTTGCAACAGTTGCAAATCATTGGAATGTAGTGACCTATTGAAGTTAGTACCTGTTAGGAGATAGTCCTGGCCTGAAAGGGAACAACTTTGCAAAAGCATAATTAACTTGTTGATCATGAACATGTTTGCATTTCAACTGCTGTTAGTAAAGGTTAAGTTGAATATAGGACACCATCCTGGGTAACATAACCAAATCAATCTAGTGGTGCAATTAGGAGTCACAGGCTATTGGGAAATGAAGATATGGAGTAGTCACATTACAGCTTGGATGCATAGCCATAGTTTGGGAAGGAGCCTTATCTGCAAAGGGAGAAATTCTCTCTTGCGTCAGCATAGGCCCAGGGAAATCAGTCTTTATTAACCTTCATCTACACATCTCAGTTAAAGGCCTTCCTGAGACAGCCAGCCAAAGCTAATCAAGTTCTGCCAAATTTACTTGTAGATTTTATGGCCACACGAGACAGATATATTATCTCATTCTCATGAGGAATGCAAGTTTTTAACCAATGGGGAAATTAAGGTACTACATGGCAAAGAACACTGCCTTTGCCATGTAGTACCTTAATTCAGAGCCCAAATTTTCTGCTTCTCAGTCCAATACCTCTAAGTACAAGACTATCTTTTTTACAGTGATTCATATTAGAACTGACTGCAAGTACTTAATTGAGCAAGGCAAACAAATCAGTTTTACTTCTGGGACAAGCCACATATATATATATATATATATATGCCAAGGCAGAGATGGAACTGGGACTAGCTTCCTGGATTA
>NW_017729032.1:233438974-233439696 GCF_001723915.1 Gavialis gangeticus
GGGACACAGGAGACACAACGGGGGGGGGGGTAGTGAGGCCAGCTCCGGAGATCTCACCCCCCCACTCTGCTTCCTGGAGTTGACCCCAAGCAGCAGGAAGGAAGTGGGGAGTGGACCTAGATGGTGGAGGGGGGCAGCATGGGCCTCCATCATCCCTGCCTGTTCCCTCCCCCAGTCATGCTTGATGGGCAATTGGCTAGTGTATGTGTGTACACACACATACACAAGCCAATTGTCCATCAGACATGACCGGGGTGGGGGGAAGCGGGCAAGGATGGAGCCCCATGCTGCCCCCACCCCGTGTTGGCCCACTCCCCGCTTCCCTTCTATATATATATATATATATATATATATAAAAATTACACACACCCATAGCTTCAGCTGCTCCCAAACAGCTACAAATAGGATTACACATGAGTGTCTCCTTCCATAAAAATATAGCTGGAACCAAATAAAAATAGCACTATCCTGTGAGTTTTACTGAAAGAAATGGACATAAGAGCTAGGAAATGCTGTAAGCCTTAAGGCATTAATCAACAACATGGGTAGTATTTTCCAGCAACTCATGGTAGGGGAAGTCTGAGATGGACCTTCTAGGTCCCTGAGAATCTGAGAGGCAATATCACATCCCACGTATTCCCATCCATGTTACTCCTCACCCCTAAGCTGGGGACAACCATTTTCTAATGATTCCCAACACTGTACAGGCCCCCTAACTCCCT
>NW_017729032.1:233444696-233462553 GCF_001723915.1 Gavialis gangeticus
AGAGCTAGGAAATGCTGTAAGCCTTAAGGCATTAATCAACAACATGGGTAGTATTTTCCAGCAACTCATGGTAGGGGAAGTCTGAGATGGACCTTCTAGGTCCCTGAGAATCTGAGAGGCAATATCACATCCCACGTATTCCCATCCATGTTACTCCTCACCCCTAAGCTGGGGACAACCATTTTCTAATGATTCCCAACACTGTACAGGCCCCCTAACTCCCTTCTCTTTTCCCTTAGAATAAGAGTGAGTGTTAAGTGGAAATCTAAGGATTCTACAAGTATATTAGTTTCATTGACCTTTTAAGTCACATTTAAAATGGTTCACTAGAGGATCTTCCCGACAGCGTGGTTCCTTTCCTTGCCTCAGGACAAACAAACATATCTCTAACAGTCTCCAGAACCTAGGCCACACAGGGCATGCCTACATGTGCATTTACTGTTCAGTAAGTGGCTTTTATGCCAGTGTCTACATGTGCAGGCATTACCAGTGCAGTAACACTGTGTGGGCACTGACAGGACTAAAATTAGTCCCAAGGCAGTCCACAAAAGCAGGGTTAGTGTGCACTAAGGCATCTACATGTGCCTTACTGCGTAGTGAATGTTGAGGCATAAATTTGCTACCTGCAACATGAAGGTATCAAATTTACACCCAAGTCAGCATAAATCGCCATAGCTACTGTAAAGTATGGGTGCACACATGTAGATATGCACCCATACTGCATGGTAATTTTCAGTTACTGCACAGTAACCTAAGGTATTGGAAATGAGAAAGCAAGATATAAAGGTGAGATCTTGCTCTTAGTTTGCCTCCTGGGCATTACTCCTCCTTTTGACTCCTACTGCTCCCCTTTTGCTAGCATAAGGGGTCATAGAAGTCTCTTAAACAGCCACCTAGCAGATTAACTGCTGTACTTTATTAGAAAGTGGAGACATAATGCCCAATTCAACACTGCATTGACTCCAGTCTTATGCTAATAATAATGCCACTGAAATCAACAGGGAAGCCCTGAAGTAGGATTGTAGTGAATTGACTTAGAAGTTAAAGTAGTAAGTTAGAGTAGTATTGTTAGTATTACTTAGCAGCAAATAGGGATATGTGAAAGGGTCACCAGTCCTGGGTGCCAACTTAGGAGGGAACACCAGAAGCATTCCCCACCTCCAAAGGCATTCATGCTCCAGCAGCAAGGGTAGCCCCGTGGCAGTGGTGGCAGCAGCTGATGCACAAATACTGCCTCTGTGCTGCTGCTTTTAGAGCAAGGGCTAGGACAGGCAGAGTATGGAGTTACAACAGTAATACATCTGGGGACTGTTTTGGAGTTCCTGGCATGGGTAAGACTTCTGTACCTTACCTTACCATACTTGCCCTTCCCCCTGGAACCACACCCTTTCCCCAACGTCCTTTCCCATAGTGTTTGCCAAGGGCACCAGCCCTGCTCATTATGCCACTGATATTTGGTGTTGTAGATGGAACTCTTGCACCACAAATTGCTGTATCACCCCTGTAAGTGCACCTTCTTGGACAATGGGACTCACTGGAGCCAGACAACGTGGTAATCTAGTCTTCTGTAACTGTACTACTTCTTTTTCACAGCTGTAAGCTGATAAGCAATTGCCCATTGACTATTCAACAAAAAGTAATGTCGAATGTTCTTTTGGCATAAAAACATGCAGACTTCAACCAATATTAACCCCATTAGTATGATGTTAACTTTAGACTTTTGTTCTGTTCTGTTTTAAATATCCTGCCATTGTGCCAGAATGAAAGGAAACATCAAACCAATTTCTCTTTACATTAAAAATTGGAATCTTACCTCACATTTTCTGCATACCATAGCTGAAGGGCTTTCCAGTCTCCATCTTTTAATTGGGATATAACATTTAACATTATGCAACTTACAAACAGGTACTGAAAGAAGGAACAAATACATTTTTGAAAGTGACTATTAGTAAAGTGTACTAAGCTTGTAAATGCACTTATTTCCACTAAGTAACTGATACATAGAACAATTTTAATTTGAATAGCACACCTGCATATCAACTGATTAAATAGATAATGGTTATCTAATGGGTTTGATGAAACAACCTCATAAATGACTAAATGAACTATGACCTAATTGATGTCAGCTAGGAACCCTTTCTCAATAAAAAACACTTTTTGGAGAAATAACTATTTAATTGTGTATACTTCCGATTTTTAAAAATGCTACATATACTGTAACAGATCTGGTTTTGGCATAATATAATTTGCAGTTTCAGCCTGTGAAGAGTGCTTTGAGAAAATTAGAGGCTATAAATTACTAATTACATAAAACTTACAATTGCCAACTGGTAACTGTTTCCAGCAGTGATATTACTATATCAAAAGCAGATACCTCGACTTCCTAAGATTTTAAGCTGAGAAAAAGGAGAGAGAAATGTATTCAGCACTCTCATCAGGTAAACTCAAATCTTACCTTTTAAGGGTTGCATATATTTACTGAAGGATAAATGTGAAGTAAGCTATAATTGCATGGAGAAACTGTTACATCCCATGGCCAGTAAACTCCTAGGATACTTCAGGGGATTGATTCAAAGTTGCCTACCAGTTCTCATCAAGCAACTCCTGTTACTTTTACCACTGGGTCCAAACTAAAGGAGGAATGAGCATGGGATAACAAAGCAAAGCACAATAGTATTTTATATCTGATTAGTTCATGAAGTCCTGTCATTATGAAGCTTTATAGCTCTCAATATTTATTATACCTATTGCAGTAGTGACTTCAGGCCCTAGCCACTGAACGTAACCCCACTATGGCAGGTGCTGTGCTGTACAAGGAACAGGCAGATTATATCTGCATGCATTTTCTCTATTTCCTAAGCTTTGGGTGGTCCCATCCTCCTCAAGAGCAGGTAAGTACAGAAATAAAAAGGATGAGCAAAATGATACAAATACAATGATGCTTTATTATAGCATCCTCTAAGTGCAGCACAACAAAATCCTGATCCAGTGGGAACTAAACTAAACGCTGCCCTGCATTTTCTGTAGCTATGTGCAGCACTGTAAAGCAAGCACGAAGCACTGCCATTTTGATTGGGAAGTGTGTTACACCCACTTTTCACTGGTGTAACTAGCTCCAGAAGGTGCAAGGCGGCAGAGAATTGGGCCCAGTATTTTAATTAAGGTCAAATCTAAAGTGAGAAAGTGACTCAGAGCCTTTGCTTTGAAGAGCAAGATTCCAGAGGGATGGGGTAGGACAAGTGAGAGAGTGAGTGGGAAAGTCTTAGGAAAGTAAGCAGGCCAAGAAATGATGTGTGAGGTAAGTAGTCAGGGAGATAGGCTGAAAATATGATGTCAGTACAGGAGTGGTGCAAGTAAAGGCAGGAGAGCTATCTTGTGTGAGATTCAGTGGTTTTTTCATTATGTATTTCTGCAAGTGCCTGAAGACATATTTGATGAAAGCTCTGCTTTTTAGCTGTTTGATCTTGGACTCCATGAAGAGCAGAGAAAAGGAAGGCTGGGAGAACCATAAAAGAAGTGTGGGGTAGTCAAAAAGATAAATGCTATCCACCTCTGCCTTTTGAAAGAGAATACAGACAAATGGTCAAATTGCTGCTAGTTAAAAGGTAATTGGGACTTCAGCTGACATGGTAACTGTCCATGTGTGTTCTCTTACCCCACAGTAAAAAAAAAAAAAAAAAAAAAAGACTAAACTGGGGCAGCTTACACCTGATTTAATCAGGGATAGGTAAATTTCCCTTGTTTGCCTTTTTCATACTGTGGTGTAAGACAGCACTGGTTGTATGGTTACCATACAACAGATACTCAATATTATGTCCCTGCCCTTTTCAGCTTGCTCCAATTTGTTTGACTGTCAATATTCATGGTAAGTGTGGCAAAAGGCCACCTCTGTTTCTCCCCAAAAACTCTGCTCTGTGATAATTTGGTTAGGATGGGCCCAGCAGAGGAGACACACCTTACCCTGTCTCTTTAGGTAACCTGAGCTGGATACATTCCTGAGGGAGGGGGGAAACCTGCTCCCTCTGCCTGTGTGACTGGCATCACAAACCTGGGTGAGGGGCTTGGACTCCCTGAGGAGCTAAGAACTTCCAGTCTACCCAGCAACTAGTGATGCATTTCAAATTGGTTGGCTGACAGCCAACAGGTGCTGGCCTCCATTGGACGGGGTAAATGAGGTCACAAGGGCTATATAAGTTAAAGACTGCCCAAGAGGAGGGAGCAGCAGCCATGAGGAAGATGCAGAGAGGGAAGAGCTGAACCATCTGAAACTTGCGATTTCTCTCTTGAAACTCACTATCAAGGAACTGCCTGCCTCCAGAGGGAATCTCGAACTGCCTCTGGATGATACTTGTGAGTAAGCTACCTGAGCTCTAACTAGATATATAGCTTGCAGTAACTCAGATGCATGATCAAAAGCTACCCAGCCATGGGAGTTTGCTCTATGGGGTTTCTCTGATGTTGCTGTACCCTGTACCCTATTGCAACCCTACCCCTTGTAACCAATAAAGTTCTCCTTTGTACCTAGCATGGGAAACTTATTGGGTGTGGGTCTAGATTATGCCTTGGGCTCCCCTTGGTTTGGCTGACTAAGGGAGACCACTACTTCTGCTTCCAACTGAGAGAAGCACCCCCAAGTGCTTGAAATGAGTCAAGTACCCTTGAGGGCTACTAGGCCTGTGTTTCCCAGGGTGCCCAGAGCCAGAATAAAGCCAGCCTTGGATGGTGGCAGTTTTTACCCCAGGCTAGTGGGTGTGCTCCAGGAAGGGGGCCGGCCAGATGTGAGGTGCCCCCAGGGAAGCACTCAGAGCCTGGAAGGTGGCTGGGCACAGTGAGGTGGGTGGCTCAACACAGGAGTACCCCCTACTGGCCCGCCACAGTAAGTATGGAGTAAGATGATTCCTCCATGGTTTTGCATTATTTCATAGACATTAGGAGCTGGAAGGGACCTCATGAGTTCATCGGGTCCAGCCCCTGCACCATAGGCAGGAATTCAGCTGGGATCAGGTGACCCCAGCAAGAAATAAATCCAGCAGTTTTTTGAAGGACTCCAGAGTAGGTGCTTGCACCACCTCTGCTGGGAGTCTGTTCCAGACTCTGGACACACACATCGTAAAGAACTTTTTTCTCTGCCTGAGAAAGGGCCAATCTCCTAAATGACTTCTTTGCATCAGTTTTTCACCCTCCCATGAGAATCACACTGCCAGAGATCCTCTGCAAGAGATATCAGTGAAGTTGAAGTCCCCCACATGATCAAGCATAGGGAGCGCATGGCTTCGACCAGTTCCCTATTGAATTCCTGATCTAGGTCATCTGCTTGGGGGGGGGGGGACTCTATAGTAGACTCTTACAGATAAGTAACCCTCTCCATGTTTTCCTTGTACCTTGACCCAGAAGGTCTCAAGACATCCTTCCTGGTTTGGAAACTCAATCTGCAGAGAGGTGAGATGATCTTTGACATAGAGAGCAACACCCCCACCCCTCTTCCCCACACAGTCTCTCCTATACAAGATGTAACCTTCTACTGCCACCGACCAGGCATAGGTGGAGTCCCACCAAGTCTCTGTTCCTACAAGGTCATAGTCATTATCACATAGGAGTAGGGCCAGTTCCTCATGCTTGTTTCCCAAGCACCTGGCATATGTGTACAGGCAGTTAAAACTGCCATGTGAAGCCCAATGCTTCCCTGAGGGGTTGAGAGAGACCTTTCCTCGAGCTGTCAAGAGATGTACACACATCTATCAGAAACATAATGTTTAGGCACCTTCTTGTTATGAGCACCCACATATTATGGGCATCTTGCTAAACTTAGCATAACTATTTCTTTAAACACATATAAGTACATACAGCTTTTGTCTACATGTGTGTAATTAGCAATCATCCACACAACATATTTTAAAGCAAATTTTAGACCACATTACCTTTATTTTTTTTCTTACCTAACACTGCCAAAATCCCTGTTTGTTCATAGCTTCCCTGAAGGCATATTTTGTATTAGGCAGCCACACTGACCTCTTAATTGGAGGTGATGGGAAGGAGACAATCCTCATAGACATTACTGGCTTTCTTCGAGCATCCCAAAAATGTGTTTTCCCTCCACTTATTCTCCTGATAAACTTGCCATTCCCCAGCTTGCTTAACAAAGGAAGAAGTCATAGGAGCATATCATAACAAGAAGTCTGGGCTGGCTCATGTGTGACTAAACATTGTTTCTGAGGGATGTGTGTATATCTCTTAAAACAAAGATAAACAGGAGAATGTTAAACTCCATGGCTAGGGACAGACATTACACATAAACTGGTTTAAGTGATCAGAACCTGATTTAAACCTGTAACAGAACAGATGTTCAGTGCACATAATCTGGTTTGAAAATGGCTGAAACGTGTTTGAGATAAACATGGTTGAATGTAGTATCAGACTTAACTGATTTGCATCAAACTGGTTTATGCAGTGTCTGGCCTGACCCCTTCCTGGTTTAAGTTAAACAAGAGTCCCCCATCATCCCAGCATGCTCTCTGGGTTGTGGGGGATCTCTGCTCCACAGCAGAATTGCCTCTTGCCTCCCAGCTCCCTGGCTGGAGCTCCAGCAGAGACTGTAGGCATCTGCCTGGCTTTCCCCTGTCCACCCTCCACCACAACTCCCTGCTAAGCAGGGATCCCCTCTCCTCTCTGCCTTACACAGACACCTCTCAGCATTAGCTAGCATACCACTTGCTGGGTACATCTGTACTGTGGGAGACGGGGGGAAAAAGGACAGTGGTTTAGGGCTTTTTTTGAACTAATCAACAGGTCAAGTGGTAATGTCCCTCCATTCCTTCCTTGGAAAAAACTGTTTAAGAAGAGCTTGAACTAATGAGAGAGGCTTTTGTTTTGTTTGGATGGCATGCTAAATGCTGTGTTATCAACTCCCTGCTGTGTAACTAAATGCTGTGTAACTTCCTGCTGGCTCCCTTGCTGGTCAGGAGCAGCAAGGAAGCAGGGAGGGGTCCCCCCTCCCTAATCAAAGTGTCCTGCCAGGGCCTGACCATGCCCCCCAGTCAGCTCAGCACTATGGAAGGGAAGAGTGGCCTGCTGTAGTGTCCCCTAGCTTCTAGCCTGCATTTCCTCAGTCCAGAGGGGATGTCTTTACAGTTACGAACTTTTCAGCCTAGGCGGGTTAGACTAAACTGCAAAGAATTAATCTATTCAGGCTCAAGCTTTTTAAATGTCTGTCCCTAGCCCATAGAAGTGACTAGTTTCTGGAATAAGAAACACTCAAGTTATTTCAAAACTTGTGTAAGAAATCAATTTTATCAGAAAACATTTGGATATATTGTATAACCCAAAGGTCCTGATTGGGGGGGAAAAAAAGGGAGCTACATGCAAGATACAGCACACATGAATGTGAAGGCTAGAGAGGAATATTTGGCACAATGCAGGGCTCCCTAACAAGCACAGTTGTGAACCTGATTCTGCCCGAAACAGCCTACCCAACATTACCCCAAGATTGGGTACATGCCTGTCATTCCTTTCTGCTCTGGGGGTTAACTATAATAACTCTGTAGTCACAAATTTAACTGTATTTTCCTAACTTGTTCTTAGAGCTGTTGTTGTTAAGTAAGCTCCCATACTGGGTGTAGAACATGTCCTTCTTCTAACAACAAAGGAGTATCATTAAATAATATACTTGACCATGTACCTTACAGAGTCAAAGATCATGCAAATTATTGCTGGTTCACATTGAGCTTTCTGAATCCTAACTGTGCAATTAACCATAAGATTACAGCATTGACTTCTGACTCAGTGATGATACGGCTAATCACTTGGTTATACCGATTGGGCTGGGCAGAAAGCAGGGCAGGTGGACAATGTTTTTAACACATCTGTTCAGGACCTGCCATGTTAGATCACTGTGTAGTCTTGGTCCTTTGCTAGTTGTGGGCTCACCCCATCTCCTATGACTACACATAGGGCAGGAGAAAGCATTGGCTGCATGGTTATCACAACTCTTTGAGATTCTGATGTATGTTAACACTATTCAATAGACATAATGATGTTCTGGAGGAGGGGAAAATTTGTGCTCCATTAATTGTTATATAAAATTATATGAATAGAAATATTTGTTTGGCTCCTTGTGTATTAACTACAAATCATGGAACTGAGATGGGGAAAGACAAGGCCCTAATTACTTTTGCTATCTGCCAGCATATATGCCTTGCATGGGATTTTTCTGAAACTTATTATAGTACATAATTGTACATTTCCATTTAATGGGCCTTTCATTAGGCTGCTGATGCACCCCCATTTTTATTTCATTTAAGGGGGAATTGCTTTTGTTTGCCAAGTTTCATATGCTATGAAACAGGATGAAAACAAGAATTAAAATTTTAAAAAGAAGAAAAATAATAAAACAGTACAAGGCTTTCAGCTGAAGCAAGTTCAAAAGGTGACTCTCAATTCATAAGAAGGATTTAATAGTAATAATGGTATTCACATATACTCTAGCCATGCCAGATCCGAACACTAGAGCTAAGTACAGACATTTAAAAAGCCCCAGGCAGACTTGATCTAAGTTCTATAGTTTTCTATAAGCAGTGTAGTTCAGATCAGTTTAGTGAACAGAACTAAATACTGATCAGTACTATATACTGATTGCCTTTTTGAGAGGAGGCAAATCTTAGACTGGTTGAATAATGGTAGAACCCAGTTTGCGTGTGCCAAACTTATGTTCTGTTACGGGTTTACTATATACTGACTGCCAATCACTAATACCAGTAAAAGTGGAACATCTGTACTTGGCCTAGTGCTTCAACCAGATTAAGTTAGGTAATGTACAAAAATAAAAAATAAATAACAATCCCTACCCAAAAAATTTGGTAAGATAAAAGGGTGCCTAACAAACTGATGAAACAAACAAGTGCACAGGGAAAAGGTGAAAAGAAGCAGCACGATGTTTTAGCATAGAATAGCTGTACTTTCCCTTGCTTTATGTTGTACATGTGTTCCTGGGAAATTGTGCATAACTTGAATTCACATAAAGGGAACCTGCTGTACAATGTGGGATATGTTCCAAGACCTTAACTATACTGATCCCCAGACCCATTTCTACCACTTTTACAAGACAGTTTTGGTACTCACCAACAGCAGGCAGTACACGCATGCATAGGGTGGTGGTGAATGTTACCATAATGGGGATGGCAACTACAGAAACACATGTCACAGACAATGAGCTAGGAGCACAGATCCACACAGGAGACTATATTTTTGGTGTGTGTCACTCCCATAATGCACCACACAAAGCAGCTGACTCTGAGATTCCACCACACTGATCGTATAAGAGTGAATTTATTTCTCATATAATGAATTTTTGGTTTAAAAAGACTCATCGCATAAGAGAGAATCTGCACATAGAGAACCCATATAAAGTGCGAGAAACCTGTATGTATAATTGATAGCCAGTCAATAGCAGCACTTTCACCTCATCACTTATGACACTGTACTACCTCCATAGGCAGAGAAACAATCCATACAATGGTTAAGAATTCCTGTTTGCATCTTCTGCTGGGCATGACAGAACCATGTCAGTATAGTAGTAGCTGTGGACACCTCTTTACATCTGGCCACAGGTATGAAATGTACCAGGCTAGCAGCTGAAGGGTGTTTGTTCATATGAGCAATGCTTGGTAATACTCCATTTAGCCACTTGTAGTCACTGGATGCATCTACATATGCAATTAATTCAAAGCAATAAATTTGGTGCATATCTTGCTAGAGTTTATTGTTCCTGAGTGCTGCGTTTACACGTGCACCTGGAACCACAAGATGTTGAGCTGGGTTGGAGAAGCCCTGGGTGGCAGGAAGCCCGACAGGTTAGCCTGCCAGTCCAGGGCTGCTCAATATGCTGCGGAGGGGCTGGCTGGGGCACAAGGGTGCTCCAGTGCGGGGCTAGCCAGCAGGCAGCCCCTGCATGGAAGCACCCTCATGTCCCAGCCAACTCCATCAGCATCTATATGTGCATTGCTGCACATTAACTCCATTGCAGGATAGTACTTGTATATACAAGTACTAACCTGTGAGGGAGATTATTAGTTTACCATAATCTAATAGGGCCACATGTAAACACTGAGATGTTTACTGCAAAGTTAATTAGGAATCTCCTCAGTAAACACCTAGTGTAGACACAACTACTGAATATCTGAATACCCCAAACTGAATTTAGGAGTTAAACATATATGTAGTGAGAGATGTAATAATTTAGAGATGCTTCCTAACAGAAGACTGAGGGAGTTGGGAACTGGCAGACAGTCCCTCCTTTAGGGAGCAGGTAGCTGTAACAAGTGGGCCTTCCCGGGGCTGGTCAGATGTTGGCCCATCCTCCTGTTTCTGGGCCAGCCACCCACTTCTCTCATCTGCCATGCCTTGTTGGATAATGATTAAGATATTACACCTGCGGGAGGCTGTCCATTTTCCCATCTTGATGCCAGGGGTCACTATCTGCGGCTTCATTCCTCCCCTACACTGCAGCCCAAACCTCACAGGTGTTCCCTCCAGCTAGCTAGCACTGGGACCTGAGCTCCAGAGTCTCCCCAGGACTTTCACTCCCTGCCGGAGCTCCTGGTCCCAGCACCTTCACACTGGATTTACCTTGTACACGCACATACAGCAACACCGGGACCTGGGCCCACCCCCTTATGCCTGCTGCAGGAGCTTCCTTAATAGCTCCCCAAGACTCCGGGCCACACTCCCCTGGAGCTTCCAGCTGGCTTCTTTATACAGTCTCAGATATCCACCGGAAAGTCTGGGTGCCACCACAGATCCCTCCACCAAACTGGGCCCTGCCTCTGCTCCGCGGTGAGCCTGGGCCCTGTGTGCTCGATCTCGGCCACCAGGAATGTGGGAGCTGGAGTTATTAAGGAGCCCCAACCTGCTTTTCACCAGGGTGGTAACTGGCCTGGTATTTTCTGGGGCCTCCCATGCCACTGGGAGCCCCACCAGGCCACCCACTCTCGGGGTGCAGTTTTAGGTCATGCCCAGGACCAAGAGCCTCATAGTCATCCCCATCAGCTCTTGCCCTTACCTCCTGGATGTTTCTGCTGCACCTCAGCCAGGCAATGTTTCTGCCTGACCTGGCAGCAGCAAACTGCAGCCTTTCTATACTGGGTTCAGGCACCTGACTGCCCTTAAAGTGGCAGGCACCAACAGTGCCCTGCCATAGTAGCTAGTAAGTGAGAAGCAGACAATGGCTTTGCAGTGGTAAGTCTGCTACTCCACAATTAAATTCAGTTGTTTACTTCTTATTCAATGATCACTACAATATTTTTTATAAATTATTTTATTTAACATATACAGTATTTACTCGAATATAAAACAACACTAATTACAAGATGACCTCCCCAATGATTACATTCCTTATATGGAAAATGTATAGATTTGATATTATTTCCAAGTATAATCCAATTCTTGGAGGTTTGTCTTGAATTTGTCAACCTCTCACTGCGACAGTAGGGAAAATAAGTTTGGGGGGTCAGATAGCCCCTTTGCTCCTCCCAGCCTCGTCCCTGTGCAGTCCCTTTCCCCCACCTTACTCTTAGATCCTGCTGTCCCTGAGCACATGGAAGCAAGGAACCAATTTTAAAAAATGGATTTTAAAATAGACACAGCTATAGCAATTTACATATAGTATGCATAGACTTAGTTCACCCAGAAATGATGCATTTTGTATTTCTTCAAACAGCTGCAAGTTTTAGCACAGGCACTCCATAAACACACATTTAAGTAGCACTTTAGCACCTACTTAGAGTATGAGCTTTTTTTTTTTTAAGGAACATTTTTGTGTCCCAGGTCCAATTAGCCAGATCAGTTCCAAATCCGATTGAATCATCCAAGAACCATATGTGGCCATGCTACTGACAAGTATCCTCCACCTCTGCCTGGGGCTTCAGATACTTCCAAATCCTTTGTTAGGCATCCTACATGCAAACCCAAGCCTGGAGACTTGGGGTTTGGATGCCCTGAGTTTCACTTACGTGCAGCTGTATGGCCACAGGAGCAAGCTAGGGAGAAGTCTCTCATGTCCATAAAGTCAGGTGGTAGTGCTGATCCTCCCACTGGAAGCTGGCCAGTGGGAAGCTAACTATGAGACTTATCTGGCAGGGGAAATACCCTGACCAAGGTAATGCAATTAAAATGTGTACTGGAGGGTTTCACACTTGTCTGCTTGTGCACAGGACTCCCTACAAGAGCTTCATACTTAGAGAAAGTACAAGCTATGCATTATATTAATCCAAAGCCAAAAAGCTCATGATTTACCATTTAGTTCATTGGGCTGGGCCCAAGCGGAGCCAACATTTTAGGTCATGATGACCCCACAGTTCAGCACTGCTCAGTACATGTGTGTACTCCAGATACTCCCCCACACAGGATCAATGTGCTCATTAGTAGCCCCACTCATGACTGGAACTGGATGTTTGTAAGGAAAACTTATTGGGACCTGGAGACATGTGGCGGGATGCCGTGCCAGCAGCCCATTGTGGCAAAAGTGAAACCATGGTGGCTGGAGCCGCCACAGTCAAAAATCAAAGAAAAACCCACAGCAGAGCTGGGAGGAGTTGGAAATGGCTCCCACATCCACCTGGGCATGCTTTATTAAAGTGTGCCAAAGGCGATTGGCTGGGCGGGCATCTGAAGCCTGCAGAAAAGACCCAGCCGGAAGGAAGCCGGAGGGACTGGAAAAAGCATCCCAGCTGGCCCAGAGGAGTCAGAGCAGCTGGATGACCTGGAGGAGGAGGCTTGGTGGCTCCCTCAGGCAGGGAGCAGGAAGAGAACGCTGGGCCAGTGCAGGCTCAAGGAATTGCAGGCGGACCCAACGTGGATCAGAGCCAGTAGCCTCAGCAACTGGGATGTCAATGAACGCAACGAGGACAGGACCCTGACCCGAGCGACCAACAGCAGGTACCAAACTCGGGGAGTCAATGATGCGTCAAGGGAGGTGGGAGCCCGGGTAGAACCCAGCTCCATGTAAACCAAAGAGCAGAGAGGGGCTGCAGAGAGTGCTTGGCACTAGCAACACCGATGGTCCCTTGGGGCTGCAGTTTTTGGCCAAGCACCGGGAAGGGCCCGAACATCAGCCCCAAAAAGCAACATCATGGTTGGCATTAGGTGGGGTGTAGGGGAGGTGGAGCCCCAAGAAGAGGCAGTCACAAGGACAGCCAAGGGAGAAGACCAGGGGGACAGGGCCAGGCATTGTCCTCCCAATTTGAAACCCCTTATCATCAAAGACATGGCAGGTGAGACCCCTGGGGATCCAACCCGAGGCCACTCCCACTAGCCTGGCTGTGCATCCCAAGAAGCCAAGGCCTAGTCTGGCTTTACCTCAAGGAAGGCAGGACCACACTAATCACATGCAATAGGCTGATGGAGGCACTGACAGAGAGTTCTGTGTAAACTGTTTGTAGCCCTATTTGGTGATGTTTGCCAGATGTTTAAGGCTGGTGAAGAAACAGGAATTATTGGAAATGGGGGGTGGGTGAGAGGCACAGCTGAGGTATGGAAGTGAAGTGGAAATCAAAATGTATGCAATGTAATGGTTCACCATATCTTGAAAAAGAGTTGGCACTGAGGGGGACTACATGCAAAAGACATTACCATATACTATATTCAGATGGGTTTAACTAATCTAGTCTTGTGGTGGGTTCCCATAAGCATCTTGGCCTTTTGGCTAAGATCAAATGTAACCATGTGATCCAGGACTGACTAGCCAAGGCCATCCCAACTTTAGTAAGGACCATCCCAACTTTAGTAAGGTCCACCAACCGCACCATCTGAGGCTGTGAGAGCCAGCTGTGCCCAGACATCATTGTAACCGATGAGGACAGCAAGCATGCTGTGATGTCCAACACCATCTGTTGGTCCAGGGACAGCACTAGTACGTGACCCCACCAGACCGCAGCTGGAAGCAACACAGAAAGGACTGCTTGACAAGCCCCAGCTGCTACACCTAATGGACTTTAAGGACTTTTGAAATCCTGGACTCTTTCCCACCCTCATAGTTGTATCCTGCATGTCATTATTTGTAAATGTGCACATGCTTTACAAAACATCTCTCTACTCAAATGTGGTATTGTTGTGCAGGAACTTCTGTATACTCTTTGCTGTATAAGCATCATGTCCCCTATTCCCTTTACACCTTGTCATCCCCAGGCTTTAGTTGTCTACATGTTTCATATGTAACTTAGCTCTGTTCATACCTCTAACCCCATTGCCTACTATGTAGTCCCTCACTCAGGTCTTCTGTATTTCCTTGTACCTCAATTTTTGTCATCTCAAACTTTAACATTTAATCAAAGAGAGGGTGTCAGAGCTGGCTGTGGTCCTCCTGGTGTGGGCTTTGTACAGCAGTGCCTCTAGGCCCAGTGCTAATTCCCTGCAGAAAAAAGCACCCGCCCATATTTTTCAAAGGTGTCACTCACTCACTCACTCCTACCAGAATGTTAGCTCCATGTGTGCCACATACTTCATAGTCACACTCACTAGTGTTGGCTGCATTTAAAAAACTTTGTATTCATACTGAGCACATGCTGCTTTTATCAGCAGTTCAGAAATAGGCAGTGTATTTAATGAGATTTCGTTTTATGCAAGTGTAAGACAAGGGGCTTCACACACCCCCATGTTGAGTGTGGGGGGAAAACCTTGTCTTATATTGAGTAAATATGGTAAATTAAATCAATTTCCCAGTATTTCTTTGGCAATCTCCAAAAAAACCAATGCAGAAAAAAAGAAATATAATGTATGCAGCTAAGTGCTAATATGTCCATCTCCTTTCTGGTTTTGCTGGGATATTTGTGTATCTGTGACATTTAATTTTGTGGAGTAATAGAATTGCGGGTTGTTGTATAAGTTGCCCTTGAGGTTCCCAATACCCTGTTCTTTCCTGCAGTATTTTTTTCCTTTTTTTAGATTAATAGAAAAATCAACACTTTTTCCATATTTGTATTTTAAATATAAGGCACATCTGCTTGTTTAAATATGTAAGATACATTGTCTATGGCTGTTTATAAATAGGTATTGCACAACTCAGATCTATAAACACTATTTCCTCAAAAACAAGGTTCAGTGATTGTCTTTTTTAATGCAATTTCACCACCCCCCACTACAGTTTTCTGAGAGTTAATATTTTTATTCACATATTACTGAAGAAGAAAAATATAAATAATTTCTCACCGAGAAGTTAGTGAAGGTCCTTGCAGATCAATTAACTTGTCTCCTATGTTCTGATACTTCAGATTATAGTTCATATATGTTGTATTCTGCATTAGTCTAAGTTACTGGTAATTAACACATAAAGGCAGGGTCTAAGGAGGGGCCAGTTTTCCCTAACTTCTTAACTATTTCCAACTGACCCTCCAAAGAAGATAAGATTAATGCAGTTTCACTTCTGTTTCCTCTGCTTCACCCCTTCCACACCCACACTTCTCCACTCACATTTCATGTGGATGCATCACTAAATTAACATGAGCGACATCACTGGCCATTCAGATCCTTTATCTACCTCTTCAAATTTCTCTATACTAATTTTATTTCTGAGTCATATGAATTCCCCTCTCTTCCCATATCGTATACCTCTTGCCTTTCCTTTGTTGATCAAAAATTCCATTTAACATAAATACTCCTGCTTCCATCAGTCCCTTTTACTTAGTTCTACTAAACTCCTGTTTGTGTCTTTTGATTTTTTTTTTTTTTTTTTTTTTTTTTTTTTTTTTTAATTCCCACATCTCTTGTTCATTTAGGGTTTTGTTTTTTTTTTGTTTTTTTTTTATCTCTGTGACAGTCACAGATGATGATTTGGGGAACCTGAATATACACAGCTGACATGTATCTGTTTAATATCAAGGGTGTTCTTTTTTTTATCTGTTTCAGAATGCAGACTCCAATTTGTGAGTTCTCTGTTGTATTTGCATCTATGCTTAGGAACAAAATTCTTGGCTGGCTAGAGCCTGCAATAGAAGCTCAATGGGTTATGCCTAGGCCTTCTCTCCTCATTCTGATAACATAAATAGATCTTAAGCTATAGAAAATAAGTCCTTCACAGAAAGCTCCAAGGGTGTAGATACAAGACTCCTAGCCCCTGTTATAAGGAACAAGTAGGCATGTGACAGGAGTTCACTGTATTGTTGCAGGGTTTTGCTGTTGAGGTTAGCTTCTTTTTTCTTTCATGTTGTGAAGTTTTCGTTTCAAATGGCAAAATGTGGTATCTTCCAGGTTGCTTGCAAATAACCTTTTTTCCAACTACTTCAGTTGGTCTACTACAAAATATCACATTTACTCAAAAAACTTGGCCTTTTATTGTTGCAGTTCCTTTGTTTTCCAGGGCCAGCAGGGGGACATGGAAAGCTGACTTCAAGACTAGGGACAGATATTACACACAAAGTGATTTAAGTGATCAGAACCTAGTTTAAACCTGTAACAGAACAGATATTAACTGCACATAAACTAGTTTGAGAATGGCTGGCTGAAACCGGTTTGAGATAAACCTGGTTGAATGTAGTATCACACTTAATTGATTTGGGTCAAACAGGTTTATGCCATGTCTGTCCCTGACCCCCTTGCTGGTTTAAGACAAACCAGACATCCCCAGCGTCTTGGCATACTCTCTGGGCTAGGCAGGGCTGACCCCTCCTCTCTGCTCCCTGCCTGGAGCTCCAGAGACTATGGGCTGCTTCACTCCTCCCCTCACCACTTTCTCATAAGCAGGAATTCCCTCCCCCACCCCCGGCTTGCTGAGGAGGTGTCTGTGTATCAGCTACCAGACCATATGCTGGCTACGCTTCCTGATGAATCTACAGGTATAATCAAGAAGCAGAACGAACAAGTAGCTGATTATGTCCCTCTGTTGTTTTCTTAATTGGATGATAAACACTGTTATCAAGTCCCTGCTGGCCTAATCAGAGCTTCTGCTGGAGCCTGTCCATGCCCCCTCAGCTCCATGCTGTGGGAGGAAGGGAGGGCTGCTCTAGTGCGTCACCCCCCTCAGCTTCTAGCCTGAGCCACTGCAGGCATGTGCCTGCATTTCTCAGATGTCTATTCAGTTAGTGTAGCCAGGTTAGACTAACCTGCAAAGATTGAATCAATTCAGGCTCAGGCTTTTTGAATGTCTGTCCCTAGCCCAAGAGTGGGATAGACCACATGAATATCCCATCAAAGAGAGTGCTACACAGTGCATGTCATAGATCCCACACTTAAAAGAATTTGCATGCTGCTATTGAGTTGCATGTGGGGAGGAACAAATCCTACAGATTTGTTGTTGTTGAACAGTAGTTCTCTCAGAAGAGTACGACCTGTTTTTTTTTCATTTGGAACATATGGTCACTTTAGCTCTTGCATTTACTCCACAAACTGACTCTGCCTAATGCATGTATATAACAACCGTGTTTTGCACTAAGAGGTCATGGTCCTAAAAGATTTAAAGGTAAAAGGTAGACTACAATATACAAAACTTTAGGCCTGTAAAATGAAGCACCTTCAGGATTTGCCCCAAGTGTTAATTTATTTGTCTTTGGCATTTCGATCTGTTTCAGTGGGAGCACTTTTGCTATGCTAACAAAATACTTGCTGTATGACTTCAAAGCTGTCATCCTAACAAAAATCTATGAACATAGCTTTAGAACACAGTGATTTCTTCTGGCTCCTATAGCAAATTCCCCTTTAAACTTATTTAGGTTCTGTACTAATTGTAGCTATCACTGTCATGCATCCAAATACCATTATAATAGACATACACAAAATCTTTTAAACAAAATAATGATACCTGAAGCCAACAGTCATAGTCTCATAGTTTGTAGGGACAGAAGGGACCTGAGCAGATTATCAAGTCCGACCCCCTGCC
>NW_017729032.1:233462564-233465830 GCF_001723915.1 Gavialis gangeticus
GGATCGAGGTGAGACTAACTGGCCTATAGTTTCCCGGGTCTTTCTTCCTCCCTGTTTTGAAGATAGGAACCACATTGGCCCTTTTCCAGTCCTCTTGCACCACACCAGTCATAGGCGTTGTGTAGGGAGGACATGGGGGGGGCAGGGACATGTGCCCCCCCTAGGATTGGCCCTTGCCGGCGGAGGAGTGGGGGTGCTGAGAGAAGCTTCTGGTTTTTCCACTGCCGTCCCCCAAACAGTTGGTGATTGGCCACTGGTGCCCCCCAAGAGAAGCACCAGTCACCCATGCTAACAGTAATCAAATAGAGCCAGGATAATGTAGGTAATTAAAGATACATTTTGGCCAGTGGTGAGAAAGAGGCAATTCTCTGCTTTTATGTAATATACATAACAAGGCCTCTACAATCCATGAAAAGCAGGGACATGATGTCATTTTTCAAGGGGTTTTTTTGCTGAAAAATACCTACAGAGTAGTCTACCCAAAGGTCAATTTACCTACCTTGGAAAGATGAGTCAGGCTTGCTGAGATCAGAACTTATGATCCATGGCTCCTATGTATTTCAGTGCTGTTGCTCACAATACTGTTCTCTCCCAAAGAAAGTTATTATGCACAGACCCACAGTAAAGTTCTCTACCATGAAAGTATACCTTTAGGTTGCAAATCAATGGCCCAGAACTCCAGAGATGATAATTTTGATGTTTCTCAGTAGCCTAAATTTCTGTGGGCTTGAATGTCATAGATCTCATGGCAAATGAAAAGATCAGTTGTTAAAGATTATACCATAATGGGCATACCCACTGGGATAAAAGCCAGGTTGCATGCAAACCCTGGATTCCAGTATTTCCTAGATGTTTTGTAACTTCACTTAACTTTGCAACCTCCATAATTTTCTTATAAAGTTATTAAAAGCATGGCAACTGTTTATCTTGGAACAGGATATTATCCTGAAACAGGATAATGCTGGCCCAGTATTTATGATCATATAATGCCATATTAATGTAGCTTCACTTCTTTCAGTTTGGTAGGCCATGCAAACCAGAAATAGTGTGGTTATCTAAGTGAGGCACTGCACTAATAAGCTGTGCCACTCATTGCAGCTTATTGGCACATGTGTAGCATTGCGCTAGACTGGCTCAGAAGGTAATGCATTGAGAGGAAATGCAGTCATCCTGCTTGGTTCCACTTCTAGCCATAGTGAAGTGGTATGTATTTTTTCTGGGACATAAATTTTAAGATGGACAAAAATCTCAGTTTTAATATATCTACTTGGATCGCTTTTCTCAGGCAAAGATTATTCATAACAAATATTGATGTTTGGTATTCTTATGCTTTTTGATTATTTTTATCTGTCGTTTCCTACTCCTTTTTAAGAAAGAGAAAAACAAATTATAATATATGTAGCTGAGGAACATGAGCAAGAGAAGGGAAATGGTTATCTTTAAGAGTTTATATCTTAGCAGGAGCAGAACAGAATTTTTATGGTAGGGAAAGCACTTTTGAGGCCTGAGGGTGTTCCTTCTCCAGCATATCAAATAGAAATGGCAAGCAATAGAGGACTGGGATTTTCTTAAAGGAAAAATTCATAATATTAGGCAATCTAAACACAGAGGAGGATACCAGATGTAATAGTCCCATGAAGAATGCATAAGATACATGATACATGTATCAATTCTTCAATAAGCAGTGCAGTAACATCTCATATTCATATCAATATGAAAGTATAGAAAAATGTCAAATGATTGTTCTCTTACACAAAGGCTTCTGCAGAAGTTAATTAAGTCACTTAAGCAGAACACTTCACCTTTTGCCTTGTAAGTACATTTCCGAAGGATATTTGCATGAAAATGCTCATTTACTTCTAGCTGGAGAAAAACAATAGCTAATTTCCCCCAAACTTATAATAAGCAGCAGCATCCCTCTCCAAGTGTAGGATCCAGAGCAAGGGACACAAACACTGCCTGTGCACAAAGTTGAAAGTATTGTCTGATTAACTTAGCTACTGAAGATAACTTCAGACTTCTGAGTATCTATTTCCCTATGGAAGGGACACCAAATCTGAGTGGGATGAAGGTCACTTTAGGACTATAATGACTGATGACTCTTGAAATATGGGTAGAATAAGAAGAGATAAAAAATTAACCCTAAACTCCAATAGTCAATAGGCAATAGTCAAGTGGTTTAGCTTTAGTTACTCCTGGTAAAAGAAGTCTGATAACTGATTTTTTTGGGTTTGCTGGCCAGTTCAAAAGAAAAACACAACAACTGAATCAACTAAAAACCAAAGGAAATGTTTTTTAATTTTCAGCAAACAGAAAAATATTATTTTCAGATTAAGTCAAACATTTTAATTGATACCAAATCAAATATTTTATTTTATTTCTAGTATTTTAAGCCACTTTTCTATTAAAAGAAATATCAGTTTAGAAATGGAAGAGCTTACATTAAGCCTCCCATACAGAAGACTTACATTTGCAAAATAGTTGTGGTGGTGGTAGGTACTCACAGGGCACGTCCACATGAGTGTGTATGTGCGTCTTGCAGCATCTCAAAGTCCTTAGAGACATTGCAAGAAGTACATGAGGGGAAAAAAATGTTCCTTGCACTGCAAATTTGCAGTGTGGGGACAAAATTAGATCCCTGGATATCCAGGGATCAAAAAAAAAAAACCACAGAAGAAAAAAACAGGGTAGGACACAGTCCCGGACCATACCCCAAGGCAACAGGAGGAACGGTCCTCCACAGAGATGCTCTGGTAGCTAGCCAGAGCATTTTTCTGGCTGGCCCTTACCCTGGTGCTGAAGCACACTGCCTGGCCATTCAGGGCAGGCAATGTGCCAGCTGCAGGGAGCTGGACCTGGGCTCCTGGTGGTAAGTAGGGGGTGGGGGGGGCTAAAGGATGGAGGAGGGGAACATGGGGGGACCCCCTCCGTTCCCACCCATTCCCCCCCGATCACTGCCTTGCCTGGCCCCAGATTTAAAAAAAACCAAAACAAAACCCCTGCACTCACCGGCAGTACCAGCTGCCACAGGGGTCACTGGGGCCTCATGGCAGAATGCTCCCCGACATAGTACAGGGCCTGAGTGAGCCATAGCAGCCCCAGCTGCCCGACAGTGTATGAAGCCATACAGCACCCTGCTGACCCCAGCTGCACTCGTGCAATGCGTCAGTGGCAATATGGGTACCAGGCAGCTGGGGCCAGGCCCCACTGCCCCCCATCACCCCATGCTCTGTGTGTCTGTGTGCGGGGGGGGGGGGGGGGGGGGT
>NW_017729032.1:233465841-233478019 GCF_001723915.1 Gavialis gangeticus
GGGGGGGGGAGGGGCTGTTCCACAAGGCCCAAGTGACCCCAATGACAGCTGCTCGTGTTGGTGAATGCGGGGCTTTTTTTTTTTTCTGATGCCTGGACTGCTGGGGCCGGGTGTGTGTGTGTGGGGGGGGAACATCAGGGGCATGAGCAGATGCTGGGGGAGCAAGCAGGGGGTGGAGCATGTGGGCTTTGCAGGAGGAGGGCCCCTGTTGGGTAGGCTGTGAACCCTGTTGGGGGGCTGTAGCGCTGTGGGGGGCAGTCCATGAGGTGTGCAGGGGAGCTGCATCCTGCAGGAGGCAAGGGACCCACCCCTCCTGAGCAGCCCTCTCTGCACAATCCCCCACAGTCCACCCACACCTACCCACACACCCCATGGCCCCCCACATCCCTCCACAGCCACTCACATCCCCCCACCCTGCTTCCCACCCCCTTCTGCAAATCCCACATCCACCCAGCACATACCCTGCGTGCCCAGCTGCCAGACAGGATGAGACCTGCTGGCAAGAGCTGTGGTTATGGAAGGTGTCAGGGGGAGCTCTAACTGCTTTATGACAAGAAAACCAAAGGCAAACACCAAAACATATAGATATTTAGTATTCATTTTATTATGATAATAGAGACACTGGTAGGCTTCCAAATTGCTTTAACAGTGTAGATATATCAATAAAACATTGCCCAACAGATCTCTCTCTCTCTCTCTCTCTTTCCCTCTCCCTCCCTCTCTCTCTCTCTCTCTCTCTCTCTCTAAATATATATATATATAGTGTTCTTTTGTTTTAATTGTGGAGGAATATGGATTTTGGGGCATTTTACAGAGTGGCTTTCGGATGTTTTTATCAGGGATATTTAGTTTTCAAATAGGGAACACCAGAATTCCTGCCAGGGAGGCAAGTGGCAGGACCCAAGCAGAGGAGCCTACTCAGAGCTAGCACCTTGGACCCACCTGGAGATGGCTGACCTCCTAGCCAAATGGGGCCAGAAGGACATGATTTGACAGCTCAAAGCAGGCCACCACACTGGGAACACCTTCTCGGCGATAGCTGCCTAGATGGGTGGGCAGGAGGCACATAGAACAGTAGTGCCACACAAAGGCCAATTCTGCAGCCACAGTCCACTGGCAGCTGGCCCAGAGGCGCAGATGCCTCTACTGGCTGTGCAGTCCCCATCTGGATCTGGCAGGTACGCAGAAGGTCACAGCCAGGCAGCAGCCCCCACTGCCAGACTGCTGTAGTGGGTAAAGGGTGCAGGAAACTCTCAGGGCTGCTTCACCAGTCCAGCTGGCACAAGGGGTAGTCTCTCCAGGTACCAGTTGTCTGGGCCCCAGAAGCTCCTGGCTGCTTGTATCTTCCATATTAATGTGGGCCTTAACCCTAGAAGCCCCTGAGAGTGAGTAGCCTTGAGCTACTTCACAGGGCGACTTTTTGTACAGATGGAGCCAGGACAGGGCAGCTTTTTATACTGCTGGGGAAAGCACAGGTGCTGGCCCTGGGCCCTAGCCCCCCTGGCTGCAGATCCAGGAGAAGCCAGGCAGGGTTATTTTTCCCAAACTGGTACAATTTGCCCCACACCAAAGTGCATGTGTGGGCATGTGTGCTGAGGCAAAAAGTCCCAGCTCAAATTTGCACTGCTTCTATCTGAGCTGCTTCAAGCCCACATGGGGCACAAAAGACCAAGTTTCATATCCTCATTCTGCCTGCTTCAGACTGAAGACTGGTACCAAGCTCATTCTCTTTTGGCATGGGTACTATAAACATTGGCTGCCAGGTATTCTCATGTGGGTTTCTTTTACATTGATTGCATTGAAGCTGTTCCATTTCTAAATAAATACTTAAATATTCACTGGGCTAGAAAGAGTAACTGTATAACCTAAGGGTTTTAGGACTCATCAGGTGGAGCACACGTGGATTCTAGTCCTTTTTCCGGTGAAATAAAAGTTATAAACCTAGAAGACCAGAAAAAGGGGAAAAAAAGACTGTTTGTGAAGGAAAAAAAAAAATGCAGTGAATCCTATATCAGGGCTCACTTTTTTTGTAACATACTGTGTCCAACTGTCTATGTACTACCGCTTGTATTATAAAAGCATTAAAGACAGTGTCAGAAGGGACTTCTAAAATATCTAGTCTGACATGAGGTATATCACAGGCCATTAGATTTCACCCAGTTATCCTTGTTTCGAGCCCAGAGTTGATCCTAAATGCTGAAGCGTGTTGTCTTAGGGTCTGTGTAAGTCTGGTTAAAGTTTAGCAATTTACTTTAAGCTGTTTGAAACTCACCTGGATGAAACCTGCACAAGTGTGCAAAGAACTATCTATGTGCTCTGCAGACAGCCTGCAATGTTAAAAGCACCCTGCTAGGGGGACACGAAGCATGTATCCCGGTGTGCTTTGTAGGCTTTCCATCTGCCTGGAAACAGGTGGCAGTAGACCAAGAGACCACGCCTGTGCCTCATCCCCAACAATAATCTCTCCTTCCTTCATAGCTGTCAAGTTGCCTGACAGCAGAGCCAGAGTGATCTGCAGTCTTTCAAAACTGGGGCTATTGCCCCACCAGCAGCAGACACTGTGCCCCTGCCAGCATAGCCATAGCCAGGTTTTGTTCATGGGCAACTAGGGTCATGTTCTCACTACTGTGACCACAGCTGGGGCTCTGGCTGCAGTGAGGGGCCTTGCTCATAGGCAGCACGAGCTGTGGCTTTGAACCTAGGGCCTCAGCCTGCCTAGCATAGTCACTCATGCCAGTCTGCCACTTCCTCAACTGAATATTGGAGTGGACACAGGTGGCCAGAACCCTCCAGCTAGGCATAGCCATGTGCCCACTCCCTGCCACTGGAGTAGCCACCCAGGGTCAGCTGACCCCTCACCCTTTCCAGTATAGAGTTCTGACCCAGAAGATGAAGTTTTTGCTTCACCCTTGGCTTGTCCTGCTACTGGCTTCCTCACAGACTCTGGATACCTGACGCAGCTTGTCCACAGACCTCAAGTTTGGCCTGATCCTTTGGAAACCTGACCCAATTCCAACTTGATTTCTTGGATGCCTGGCCTGGCTAGGATCCTGACTCTGTGCCCAGTCTCACCCTCTGGTTCTCTGACTCAGTTTCCTAGATGAATCTTCTGGCTTCCCAACACTCCAACTTGTCACGTGCTCCCCTGGAACCTCCACTGCTTCTCCTGGTCCAGAGGTGACCCCCAGATCTGGCCACCTATGACCTGGCATGATGCCATGTTCTAAGTGTTGCTGAGGCTCTGACTAGAGGAAGACCTGGCTACAGCTCAGTAAGGGTGTATGAAATGGACCATACTGAATTTGGATTTGGCCTGAATCAGGGCTAGTGATTCAATTCAGTTGAATCCGAATCTGAAGATTCGATGCTGATTCGAAGCATCAGTGATTCAGCCATAGATACAGCTTTAAATGTTTTTTCTACATACCTTGAGGTACCAGGTAGCAGCTCATGATGGTGGGGTGGATGGAGCATCCCACAGAAGCGCTCCGCCCCTCCCCCGCATGCTCAGCGGTGAACCCAGAAGTGGCCCGGAAGTACTTCCGGTCTTCTTTTGGGTCCACTGTTGAGCATGCGGGGGCCCCCACACCTCCCTGGGTCAGCAATCAGCTCCAGGGGCACCCTGGGTGCCCCCCGAGGCCCAGGACACATCAGTAGCTGAGCCAGGGGGATGCGGGAGGGGTCCCCTGCATTCTCCCCTGTGGGCCTAGAAGTGGACCAGAAGTGCTTCTGGTCTACTTCTGGGTCTGCTGCCGAGCTGGCCCCACCCCCCGTCCCCCTGCACCCTGTGGGGCACTCCATCCATCCCACCATCTCAGCATTTGCGAACCACCTAGTACCTTGAGGTCTGTAGAAAAAACATTGAAAGCTGTGCCTATGTCCAAATCGCTGCATCTCTCCGAATCAATTCTGAGTTCTGATTCAATCTGGAGAGATTAAAGGGTCTCCTGATTCAATTCAGATTCAGCGATTTGGCTACAAAATCACGCCAGATTTCTGCCGAATCAAAGCAGCGAATGAAGCTTCACACAGCCATACAGCTCAGGGCTCTCAAGCCTTCCAGGGTGGACTTTTTCCTTGCATGGCACATCAGAGTCCTGTGCTCAAAATCTATGTGTGGGGTTGCACATAGGTGATGTGTAAGTGCTGCCTGTGGGGTACACAATTCCATGCAGCCGCCACAACGGGGAGCAGAAATCCACGCTGCCACTGCTGCTGCCAGACATTGGGTCCAGCCAAGCTGCAGCCCCATGTCCTGCTGCTGGTGCAGAAATCAGGAGCAGGGAGGACACATGCCATCCCATGCACTCCAGATGCGCTGCCATTGGGGCTGCAGATGCTGGCTGTGGTGTGCTCTGCAGGGCTATGGGCCCCCCCCACCACCACACGACACTTGAGAGCTGACACCTGCAGCCCCCCACATGAGACTGCATGCCAGGCTCTGAGGGTTCTTAAATGCCCCATGACGGGGGTAAGAATCTACTCCCTCCCTTTATTTCATATGGGGAGCTGCAGGATATTGCAGGATAGGTTGCATGATAGGAGCTTCTTTCCCATGCAGCACTCCAGAGCTCTGCATCTGCATCCCTGCATATGAGGTTGTGGGTGTATGGCTTTCAAGTCCTTGGGGGAAGGGGTGGGGGGAACTTCTCCCCTACAAGGCACTTAAAAGCCTGCATGAGTCACACTGTGGGGCTGTGGGCACAGGACTCCTTATGTGGCCCACAGATGGAGTAGCTTCCCCCATGTGGCACTTTAGAGCTGGAATCCACAGCTCTGCACACAGGGGTGTTGCACAGCTCTCAAGTTACGATTGGGGGGTGCTTCTCCCCCATTGGAGAACCCAAAGCTATGTGTGGGGCTGTGCAGGGCTGCAGATCCAGATCTCTGGATGTGCCCCACAGGGAAGATGCTGCCTGCACCCACACAGCACTTGGAATTCCCACGCATGGGGCTGGGGGTGCATGGCTCAAATTCTGGTGGGGAGGGAGGAGCTTTTCCCATGACAGGCACTTAAAAGCCCACTTCTGCAGCTCCACATGTGAGACTGTGGGCACGGGGCTCTGGATGTGGCCCATGCAGGAGATGCTCCCTCCATCTCGGCATCTTAAAAGCAGCACCTGCAACCCTGCATCTGGGGCTGTGGGGACAATGCTCTGAAGTGCTACCCGGGGGGGGGGGGGGGGGGAGAGGAATTTGTGGGGGCAGAAATGGTCTTTTGGGACCACCACTGTAATTGACCCTGACCAGTACCCTGGGCTGCTGTCACCTGTTTTCAGACTAACAGAGAACCCCCAAAAAAGCATGCTGGGATGTATGCCTTGGGTCCAAGTAGCTGGGTGCTTTTAGCATTTCAGGCTGCTTGCAGGGCTTGTGGAGCATATTAAATCAGTGCTCGCAGCTCCCCAGAGTGGAAAGAACAGGTGCTAAAGTCCCCAGCCTTCTTCCCAGACCTGGGAGTCCCTGGTTTGGGGAAGAGGTGAGGAGCATTAATTCCTGCTCCCTCTCCCTCCCATCCCACCCACTCCTTACACTGGGGACTCCAAACTGGGCAGCAACAACTACCTCACCCCACAGTTCCCAAACACAGCTGGCATCAGGGACAACATTTAAAGCCCAGGAGTCAGTCGGGGTGGGTTGTCAGCTACACAACTTTGGGACTGGGGAAGGGGGCTGGGTTTTACTGACCCCTCAGCTGTTAGGGGGAAGAGCCTGGGTCATCGAGCATCTCTCTGGGGTCTGCGCCATGGGTCATAGAGCATCTCTCAGGGGGTGGAAGTGAGGCATGCTGGGGTACCAGAGGGAACTATGGCAGCTCCAAGCATTCATTCAAATTGTTGACCCCCAACTGATTGAGGCTTCAGCCTAATCCACTGCAGTGGAGATTTCTACCACATCACCCATTTTTTAACCAGCTGAAGTGTTTTCAATGCTTGTATGCAGAACTTGTCAATTGGTGGAACTACAATTGCACTGATTGAAATATAAATGCTTGTATGCACCTAAGAAGGCATTCTCCAACAATTGTTGTCCACAGATACACACAGTTTGTGCACAAAAAAATGCACGTAGTAATTTTCTTCCTGAACCCTGCTTCCTTTACAATTTCCTCTAGCTGCTCCTAGTCAGATAAAGAGTTTTTGAGGAGAGCAGGATGTCCTTCTCCCACTGTTTGAGCTCATATTCAAGTGCCTTTTACTGGTTCATAGATTCATAGACCCTAGGGCTGGAAGGGACCTCGTAAGATCATTGAGTCCAGCCCTCTGCCCCAGGGGCAGGAGGTCAGCAGGGGCCATAGGAACCCAGCAAGATAAACATCCAAATGTCTCTTGAAGGCATTCAAAGTGGGTGCTTGAACCACCTCCAGCAGCAGTCTATTCCAAAACTTGGGGGCTTGGACAATAAAGAAGTTCTTCCTTATGTCCAGCCTGAAATGGTCATGGAGGAGTTAGTGACCTTTTGACTTTGTCATCCCTTGGGGCACTCTGGTGAACAAACGTTCCCCCAGATCCTGGTGAGTACCCCTGATAAACTTATAGGTGGCCATCAGATCACCCCCGAGTCTGTGCTTTTCCAAGCTGAAGAGTCCCATGGCTCTCAGTCTCTCATCATAAGGTCTGTTTTCCTGACCTCTGATCATGCCTGTGGCTCTCCTCTGCACTCTCTGAAGCTTCTCCACATCATTTTTGAATTGTGGATCCCAAAACTGGGTGCAGTACTCCAGCTGCGGCCTCACCAAGGCTGAGTACAATGGAAGAATGGTGTCCCGGGATTTGCTTGGGAAGCACCTGTGGATGCAAACCAGCGTTTTGCTCACTTTATTAGCTTCAGCTAGATGCGATGCCTGGGTAGCACAGCAGTTATGCCTAATAGTAGGCCAAAATAAGATTTAAAATAAAAAAAAGACTGACTTAGAGTGTCAAGTATTCAGGCTTTGGTTTATAATTTGAACCCAGAAAGGGCAGAACCAAAACCCTGCATATGGCCACCTCCAAAAATCTGGATCTGAATGATTCAGTTTCAGCCTAATCCCAGAACTAACATCAGCACTGAACAATGCAGACGTCTAGACTTAATACTAAAATTATATTACACTATTGCAAAGAAATCAACTTACACAGTTAAAAGTGCACAAGGGGCCTGGCTAGAGGGCTGAAGGGCAGGGGGGAGGTTCGTGCAGTTAAGCAGGCTTGCAGGAATAAAAAAAAACCCAAGCAATTTCTGGGACTTAATTGCAAAAGAAGGATAGCAGTTTGATTTGGGGAGCAAATGTCTTTTCTGTTTTTTCTTGGCAGATGGGATCCACTAAATGGAAACAGATTTGATCACAGGAAGATTCAATCACCTTTTAATACTGGGGTATTTTACACACATTTTTCCTTCAAGATGTGTCCCCTTACACATTACATTTTTCTTTAAGTCCTGATGAAACTCAAGAGGCAAGGGTTTTTGCAGATGACATCTTTTGTTATTAGTGCTTCATATGGAAAAGCATGTCTATATCCCTCCCAGCTCTATAGTTAGCCCAGTAAAAGATATCACCTAGAAAAACCCTTGCCTCTTGAATTTTTCGTATGCTATCATGGCTCCATCATTATTCTAGCTCTACCAATGTAATTTGACAGAGTTTGGTCACAAGCATCTTCTCTAGCTGATTGTACCACCAATCTTCTCTACAAAGTCTTTGGAATTTGGTGATTTTAAAAAAAATCTTCTTCTGGTTTTCACATCTTGATCATACTTAGCTCAAATCCTACCTTGATATACGGTCAGGAGATACAAGCATGATAAAAAACCCATGGTAAGCCAAAGGTTTTCTATGTAACTTGTATGATGTTTCCAGCTTGCCATAACAACATTATCCCTAAGTGATGAGGATACTGCTGTATTTGCTTTAATTAACATCAGTTTTTCCAGTAATAAATCACTATTAATTCTCAAGGTAGGTTTTGAAAATGGTCTTGTTTCTTGGCTAGCACAAAGATATGGCTGGAAAGTCTCCCACTCGTGGAGGCCTGTGTCTTCGTCATCCGTCTCTGTTTTTCACCTTGTAAGGTAAGCTTCTATCTGGCTTGAAGATGCACATAATCATTCATGTTCTTTTAACAAGGGACCTAACTACATTTGAGTCTAAATCCTGCCTTCTCTTAATTACTAAATGAAAGGTAAATGAAAGGTTGGAAGTCCTTACAGTGCTACTTCTTGAATTTCTTGGCACCCTCCCTTTCATTCTATAGTGTCACTACATTTCTAAGTAGCTATTGTCATCCCATGGGACTGCTACATTACTGCAATGACATCTGTGTTTATTAAGAAAGGCCATATTCCAACAATGACATGCATCTCAACTGGTACCTTCCACTTTGACTGCAACCATTTATTGCCATGAAATTACCTGCCTAGGGAAACATTAAATCGAAGAGGAATAAGGGATTCAGAACTGAGCCCTAACAGAGCAATTCTATTTGACAGTCATTGACTACAGTGAATATTTAGAAGACCTTTTCTTAATTTCAGTTGAAGATTTGTACCCATATATCTGGTACTGCTTTACATGCTGATAAGTTCCATTTGTGCACTGCAACGGGACTTCCAATTTTGGGATGGTTTGCTTTATTCTTGTGCTTCCCTTAAGGTTTCATTGGATTTCACTCTGCTCTCCAAATTATTCATTTCCACTAGTTAACATTATTCAGCCTTAGAGTTTGCAGTTTCATTTGTATGCATACAATACTTGGATAGTATCTCAGTCCCTACAGATCCTACAAAGAAGTTTGATGTTTTGTATAATTACCTCTGTGATATTCAATCATGGGTAGCTTCAAATTTCGTTAAACTTAACACAGACAAAACTGAGTTGCTATTGATTACTTCACTGATGCAGAGGTCTCAGGTGTCATCTGTGGTAGTTTCCATTTGTGGTAGTTCTTTTTATCCTTCAGATAATGCTTGTGACCTTAGGGTCATTGTGGATTCTGTGCTTTCTTTTGAAGCCTACATCAATCATGTAATTAAAGTGTCGTACTACTGTCTTTGGAACCTAGCCAGATTGAGACCTATGCTCTTTCTAGTCCACTTGCTTAAACTTTAATCCATATTTTGGTTCAGTCCGACTCGACTATTGTAATTCTTTGAATGTTGGCCCTCCTGTTATCATTCCCCACCACTTGCGTTAAGAATACAATCTAGCTTTTAGTTGTCTAAGCAGCACATGGCACACATCACTCCTGTATTAACAGAGCTTCATTGGCCTTATGCAGTGGTTAAATAATAAGATCATGGTATACTTCACTTTGTATAGTGCAGCGTTGTCTTATCTGAGACATCTTTTGATTCTTTATTTAACAGGATGCTCATTTTGCTGAGCATGGTAAAATTTTCACATGAATCATATAGATGTGCTCATTTGTCATGTTCCATGTTCTCTCTGTTCTCTGAATTTAAATTCTTTCCAAGTCCTAGAACTTTACATTTTTGCTACTTTGTACTATTAAACTTCACATATTAGCAAGTGCCAGCAGCACTTGTTAAAACTTCAGAACAATGAATTACAATTTTTCACATACTTCTATCTTTCCAAAATGTGTTCTTGTGGCTAAAATTTCCCAGGCTCCCTTCTGCCTTAAAGACAACTTTTTTTTTCCTACAAAACCTACTTAGATAAGGCTTTTCTAACATGGATGTGCCTGCAGATACAGTATTGCAGGCCAGAATTTGCACTCAGTTTTGGTTCTAGACTTCAGTGGAATTGCAAAGGAGTAAATTAAAACCTTGACAATGCTGGAAAGTTGCACCAGCTTAAACATCCAATACTGTCACTTGAGTTGAACCAGTCCGAATTCCTACATACAGACTAAAAATCAGTTTAAGGATGATTTAATTTGTCTTAGCTTAAACTGATTCCTAATCAGTTGAAGTTTCCTGACAGACCTGGTTTTAACAGAACTAATAGTAGTGTTTTGCATTGCACCTGCTTAAACTTGTGTAACTTTCTTGTTAAGACATGGCCCAAAACATCTTTGTTGTTGGTTCTTTACCTAACATGTGAAGCATTTGGAATAAAATAGTTACTATCTACAACACTGGGGCAAGCATTAATGCACTTAAAAGGACATCATCTGCTATCAATGACTATTTGATAGAAAAGTATTCTAGCAGCAAATGATGGCAGCAGCAACACATTGTCACTAAAAACTCATACTCTTCTAGTGAAAGCATGATGACCATACAGATTTGCAGGTGCAACCTGTAACATAACAATATGCAAGTACTTCTTTAGCTCATGTACCTCCAACTCCATTATGATAAGCAAAGAGAGTCACTTAAATGAGACAGTGGAATTCTGTTTAGTGTAGCCTTGTGTCCTTTCTTACCATGCAAGAAAAATGTATAATATCCCAATACTCTGGAAGACTTCCCTAACTAAACCATTGTCTGCAGGTGTTGTATACATTCCACACTATTATTTGCCTCTCCTGGAGCAGGTCTTTCTGGTCTGCTGTATAGGTTCATGTGACAGGAGTGCCTCTTCTGGGGCCTGTCTATCGGTGACCCCATACTCCTGTTATGGGCCAACCACCTGCCTTCTTGTCTGCCATGCCTTGTTCTTAAGTTATTTTATAGATGGCAATTAGCCAGAAGCTTCCCATTTATTGCCCCGATGCCAGGGGTGCTACCTACAGATGCTTTTCCTCCTCCACACTGCAGCCCAAGCCTTGCAGATGATACTGACATGGCTTGATCTGGGCCCTGCTGTAGTTTGGCCCTCCTCTTGTCCTCCCTGGGCTTTCCACAGCCCTATCTCGCTCTGTCTGGCACTGCGCCTTCACTGGCACTCGGGCTCTCCACATCCCTGTCTGGCACTGCACCCTCTCTCTGGGGCTTCTCACTGCCCCCTCTCTCTCAGGCTGGGGTTCCCACACTCTGTGGGTCCCCTATGAGGCCTCCTCCATCCCCTAATAGCCTCACCCAAACCACCGGTTAAAACAACAAACACAAAACACAAGTCCCTGGGCTATAACAAAAATCCAAGCCACCCGGCTAAAACATCATCCAATCCCTACCAGGGAATACTCCATCCCATAACAGCATCAGGAACTGCTTGTGCATCAGGCCTCTCCCCTTTGCTTGCTCCAGCAGGGAACTGCCCGCCTGGCCTCACGCCTGGGATTTATATGGGAGCCAGGTCTTGCCCCTTCCAGTCAGCTGACCAGGTGCAGGTGAGGCCAATTCCCTCCTTAACCGGTCGTCCTGGCAACCAACACCTGGGTTCCTACATCTGCTCTGAGAGTAGCAGGCACCTTAGTGTCCTGCTACAGTCCACTAAAAAAATAATCAATATCTACAGAGTTAGAGTATTTCTTTGCTTGCTATATTTCCAGTCATTCATGATTCTGTAGGTGCACAGTATATAGCCTTGTATGTTGTGCATGTGTATTATACTTATGAGAGCAGCTTAATGTATTGTTCATAGCTTGAGCATTAACATACTACACAATATACTGTGTGTATAATGGTCATCTAAGGGTGTTTTGGAGCACTGTGTTCTGAGCTGAAACATGAACTTTCCTCTATAACAAAGAAATACTGGAATACTCCAGCCTTCTAAAGAGTTGGGTGATCTTTGTGAATCATTATAGAACTGTTTGGCAGACACTGAAAGTGTTTATTGCTGCACTAAAAAGATAATATAACCTATCTTTCTACATAGGGAAAGTAAACTGGCTCAAAGCAAGAGAACTGACCTGAAGCTTTCGACTCTGCCCCTAAACTGACCCCAAGAGTTATGGATCCACCAAGAAAAAGTCCCCCCTCCTCTTTCCCTCCAGTACACTTCCTGCTTAGACACCTTCTAACCCCAACCTTTGATTCAGTCCCTGTTTCTTTCTCCTATTTCAGGGGTAGGCAGCCTGCAGCAGGGGTGCCACAAGGGGCATAGGCAGCACTAGTGCATGGCATGCAGCAGACTGGTGAGTGGACAGGCAGCACAGTGGCAGGTAGGGCAGGGAGCAGAAAACACAGCAGCACATCAGGCAGGGGAAGGGGATTGAAGTGTCACTCAGAGAGGGTGTGGGGCTAATTTGTGGCATGCCTACCAAAAAGATTAGCTGTTTTCTTCTGTAACCTCTTTAGAGTTAAACTGTTCTGAGTAAACTCCCAATCCTTCCACTCACTTGCA
>NW_017729032.1:233483019-233503408 GCF_001723915.1 Gavialis gangeticus
TGGCAGGGAGGGCAGGGAGCAGAAAACACAGCAGCACATCAGGCAGGGGAAGGGGATTGAAGTGTCACTCAGAGAGGGTGTGGGGCTAATTTGTGGCATGCCTACCAAAAAGATTAGCTGTTTTCTTCTGTAACCTCTTTAGAGTTAAACTGTTCTGAGTAAACTCCCAATCCTTCCACTCACTTGCATTGCTTCTTTCCAAACACAGCAGTTGGAGCCTGCTCTCCATCTTCCCAATAATTTGATTCAATTGCTTCCTTTTGGGATACCCCCGCATCCCAGTTTGCAGATCTGGTGGCCGAGGGTACGATGACTAACAGAATTTGAAGTTTTCTGCTGGGTCACATGCTGCTGCTTGCTTCATACTTCCCAGCCCTCTTCAGGTCATGTAAAGGTCTAGAGTCTGCTCTATGCCTTTGACTACTAAAGCATCTGACAGAAGTAGGCATCACCTTCTTTTCTTTGCATTTATCTGGCAGTCATGCTTGCTCCCAGAGAAGTGGGAAATGCCAGACTGGAAATGTGGAATGAGGAATCAACTGAAAACCATGTCATAAGGTTGCTCTACTTAAACATGAGTCTAGAATGCTCTGCAAGTAAGTGCTTTGCAGGGAGAGCAGTTTGAAGGGAAAGAGACACCTCAAATATGCTGAATTCTCATAGGCAGATTACTCAAATTTTCCTAGAGTAGTGTGGTTTTACTTTACAAAATTGGAGGTTCATTGAAGACTTATATAAGTAACTTACTGTCAGTGTCACAAAAGCCAAGATACTTTACCAACCTACCAGAAACCAACCAGGTATTCCTCCACATACTATAACTAGAGGGTAGTCTTGGGGAATGTGGAGCATTTCACCTACATAAGTAGCCACATTTCCCAGAAAATAAATCTAGACAACAATATTCAACATTGGGTAGAAATCTTCCAGTTCTGCTTTTGGACACCACCAAAATTGTGTCTTTGATCATGACATCGGAACCCAAACCAAACTTCTCATTTGCTAGGCTGATGTCATTCCTACCCTGCTGAATGGGTGTGAAACTTGGACAACACTTTGGAAACACCTGAAAGCCTTGGACTATTACCATCAACAATGTCTTAGGAAAATCCTCCATATCAGTTGGAAGAACGGAAAAACAAACACCAGCATTCTGACTCCAGCAAATACTACCTGTATCAAAGCCATGTTTATATGGCACCAGCTCTGTTGTACAGGATGTGTCAAGAGGATGCTTTAAAAAAGCGGCTCCCAAAACAGGTCCTATAATCCCAAAATACAGATGGTCACTGTAAAATGATGGGCAAAATAAGAGATTCAAGGACACCTTGAAGGCAAATTTGAAGAAATGCAATATTAACATCAATACCCAGGAGACCTGAGAACTGAATCATCCCCAGTGGTTCTGTGAGGTACAACAAAGAATTGATCATTTCAAGCAAACCTGCCTCACTCTGGAAGCAGATAGACAAGAGAGACAAAGGGAAAGATCTGTGACCTAATATCACCAGGATCCACTTCTTCCTCCCAGAATATTTGCCATGTCTCCATTCAGATATAAGGATTTCAGATCAGCCTCTTCAGTCACTTCTGTCCAAAACTGATGACTTCCCTACTTACTGGAAGGGTGTCATCCTCATATTGAAGGACCGCCAATGACGACAATAAGGAACTCGTCCTTTTGAGTTTGCAACCTAAGCATTTTGTTCAGCCATGTTTTTCCCACAAGGCATCATATATCACTAAATGAAGAATTTCTTCAAAACACAATGCTAAATGCTAAAATTATCTTCCCTTTAGTCCGAATCACCCCAAAGTAGAATAAACCATACTGAAATGATCAGGGGAAGGTGCAGGCTTCTTTTTCTTCTAAGTACAACATAATGCAAGGGATAAAATTGGGTGGGGGGGAGACAGAGAATAGAACATGCAGCCATATTTATTGGAATTTATGATTTGTTGCTTCTTGGCAACAGGGAACTTTCATGGGGAATTATTTTGTTTCTAATACAGACGTGGCTAACAAATGACAGAAGGAATTGAGATTTATAAATCAGATTTATGAGACAGACCAACAAAACAGCAGTTCACTCAATTTGTTTAATGTGAGAATCAGAGCAAATATTCAGCAAGTACCTCAGAATACAGTCACATAGTGCTAGATCAGCCTGGGTACCACTGCCTTCTGCTGGATTAAATCAGATCAACTCAGGAGTATGTCAAAATAGTCAGGGAATTCATGACTAGTAATGGAGATTCTTCGTGAGTTCAACCAGTGCCTTTTTGAAGCAGAAGAATATGAATTCTATACCTACTGTAAAGATGTATTTGCCTGTGGTTGGTTCCATGAAGACCTAGTTAATTTTAAGTTTTATAATAGGTTTTTTAACTGATCATATTTTTTTAATATAAATATATATCAAATGGCTTTTCTTTATCCTCTACCTGACAGAAGTGTTTCTGAGGACTCCAGAAACAAAGACTTTGGAAGATTTGAGTAGATGATTTTATTTTGAAGAGGGAAGTGATAGGTTAAAGCTGTATGATTAGTAGATATTTAACTGGTATACTATATCTACCAGTATATACCAGTATAATGTAGAAATCTAGTAGCAAAATTTGGAATGTGAAGTGTTCTACAGGACTAAATAGAAGTATAAGCAACACAATACCTTGGGGACCACTGTTCAGGGCTGCAAGCTCCCTGCTCTGCTCCAGTCACACCCCATGACCTCAGGTTCCAGCACCACAGTATCTGCTGTGTAGGCAGCTAGGGGCCTTGAGTCCTGTTTTTCCCCTACCACCTCCTGCCTTACAGTCCAAGCAAGCTTAGCCTCTTAGGGCCACAGAATACATTCTGGTCATGCCCCATGACCTCAGGTTCTACTCAGCACTATTTCAAACTTGGGGTGTCCCCAGTCACCCCCTTTCACTGTCCTCTACCTCCCCCAGCAGTCACAACCTGGCTCTCTAGGGGAAAATGAAAACCGCAAAATGCAAGCACCAATCCTGGTTCAAACAAATATCCTGCACGGGGTTCACCACATCCCTTGGTGGCAAGCTCCCAGTAGAAAAGAAGGCAAAAGATAAAGTGCCCAAGGGTACTTAGCTTGCTTGGGTCATCAGGCTCTGCCTGCACCTGGACTTGCTGCCATGTTCCTTCAGGTTCCCCTGCCTGTGAGTTTGCTTCTAGGATCAACATTGGGGCACAGGCAGAAGAAAACCCAGAGATGAAGTGGAAGAAAGTGGTAGGGGAAATCAGAACCACATAACAAGAAAACTAGGGGAAGGTACCTCTACCAGGGAAAGGATGCACTGGCAAACACACAAAAAGTAAGGGAGAAAAAGGTGTAGGGAGAGGGGTGAAGGAGCAGAAAAGGGCCTGGGGTATCTGGCCCCCTTCCCATTCTATTAACAGGGTAGGGGCCCAGTTACAACTATATATATAGTATATACTTATACCCATTGCACTGGGTATTATACAAATTCAAAAGAGGCAATTCCTACTGTCCTAGGATTACGGTTTAAAGGCATTGTTAGTCCCATAGGAAGGGATGTAGTTATAGTCTATCCACAAATTAGCATGGTGTAGAATTGGCACAGCTTTGCTAGTTATATGTATTATAGGGTTTTTTCTTTTATTGTCCCAGTACACTGTTATGCAGCATGTGTGTGAGTAAACAGCAGTAGCCCTTTTCATCAACACAGCTGAGCATTTGATATGTAACAAATTTTAGTTTTTGATGGGGAAAGTCATTTAGTTCAGAAAAAGAATTGTAATTATAGGATTCTCTTGATGCAGAGACTGGACCATCTGTGCAGAAACCACTTGCTCTTAAGGACAGAAGAGAAGGAATGAATCTGCTCTTGTGAGGCCAGAACAATAGCCTATATGGCTGTCATGCACATCCACTATTCCAGTCTTCATGCACAAAAATCGAGGTTACCCTAACATCAGTGGTCGCTTTTCATTGCTTTTCAAAATTACAGCCATAATAGCTTATCCAAGGGTGTGTTGGCCACACTGTTTGCCATATAAGTTGTTTGCTACACTGGTCTGTGTTCACATGGCTTGCTTTAAGCTATATTAATATAGACCAGGAATGGTGCATACAGCTGTTCACTTCTAGGAGCTGCACAGGGAAACTGGTGTAAGTAACTTGTGGGGAGGGGAGGGGTGGGTATGATTAGGGAGAGTTGGTGGCTCCGTGGGAGTAGGGGAGGAGGGGTGTTGCCTAGTCAGAGGGCAAGGGGAAAGGGGTGGTCAGGGGGCTAAAAATAGCCCAGTCGGGGGTGGGGGTGAGTGAGAATAGCACAGCTCTAAGGATTGTGCGAGTGTCTGGGCTTTCCTAGCTCCAGGGTTGTTATGCAAATGCATACAAATGTTCAGGAGATTGGGTTAACCCTATCTTGAGCTAAGATATTGCACTTACTCAGGTAAACTTAGATCAGAAACACCACTTTTGGTGGGTTTTAAGCCTTCTGTGCACCTGGACCATTAGGCATTTAGATCAACTGAACCCTGGTTAGATTCATCCTGTACATACTCCCAGATTGCAAGCATCAAGGTCAACCTGGGAATCCAAGCTTCCAGACTCCTATCCACAAAACTTTCTTGTTCCTTCATTTCTATTTTCAATCTACTGCTAGGGAAGATTTTCTGCCTGATCTCCTGCTCTGCTGATCCCATCAGAGGGAGAGAAGTCTCTGGAAGTAATGGCAGAGGAGCAGCCCATCATGGGGTGATAGGGCATATAGGAACTGCAGACAGAAAGTGCGGGTCAGACATATTGGGCTTTATTATATGTATACTGTAACAGGACAGGCCCTGAGGGTGGCCAAAATGCCTCCTAATGGCCACTCTAATTCTTTCTCCACACTCCAGGTCTTCAGTGTACTTCTCTACCAGTTCTCCTGCCATACCTTGATGTATGTGTTATACAGATTGGGAGGCTGCCCCAGAACTTTGGAGTGGTCCTATTGGTGCCTTACTCAGCCTCTCAGTCCTTATCATGTCCTAGGGCCTTCAGTCTGCTAGCAAAATTTCTTCTGGCCCCTGCTGGCCCTGCCTGTGTCCTGTAGGCACTGATAGTGGCTCTACTGCTCGAATCACGTTTTAAAGGCTTTAATCATGGCCGTCAGCCACCACCATAGCCTTGCTTGTGCCTCAAAGGTATTACGTGGTGGCAATTCTGTGGGGCCCCTTAGCTCAACCTGTAAAAACGTAGCCCCTCAGGCCTCAAGCCCTTGTTTGAGTATTAACCTTCCTAGCTTTGTCCCTTTTTCTCTGCCCTGGCCCACTGCCTTGGACCTCAGCTCCTTGGTCTCAGCCTCTTGCATCTCTGGCCCATGCAAGTCCCAATACACAGAACACCCATAGCATGCTGCTGCATGGACTCCAAACCTCCCCCTTGTAAAACACAACCTAGTTCTCCAGTTAGAACATAAGCTCCAAAGGAAAAAAAACAACTACAACACAAAGCATAAACTCACTGGTTTCTAACAATCTCATACCCCACCTTGGGTTTCTGCACCTTATACACCGCTTTCTAGGTATCCAGTTTCTCAGCAACCACTCCTACAGGCAGAAACTCCTCTCCTTCAGACTATCAGAGCCCAAATAACTGTGCTGGCTCAGGACTGAGCTTATTTCCCTGTGATTCACACATTTCCAGTCACATGCCCCCCACTCCTTAGTTCTCTTACTGAGCTCAAGTGCCTCTCTTTTGCTCAATCAGCTGCCAGCTCCTCTCTGCTGCAGGCTGTACAGCTGAACTGTGACTTTAACGTAGCTGGCCTAAACCCAACTATCTCCATTTGAACACAACTCTAGTCTGCTGTTCTCCCTCTGAAGTAACAGGGACATTGGTATATGTATCACTACTGGCAAGACATTCTTCATATTTCTTTTGACAAAGTATTGTCCTTTGATCAGGCTATAAGAAAATATTTTTGGCTGCTTGGACTGAGGATGAGCCAGTACAAGCAGGGAGAATGCTGTAAATTGAACTCTTCTCTAAAACACTTCCTAAAACCCTGAGTCATTAGAAGCTGAATCACATAATTCCTGTCAATGGTCTCTGTCTCTTCTATCATTTTTCTCTGTTTACTGTACATTACCTCATTGACTGCTTCCTGGTCAAACAGTGCAGATTTTACACAAACAAGATGAATCCTATTCATTAGGATTAGTGAGACATGATGCAGGCTTTACTTAGCTAGTTAGAAAACAACAATCCTATTTCAACGATTCACTTAGGCCATCTGTGCACAGGAAAGGATCTCCTAACAAGCAGGTTACACAAGAAGCCTTATTTGCTGTTTTTCACATTTCACTTATTTGCTGAAGCTCATGACCGTCTGTCACAAGGGCATTTCCAAATGTCAAAAGGTTACAGAATAAAACATCACCCTTAAAAATTCATCATTTATCTGTCGAACAGTGACCTCCTGATGACTCTCTGCTCAGCTATAAAGCCATTGATTGCACATCCCTTCATTTTGCTTCTGTAAATCCTCTAAACCAGCCTCCTTAAATACTGGAAGTAGAATTAACATGCATCTGTTGTCACATAACATAATGCCCCATTATTAGATTAGATATATAAAAGTATTTAATCCCATATGTAGCTCATTTGACAACATTCCATTATATAAGATTAAGGGATAAATTATCAACACAAAAAAATTCTTGGATTAAATTCGAAACAAATGAAAATTCGCACATATAATGCTTACAAACTGAATGTAAAAAAATCACTGTACACCTCCTCAGCTGACAGCGCTTGCTTTTTTTAAAAGAGATAATGATTTTATTTTTCATTTAGATACCTGAATTGAGTTGCAAGAGGTGGTTTTTAGTTTATTTTATTTTTTTGTTTTTGTTTTTTGTTTTATCTTAAGTAAACAGAAGTTATTTCTGGAAATATATGGGTTTAGCAAAACTGGACGATGGAAATAAAAATGAAAAACAAGAGTCTTTTTTTAAGCTAATTTGCTTCTTTAGCGACCAGGGACACAGCATTGTTTAAATGATAAATACAGATGTTTAGTCTCCCAAAGAACCAAATCTTTAAGGCATAAAAGTTAAGAACAAACATTTTAGAGAACATAAAATGCTGCAGTGCCCCTGCCAGGAAGGGGCTCGTGCTCCCCCATATTATGACAGGGGCTGCTGCACCCAACAAGGGCCCTGCCCCCTCCCGCTGCAGCAGTGGGGAGGGGGCATGGCCAGGCAGGGCCCCTGGGGGTGGCAGGGAGGCAGGGAACATGGTGATTGGGGCGGGGAGATCTGGCTGCCAGTGAGGGTAGAGGGGAGACTACCTTTGCTTCCTGCCCCCTCTGCCTCAGGGCCCATGGTGCCCCGATGCTGCAGCAGCAAGGGGGGAGCACCCGGCAGACCCTGCTTGGGTCCCTGCCAGTGGAATAGAAAGGGGGGAATTAAATCCCTCCTTGGCCAGACAACTGCCGCTGCCTGTTCCTACTCTGGCTGTGGGGGCAGAGGGGTAGGGCCAGCCTGGCTGGGCTGGGGCAGAGAACCCAGCTGAGAGAGCATGCCAGGATGCTGGAGCTCTCTGGTTTAACCTAAACCAGCAAGGGGTCTGGGACAGACATTGCATAAACTAGTTTTAGACAAATAAGTTAAGTCTGACACTACATTCAACCAGGTTTGTCTCAAACCAGTTTCAGCCATTTTGAAACTGGTTTATGTGCACTGAACATCTTTTCTGTTACAGGTTTAAACTAGTTTCTGATCACTTACGCCAGTTTATGTGTAATATCTGCCCCTAACCACTTCGAGTCCTGAAAGGTGTTCTCATGCATCATCTTCAAGAACAAAAATGCTATAGGCCAAATTGTCCCAACTTAGAGGTGTAGCCTTATTATCATAATGCATACTTATTTTTATCTATGCAATCCTGTTATTTTAGGGGGATGATAACTTTATTTGGATAGGGATGATCTTGCCTTAGGCCGGGGGTTAGCCTAGAATACCTTTGCAGGTCCCATCCAGTTGTGAATGACTTGTGCCACCCAAGAGTGGGGGGGGCACTATTTGTAGGCGGCAGTGAGCAATGACCGCTCACAGATGCTGGCAGCGGTGTTGGTGATTGGGGGTGGGTGGGTAATGAGCGGCGAGTGGGGACTGTCCGCAGATACTGGTGGCAGTTCTGGCAGCAGCAAGCAGTGAGTGGGGACCACCCGCAGATGAAAATGAGTGGAAAATGCAAATAAGGGGAAGTTTGGAAGACAATGGGTTAAAGATAGGAGGACGGGGGGAAGAGAGGGAAACGTGTGAAGGAATGCAAGTGGTCAGCTAGAGGCAGGTTAGCTGGGGCATCAGATGTCAGGCAGGTTATAATGTGTCATAAATCCAATGTCTATATTAAGTCCATGCTTTTCTGTGTCCAGTAGATTTACGAAATGAAGTTCATGGGAATTTGCATTTTCACAGAACTGCATGATGTAAATTAGTTTCTTTTCTACCTTGGAGAACACATAACAAACACCAGCAGAATCTCCATATGCCTGATGAAGGGTGTTTGCTCCCGAAAGCTTGCAAAATAACTTTTTTCCAACTATTTAGTTTGTCTAATAAAAGATATCCCTTCTACCCAAAGAACCTTGCCTGCCTATGTCCTTAGACCAACACGGCTACAACCAGCAACCCTGCACGCTTTTCATAGAATCATTGAAACAAAGGCATGGATCTTCAACATACCAGTTTACTGTCCAGGATTCTTGAGAGAAGATTAACTAACAGCATTCTTATGGGAATTGCACTTTTCACTGATCATATTTAAAGGGCACCTAAGGTCCAAAAAGTTAACAGTCACAAAAGCAGTCCATCCTGAAATATGGGGATTTAAATTTGAGCATAGGAATTGATCTGCCCATTCACATAGAGCACCCTAGAAGCTTTCCTGGAGTAGGTGTCAATACTTTGTTCTTCAGGGGTAGTTATTGTTTCCCCTCATCTCATTTTAAGTACCTGATTCAAAATCTATTGATACCTAGAGCATTTTTTGCATACCTCTCAATGGGAATTGGATCAGCTCCTCTGTACTTGATCAATTGTAAAGTATTATTTATTTATAGTATGTGCATGGGCAGTAGGCCCTCCTGGCATCTTATAGATATCATGAAGCTCAAAAGATTCATTTGTGCATATGGGAAAGTACTGAAAAATTGTGAGTTTTCTAAAAGGCCCTCCAACCAAGCTCTTCACACTTTACAAGACACTAAAGCCAGAATTGTACCACAGGTCTCCTCAGATGTGGTCCTACTACATTCTCCATCTCACTTAGAAATGCACAAATCTAGAAGTCTTGGTTCAGAGATGATACCTTTTATTAGACCAATTAAGAAATCACCAAAAAAAACCCCCTTTTTCTGCAATAATGTTTTTCAATTTCTTTAGTTGGTCTAATAAAAGGCATCATTTCTGAATCAAGACTTCTAGATTTGTGCATTTCTTTTTTGTCTCAGACCAACATGGCTAGCAAGTACATCCATCTCACTTATACAATCATACCTATTTTTTTGAGGTAACTACCAAGTCTTCTTTCTTGCTTTGTCACAATAAGACTCAGTAATTCATCCACTGTGCAGTTTCATTCTGCTGCCACTTAAAACTTTCCTGATATTATGCCACAGACATTTTGGAAATTGTATCACTGTAACTATTGCAAACTAGTTTTATGTCAGGAAAATAAGATTTCATAAAGTGGGTGTCTACTGTAAAATTTAAAATACCTCTTAAAGATCCTGAAAACACTTACCCACATAAATAGCTCTGAATATTTACAGGATTAGGGCATATTTACATGTGCTCGGGGGGGGGGGGGGCATTAACTAGACCGGCTCTGAGAGCTGGTTTAATTAAAGTGCCAAAGAATCTCATGCATCAGCATCTCAGCACTTCAAAAAGCACAGTCAATGAGCTTTAGTTCAAGCGCCACCATTGCCACTTTGAAATGCAGGGACGCTGATACACGAGATGCGGAGGCTGGCTGGAGTGCGGCAACTACCATGTCCAGCAGTCTTAATTAATTGAGTCTGTTCTGACATGCTGTAATCACAGCACATCAGAGCAGCCTCTGCGCTCATGTATAGGTACCCTTAGGGCTCAGTTTTGCAGATGGCAGAGTTGTTGGTCTCACAAGATGTGTTATTTATCAAATTTTACAAACACTTAAGATTTTTATATGTATACATAAACCTCCCACTTTTCAATGAAAATTCTACCACACTCTCAATCCCAAAGAGTCCTGAGAGCTGCATAGCAAACAGAAGCATGATATTACGTTTTAAATGACTTATGTTCTGCTATTTGAATTTTACACTACTTCTAATTTAACTGATAAATACCTCAAACTAATACATGACTTTTTGGCAAACTGGAGAACACATTATGGACCCAACCATAACATGTCTTGCATCAGTACTGTGAGGTGGTGTATATCCCTAATCTTTTATTAAACCCCTTTACAGATGCTATACTTTGTTTTTCATATGCAAGTAAATAGGCTTCCATCCTTAATTAGCACCTAGCTAATTGCTCAATATTAGTGTGTATATAAAAAATCCTTCCTAGAAGGATCAGATGCCTCACTTTGTATTCTGAAGTAAAAAGAGCAAGTGAGATTAGAAGAGAAAACATCTTGGAGTGATTTGAAACAGATGACCTGGCTACCTAGGAAGAGTGGGTAGCCCATGCGATAACAGAGATATCCAGACCAGTTCTCAGAAAGTGTCTTGGAGGCTGTGTTAATAAATAGAAACTAGAGGGTTTGTGAAAGAAATTATTAGTCAGAGGCTGACTTTTAGTATATTAATGAAATGTACACACTATTTATTGCATTTAAAAATAGGAACATTGAGGGCAACATACACCCTATTACTCATGAATAGGGTGCTATCAGAGATCATCTGTAGATCAAAACTTGAAAAATGCAAAATGCTCAGATTAGTATGCAAAATAAAACATCAATGTGGAGAGTGGATTTATATGATTATTTCATAAATAATTCATTAGCACAAGCAATACAATTAGCCCGTAAAAAGGATATAACTACTGCATTCATGTACAGCAAGCCAAATGTATAGTAACATCAGGAGGTAAAAATTCATAATGTGGAAGAAAGTAAAACAAATTCCTATCTGAGCACCACTCTCTTTGTTACTAATGGGAAAAGGCAATGGATCAGGAAGACTAGACCATGCTCAAGAAAGTTAATGTGCCAGTGGTCGATACTCTTGTGTTTGCAGGTATGCCCTCAATTGACCTCATTAATGTGTGGCAACTCCTGTCAGAAAAGTTATTTGAGGAATATTAAGCTTTGGTTGTTTGAAGAGGTCCCAATTACAATAAAACATTTCATTAACATGTTGGGGTTTGGGGGGAATGGCAATATGGTAGCACGCAGCACTTCCAGTAGATAAAAAATGAGAGATTGGAAGCAGACAGAAGATAATCAATGCTGTTTCTGGCACAATGAATCAATACACTACTGGCAATTGTAGCTGTTCTTAACTGAACCTCTGCTTTCCAGAGATGTAACTCCAAGTCCTGACTTCAGTCATTTTCATGATAAAAATGCATCAGACTGTTAGCTCTGTTTTACTGGTTTGAGGTTAGGCAGTCTATTGATACAAATAGTGATTTCTTCAGAGTAACTGCTGTACAGGCTGCTATTCATTCAGGCAGATAGGGTCACATGGAGAAGAATTTGATGTAACAAATCCTTGCACAAGTGATTCTACTGTTATTTTATATGAGGAAATATAAATGATACTTACCTACCTCATGAGTGTTAGAATTGGTTCATATTAGTAAGAGGCAAGGGTTTCTTAGGGTGATATATTTTACTGGACCAACTGCATTGTTTGGATGGAGTTAGACAAACTTTCAAATGCAAGGCAGTCTCCCTCATGGAACTGGTCTGAGTGGTAAAAGCCTAGCACAGTATAGCATAGTAAAAACAGCTGGAAGATGGGAAAGAGAAATTCCCAGGGGTAACAGACATATTTGTACAGCACTTTCAAGACTAAAGATTACTGTTATTAAATAACATCATGGAAAATGGAGCCAAAAGCCAAGAGAACAAATTAAAAAAAATATGAATTACAACTCACCAGAAAATAAAAGTCTTTAAATAAAAATGTCAAGATTTCAAAAAGGAAAAAAATCCCAAATTCCAAAGAATTTCTTTGAAATCATTTCTTTAAAAAAAGAAATTCTGGATAACAATTTTGGGTTATGTGAAAGATCAGATTAAATTTTGAAAGACTTTGTGTCAGTTTTGACCATTTATTTTTCAAAGGGTTACTTATAAAATATTTTGAAAGGAAAGGTTTGAAAGAAAATATTATTGCATAGGACATAGGATGTTTGAAATAATATATTGAAAATCAAAACATTCTATTTCCCTGTGCTTTTAAATATAATTGCATTGAAACTGACAGAGGCAGTCCGGCTGGGCTGCACTTCTCACCCACATGTGCAGCACTGGCTGGACCCATGTGACACTGGGCAGCAGCACTCGTGCCAGGCACGAGTGGCCGCCACCTGCTGGTGGTCCTGCTGCCACTGAAAAGGGTTCTGTGCACCACAGGGGGAAGGCATGGGGGACCCACATGATCCCTCACACCCCACAAAAGCAACACACCCACACCCTGCCCCCACAACTCCCCACATATACACCCCCATCGTACCCTATTGCCCCCCCCCACCCCTCACACTCCACCATAAACACACACCCCACCACACACACTGCTCCCCCCACACCCCATCATACACACACACACAGATCCAACCACACACAATATACAAGACTTAGACTTTATTTTTGAGTTACTATGAAATCATCTCCATATACATTACTTAAACACAAATCATGACAACAATATTTTTGTAAAAAAATACAAATATGTTATAGTAGGTGTTTGACTTTTACTGTATGATTTCGCTTTTTTTGGTTCCAAGATGGCAACCCTCCCCTTCCAAAGGGAGTACATTGGGGGGAGGGGTAAGAGAAGTGACTTCTGGTGGCAAAGGTTAGGGGTTAGGGTCAGGACTTCCAGTCCCAAGATGGTGACCAGCAGTGAGGCAATGGTGAAGGGACAGGGCTACCCATATGGCCCTTGACAGCCCACCTAAACTCATTAAGAAGCCCTACAGCTGAAATAACTGCCCTCTCCTGGTGTAGCAAGTTATATCGGTATACATATATAAATATACATAAACTTTTACCTCTTCTGTCCTAGAGAGTTTTACTGATAAAAAAAAGTCTGTTAACATACTGTTACTGGCAGAATTAGCTTGGTAATGTGCATTCACATTCGCCTGCCTGTAACGATACATTTTGTCCCAGTACCATCTTACTCAATTACCAAAACTGGTTTGTGCTGTGGGAAGGCATACCATTAGCTCCGGTGCCACCTGCTGGTGTGCTAGCAAGTTGGACATTTTTGTCCCATACTGGGGCAGTGTCATATCTGGTTCTTTGTAAGGAATTGTGGAAATACAGGGTGCCTGTAGACGTGCCAGGTGGCTTCTCCAATGCATTGTAATTACAGTGTATTGGATCAGACTCGATTAATTAGCATGCGCCAGCCAGCCTCCACATCTTGTGTTTCAGCATCTCCATGCTTCACAATGGTGGTAGAGGTGCTTTAACTAAAGCTCGTTTGACAAGCTTTAGTTAAATTGTCCCTGCCGCCATTTTGAAGCACAAGGACACTGATACATGATATGTTCTAATTAAAAAACCTCCCCACTCCTGGAGCACATGTCACAACATCCATAGTGTCATTTTCCACAACTTCCCATGTTCCATCTTCATTTGTGATTCAAGTTCTTTACAAAAGGAAAAATTGTTCTCTTATTTTTCCATAGTCAAGGAGTTAGTGAAAGCCAATAGCTGGCATTTTCCAAAGGGTGCCTTGAATATACTGAGGGGTGCCTTGAGATTGAAAAAGTTGAGAACCACTGTCCTGAGGATTTTTATAAACACTGTCTCGTACAAAACCAAGAACATGAAAAGCTACCTAACAACACATATCTTTACCTTTGCAAGTATTGTTTTAGAAAAGACTATTTTTTTAAAAACAAACACCAACATATTTTTCTCCATCACTTTGTCATCTCCATGATGACATCTCACCTCCAAAATACATTTTAACCAAACTATCCATTTGGATGTTTTGTACAGTTGCCATGTATGTGAAAGGGATGTTTTTTCTAAACAAGATGATGAAAGCAAAAAGCAGTTCACAGTTAAGGTCGTCTTTGTAATTAATGGTATACAACAGTCATGGTAATGGTAAATAGAAGCTATATCTTATTACCTGGAATTAATTTTTATTTTTGTGAATAATATATCATGCATATAGAAACATCAAAATTTTGTGTACTATTAAATATTTCATTTAAATATTTAAATTTGGAGTGCAAAGGTAATTCTCAAAGCTGTGTCATAAAAATGCAGCTACCAATAGAGACTACTTCATCCTTGAACAGCTGCACTTTTCTGCAAAAGAATACAAGCAGAGAAGTTTTTACATATAGCTGCTGACAAAGAAGGTTTTAGCTGCTCAGGAAATGCTGCTGAAGAAAAACTGAGGTTAACCCATGCTAAAACATCTGCCAGCATCAGTCAGTCTGGAAGAAGGAAATTAAAAGAAAAGAACAGTTGCTCTTACACACAGATCTTTAATTTAAAGAACAGAGGGCTTAGAGATATGGCTTGGTAGGTAGGAGTTGCCAGGAGTTTACCCAAAAGGAGGCTAAGAAGTGATCTGATTACAACCCACAAGTATCTACATAGAGGAAAAGAATTCTGGTACAAGAAATCTCTGATCTAGCAAACCAACTGATGCTGAGCACATTCAGCCAAGAAGGGACCATTCTTTCTTTAATCAGAGAGACTAATCAAATATTGGAACAACTTCTATAGAGACTTTGTGGATTCTCCATCAATCAAAGCTTTTGAAATGAGTTTGGATATCTTCATAAACTTTTGCAAATAGAAGTAGGGACTTGATTCAGAGATTATCGGTAACATTTTTAACCTGTGTTGCAAAGGGAGTCAACATTTAGAGCTGGTCAAGAAATGACTTTCCTGTTCCACAAAATTGCTAGAGGTTATGAACATTTTCCCATTCCACATCAGGCAGGAACTGAGAGTTTTTAAGGATTTCGAGAAAAAGCAGAAACAAACACTTTGTTGTTAGGGTGTTGCACCTGTTTCAGACAAGGGACTGAACTTCAGATCTCCCACATAAACGGCAAAGAGCCCGGTTATTTTCTACTCTGTCATGGAACACTGGGTTTGACCAGCATTTTTTTCCTTGAGCTGAGAAAACTCTCACCAAGAAATGTTCTGCCAAGCCTGATGCATTCAGATGCATTACAAAATATAGCGTTTATTGAGTAAATAATTCAGAACTAAACCTAGTCAGTTCAGAAGATGATCATGATGGTGCCTTTTTGGTTTTGAATCTGTCAATCTAACCTTGAGGAGAAGATAAGTCCTGTTCAATCTCTTATTATTATTTTTTTTATAAAACTCAAAGTTCTGCAAGGGGAGTAGTTCCAACTTCCTTGGTATGAGGACTTTGTTTTAGAGCATGTAGAAAACTTTTCATGTATACTAGAGGGTACTATCTAATCTCATATGTATTGTGATTCAGTTCATTTATCAATGGAAAACTGCCATGTAGGACCTTTGGTTGTAAAACAAGAACACTTGCTGAATTGTCATCTTTCATTATTGAAATGAAGCATAGAGTCTATAGCTCACAGTTCACATACCAAGATTACAGCATGTGACACAGATCTTTCCATATTTGTTTGCTGTTTACTGTTGCATGTAGGATTTCAATCTCAGATACTCTTTGTTCTTGTAAAACAGTAAGCAGATCAGAGGTGTACTTTCAATCAGTTAATGTTTTCTCTTTTGCCTTTTTGTTCTGTAGTTTCTTTTGCTGCCTTTGGAGAGTATATACCACACCATGATAGCTTCCACTCAGCCCAATTTTCCAGAAGAGTGCATCTTGCTGGAAAAAAAATCAAATCAAACACTTATCAAATAATCTGCTGTGCCATTCTGAATTTCAGTGAGACACTGGTACACCTACCAAATGACAAACAAGGGTGTACTTAATAACCAGTTCTAGAAGGGGGGTTACCCATATTAGCAATCTATTAATTTCTAGAACTCTTTCTTCTCAGCCATGTTTCTGAATCTGTTAATTGTCCTGGCACATCATTACTATTTTGCCAGGCACTGTACACACGTATAAAAAGGAGATAGCTCCTTTCCTCAAAAATTCACTAAGTAAGACTAGAATGAGGAGGTAGAGAGGGCAAACAGGTGGCAGGTGAGCATGGACTATGCTCAGTATGATAAGCAAGAAGCTCAGCACACTGGCTAGCGAGGTATTGCATACATATGACTGCATCACTCCATCACCTCTCTCAATATTGCTTAGAGTTCAGCATATTGCTCTAAAAACCCTTAAAGTTTTCTTTTAGTTTACAAAATGTCTCTCATTTGTCACTAAAAATTCTGAGCTTTCACTCAAAGTGGTTCCTTGTCTACATCCTTCTCAGGCATGGGCATCTTGTGTCTAATTATTTTATGGCATTTGCAGCAGCTTAGCTTTTAGCAGTGGTCTTTCCTGGCAGACTAATTTCCCTATGAATGAAATTAGTAGGGGAGACTCTTCATTATTAGAATTCTGCAAGAGAAGTGTCTGTATTTTTATGGGTCTACTAGTATCAAGTATTTGGAGCCATGTCAAATATATCAAATCAGGAACACGAACATGTCATGCCCTATTCATGTGGAGGCTCAAAAATATTTTTAAAAACAAACAAGAAAACTTCTATACTAGCTGCTTTTCCTATGAATTTTTGTACACTCTGACCTTAGATATTTTTCAGTCACAGCAAGACCATTTCAGAACAGAACAAGCATTCATTTTTTCAGGGCTGAGGGACACAAAAAATCATGAGGATCAGCTGACATTAAACACAGATTTTATAAAGGAAGTTCTATGACCTCTATATAGATATAACATGTACAAGTCACTGACTTCTTTTAAACCCGGCAGTTCTATAGATAAAATTTAGTTATAAGTGTAGAGACTGCAGTGCTTGAGTTACAATATTTACTGTAGAGTCCTGACTACCCTGGGCATAGAATCCATGCCTAAGGCGCAAAATGGAGTCACTGTAACGTAAGTAAGGATAATTTAATAGGAAGGCATTAGCTGGATGGGACATAATTGGATAGGCTATAGCCCCATATCAGTAGCATTCCTTTCTGTGACTTGATGGCAACTGCTTTTTTTTTAAACTACTGAAACCTTTCCTGCACAACCAAATGGTGATTTCATAGGGCCATGCAAAGGAGACATTTTTTGCTGGAATGCACACAGTTCACTAGCTACAATCAAAGTAGATGAGGACCTTACTCTCATCAGAACAATAAAAGTAGAAACCTTAACTTTGAGAGGTACATATGACTTATTGACATCTTTGTAAACTGAGAAACTGTAGTTCAACCATATTCAAATACTTTTTAATTTACTTTTCTGTAAACACTGACCAGAGTGGCTTTTTAGCAAAGGATGCTAGGGAAAGGCTATGCAAAATGCAAATATTCACGCTGACATTAACTGCATACTTAGAAGAGTTTGCCCTGTTATAATTCAGCCATCCAATTTGGTAGCAGAACAAAGTCATCTGAGAGAGGTGACACATTGCATAGCACAACTGAGGAACAGTGAATAGATGAAGACATAATTAAAATGAATGTAGGTTATTTACAAACTAAGCCAAACAGGTCATTGAAAAGTTCAAACAAATATGAATTTGTGTCTTACCCTGTAAAGTTTCATCAGGTGCTTAACTTCACATGCCTTAAGTAGTTCTATTGCAGTCAATAGGCTAAAAAAACTGGCATCACTGAAGTCAACTTCCATTGACTTTCATGGTGCCAGGATTACACTCTGAGTACATGATGTTATATATGTGACTTCCACGGGGACCAAGAGCACTGTGTAATGTTAAGAAGGTGCTTATGTCTTTCCAGGATGGAGGTCAGACTCATGAAACCAAAGACTATTCATGGAAATTCCCTATCAATGTTGGGGTGGGCAGGTGGCAGGGTTAAATTAAGATAAATTGCATGCTAAATCAGATTAAATCAATGGCTAAGGACTAGCAAAGAGGAAGTTAGAGAAACAGCATTTTTCAAAAAAGTACTTTACATATTAGTTAATGAAGTTAACTAATTATTCAACATAACTTCTGAAACAGTTCACACTGGTGTCTCAGTAATAATAGTAATTCTGTAACACATATCACTCCAGATTCTCAAAGCATTCTATAACCAATCAGTTAAGCCACTCAGCAAGCCTGGCAGGTAGATGAAGTCTTCTCAGATGACAAAAGTAAAGCACAGAGAAATTAAATGACCTGCTTTAGCTGACTAACCAGCAAAATTCAAAATACAACCCAGGAATTTGACTACCAGCTTAGTGTTCTCAAGTTAATAGATCCCCTCCCCTCCTCTTTCTATCATTTAGCACGAGTGATGCTCTAAAAGAATTGGGCATTTATTCCATGATATTAGCAACAGCTGTACACAACTGTTTCATCTGCTATGGATATCAACAGTAGCTTTTTTTTTATTATTCTGATGCTTTTCCTGAAAACACTGCTTCTGAAACCATTAGCTGTGGGAGATATCTCACTTTTTCACCCAACATGTATTTCTGACATCAGCATGCTGTTGCTTGAAGTAAACTGTCAGGTTCATACTGAAGTTGACATAGGAGAAAATGTTGTTGTGCTGCTATTCAAGGGAGAAGGCCCAAGGCAGATAACTGAGAGTCGCTTGGGGAAGTATGTAGGTGTCTCTGTGCTTGGCTATTTTCCCAAAATTTTCCAAGCTGGTTCTTACAGTTGTAATAAGTGATTTCCCTGACATGGGTGGCCATTGCTGAAATGGACTTCAATTCACTTCACAAGAAAATAAAAACAAAAATATGTATCCCTATATTTTGCATGTAAAATGACACTTTTGGGTGTCAGTAAAGAGGGGAAGGGGAAGTGTTTTGAAAAGGCCTCGGTTGCAAAGAGAGTTGCCATTTACATTTGTTTCTGATTGCTGTCACATTTCAATGCAATATAGTGAATAAGAATGATACTTGAATTTGATGCTAGAACTCCATGATCAATCATTTGACATAAAAGTGTCGTGGTTATGATTCTTTGGAAAGTGCTGCACTTACTGTTGCTTTTAAATTCCAAATTGTTCCAAATTGTTGCTTTTAAATAAAGGCTAATTCAGGGTTGGGTACATTAATGTCAATGTCCTATAAAATTGCCAGCTTAAAAAAAATATGTCAGCAGAGACATTTTTTTAAGTGTATGTCAGCACAAAAGGGTGCCTCAGTTGTTTCATCTCACAACAGCTGCATGCTTTTGTTGACATTTGCTGACCTTTCTTTGTGCACTCATCCTAACCTCATAGGTTATTTCCTGGCCTCCCTTCAGTGACCCTATGACCAATGATGACCTTTAGCTAGAGAATGTGACATTTTGTTCTCCTCTGGCTGACATGTGATGCTCTCATTATTCAAAGGTATGTGAAAATAATAACCTCCAGTGACCTTTCAGTTTCCTTTTGTTTACTGGTCTCCTCTAGGTGCTTGTTCAGCATATTGGTATGCATAGGTTGGTGGGGTGTACAATTTTTTCTTTAAGCATAAAGCTGTTGAATTGCATCAACATTTAACTTCTTCATCAAGTTCTTATCAGATCATTTGAGATATTATAGTTGAAAGTATTGGACAACTCCCGTTACCTAACAGATTACATTTTAATGCAGAATTTTAAAACGTTTGACCAAGTTAACTGTGGTCTTAAAGAAATGCATTGAAGCCTTCTCAACGCCAGTATTTACTATTCCCAGTATTTTGACTAATAAAAATATAGCCATAATTCAAAGATAATTTTTAGACTACAGTTTTTGTCTTCTACAATGACTACTTACATAAGAGCTCATTTGAGTTTCAGATCATGGAAGGCTCTATGTTCTTTTAATGAAAGGCTTGACATCAGGTTTTTTTGCAATAAGCATATTTTATTTTCAGTGTAGGTGAGACATGCCCTGTTGCCTATAACAAACATTTAAAATGCAGATGGTGTGAGGAAAGTAGTAAACTACTTCTGTTTGGGGACTGTAGTAGTAATTAACAGTTTACCCAAGATTTAACCAGCATGAATATTTTAATCAGCCTTTACTTTCACAAAGGATGGTGACTTCAGGTCAGGGTTGAGGGCATTTATGGAGCAGCATCAGGAACAGAC
>NW_017729032.1:233503448-233512582 GCF_001723915.1 Gavialis gangeticus
TATGTTAGGGTTGAGGGAATTTATGGAGCAGCATCAGGAACAGACAGTTGTTCCAGACACTTTTGACTATGAATACTTTATTTCCCATTACAATTATAAAAATAATCAATTAAGAGCTAAGTCATGTATCCCAATGGATGGGAGCACTAGAAGAAAGAAAAGTGCACTAGGTGCTTAATTATCAGTAGAGAGGCCAAACAAAATGCTTCCCGAGAGTTAGAAAGGTGTGTAGTACAGCTTGCACTGCCAGAGGATACTTCTAGCCAGTACAAGAGTAACATTCCAGCTTATCCTTACTGGAAGCTGAGATGCTTCATTGTGCCTGAGGACACATGAAGAGTTGTCAGCCATTGTCTTTATCCTGGAGCTTTAGACATCCTAGATACAAGCCATGGACAGTCTTTAAAAAGCAGAGTGGAAATCCTGAACTGAACTCAGTTTTCTATAGAAGCCAATGAAGAGAGTAGAGGAAAAGCCTGTTTCTGTGTTGGTGAAGAAAGATTATTGCAGGATGGTTGCATCATTCCATACCAGCTGGAGCTTTTACCAGGTGGAAGACTTCATGAACAAATATAGTTCATAGCTGTAGTCCAGCCAAAAAGTGACAACAGCATTAATAACTAAAGCCAGATTATGGTATCTCAGGAGTAAAGAATAAGTCCCTAGGTTTCCCATGGAAGAAACCATTATTCAGGAATGCTTCTACATAGGAAGGGTAGGTTAAGGAATCCAGAGGCAGCTCTAATCCGTAGACTACACTGGCCAATAATGGACATCAGCCTTCAACTGAAGGTGACTGAAACACAGCTGAAAGATCTTCCAAGTGTACTCCTCTGCCCACCAATATCACCTCTTTCTTGCTTGGATTTAACTTTGGTGAACAGTGCATCCCTGAGCTGGCCTCATCCAAGCACTGAGTCACGTTGGCATTAGTCATACAAGCATCTATAGCTAACACCAGGTAAAGCTGTGAGTCATTTTCATATTGCCAACACTTGAGACTCTGTCCTTGTCCCTATGTAGCCACTTCAAACAGTGGTTATACATAGATACAGGACAGTTTCCCCACCACTGCTATTTCTATATGTTCTTCTAGGAATGATGTAAACCATCTTAGGGCAATTTCTTGAACCCTAGGACTGGGAACAGGCAGAGGGGTAAATAGCAAGCTCAGCACCTCAGGCAATAGTGGTAGAGGTTGGATGCCTCATCATCCCCACCTTGTTATGCTACTGGGGAGAGGGCCGGCATGCAACCATTCAGTCAGAGTGCATACTGCGATCCGAATGCCACTGGAAATCAACCCCAGGTTTAAAAGGCATTTCTTACAGTTGACACTTCCAGGCCCTAAAAATCTCCTTCCACAATTAGTTTACCATCAGAGATAATCTGGATTCAGGACAAGTCTGTTGAACTGCTCCTCCCTTTGAGGGTAGTTGAGGTTAAGGGGTAGCAAACAGTTTTGTACCTTCTGGCATCCACATGGCATGTGTGGTAGGCCTCTTTCTATGGTATTCTTACTGGATATCACTCTTTGCTTTCTATCCCCCTTCCTCAGCTGCCTTGTTTTTCCTTTCCTGTTTTGTTTCCCTTGGCAATCCTCTGTCCTCTCTCCCACTCCTACTGAGTGGGAGTGGGAAGGCTGTGAAAATGTCACTGCTGAGTGGTGGAGCAGGCTTTGGTGACTGTTTTATCTCTCCCTCTGGGAGCCTTATACCACCTCCTCATCTCTACTTGAGAGTGAAGTATGGCACAGTGTGTAGAGGAAGTGGAGAGATATAAATGAAGTCAGCCAGTCTGTGGCAACTGGGAGAACTACCAAGCTTCTCCCAACCTGTCAATACATATGCAAAGCAGAAACTCAGGACTGGCATAGAGATTACTCTAGATATACCTGTTTACTTTTAAAGAATACCATCCTATACTATTAGGTTCCCAAGAAACAGAAATCAATGAATTGCATGGATTCTCATGAATGTAAATGACTAACAGTTATGCGTAGGCAAGATCTACTGGTGCCATGCAAACTTCTTACTGATCTGCCAATACAATTTAATCCTGCCATATAACATCCCTGCTGTTCCAGTCCTGGAGCTTTGTTTTGGCAGAGATGACTTCAGTCATTAGTCAAGTGTGGGATGTTTCCAGGAGGTGCACAAATGATGACTGGGTTGGGACATGCTCACAAGCCCACAGCAAATGTCAGATTGCCTGTGGCCAGCTATCATGAACTAACCCACTATGATCACATCCTCCTAACAGCGTTTCTTATGAAAGCCCTTAAGTTGTCTTATGCCTTACATAGTACAGTGGCAGTCAATATTTGAATATTGAATATTTTGAGTATTTAGGTCATGAAACATAACTTGTTTTTGTAGAGATAATTAATTTGAATAGAATTGAATAGAGTCTATAAATAACTTAATTCTCCTACTTTCCTTGCTCTCACTTGCTTCTTATATTTCAGTTGTTTATGGGGTTTTCTCTTCCCAAGATCCAAAAAATCATGCAACTAACTTTGAGTCCAAGGCTTGTTTATATAAGGGAAATAAATCTAATCAGAATACAGTTCTCCCTTCTACCCCCCATTGCTTTGTATATCTTTATTTGCACTGAATTTGATCTGAATTTCAGATCTCTGTTTCTTTACGGTATTTATTTTCCCCCATCATGCAAGCATTGCACAAAACCTAAATTACGTTGCTATCTTTTGTTCTCCTTTTAAGCTCATACTGTATATCAACCGTTCTCCAGCTTGAATAAGTTCCTTTAGATCCCTGTAGAACACACACAGTATCTCAGTCTAGCTCTGGGACTGGCTGAAAGATTGTCATCTTGCTGGTTCCCAAAATACAAGGAATTAATTCTAGCTTCCCCTCCTTTAACATAGGGAGACCATAAGGAAATCTGGAACAACTGGGACAGTTTAGTGGGAAAGTGGTGCACCATGCCACTCTGACTTCCTGCCAGACTGCACCCTGCACCTGGGACTCTCATTTTAAATTTACCTAACTGGCTGGGACCAACCTTCAAAATCTAGGACTGTTCCAGGCAAACCAGGATATATGGTAGAGAGGAGAAGGAGAGAGCCTATGGGCAAAGAGCCCCACTTACACATGCTGAACTAATTCCATGTTGGGAAAACTTCCTCTTATGGTCATGGCTACTTATTTTCTTTTATGCTGATAAAGATTTAGTACATCTGAAAAATCCTGCTGATTGTTGCTCAATTGCCCTGCTAATTTGCAAGCTTATATATATATTTAATTAATACTTTCATATGAATCTGGCATAGCATGACAGCCCTGGAGACCAAACTCCCCTCATTATTTGCAAAGCAGCTACAGCCTGAGCTGTGCATCTTTCATCTTACTCTCTTCCTCTATTCTGAAGGGACCATGCCTCTAAGGGTTGCTAGATTGCCATAGCTCATTCAGTCTTGGCTTCCTTACTGAGAGGTTTTTTGCTGAGGTGTATTGCCTCAGAATATGCTGTAGGTCAGGAGTGTCAAACTCATTCTATCATCCAGTCCTGGGCTGGATGTGGACCATAGGACTCCTTTGTGGGCTGGAGCCAGCCCAGAGTATAGGGTGGTAGTATTGGAACTGGTAGGACTGATAGCAGCAGTGTGGATGGTGGTGGTTGCAGTGGGACTGGTAGTGATAGGGCAAGCACATGGCAGGATGGGCGGCCACAAGGTAAGTAAGACTCTGTTGACACAACCCCCACTCATTCTTCTGCCCCTTTTTCACTGATGGCCATGTCTGCTGTAGCCCAGGGGCCCCAGAGTCTGCAGTAGGCCACCACCACCACTTCCAGTATCCCACTGGTAGTCTGGGCCATAGGTTTACCCTACTGTATATATTTTTTACTTGTATTAAAAACAAAAAACAAAAAGACCAAACTTTCTCTTCATATATCGAGGTACTGGATAGAAATTAGTCACCACCAGATAGGTATCTACAGAAACAGCAACTTCCAAATGAAGGCTATGGTCTTCTGAGGAATCCAGTTGTGTTTGAGTAACCACATGCTGGGCACAGTTCTCATCTTATTCACACAAATAAATAACCAAAGAGAATTTAACTAATCACTTACACAAAACCTAACAGAAACCTCTAGGGGAAAAAAGCCTATAATAAGTTACTACTTCTGAGCTAGAAACTTAGGGCTAAAGGTCAACTGGACAACTCTTATTAAGTAAAATTACTTATTTAAAATATTAAAATCAATAAATATTTCTCAGTTTTGGTTGTGAATCTATGAAAAATCAATTAATCAAAACATAGAACATATTCTTTATTCTTTTGCACTTGGTTTTATATTGCTGTAACCGTATCAACTTCAATTATAACAAAAGTATGACTGAAAGAAGAGTCATATTTATTAAATCTAGTAAATGCTGAAGAAGTAAATGAAATTGCACAGCATTTTGGTTTGAGATAGACATTCTTTCTTCTCCAGCCGTCAAAAACAAGTTTTTGATACAGCAGGAAATTGCACCTTATGTTTGCGGACCTGGAAAAGGCATATGATAGGCACCAGTGCACAACCACCCATACAGATTAAGGAAGAAAGCTGGTCTAAGGGTCTGCCAAGGCTTGTCAAGCAACACACAGAAGAGCCAAGACAACAACTAAATCACAGGATTGATAGAAGCTTTCTGAATAGTGGTGGGACTACATCAGGTATCAGTCCTAAGCCCCTTCCTGTTCATCACCTTGTTGGTCATAATCAGTAAAGTAACATTTACTGTATTTCATGGTGCATAAGTCGAGGTTTGAAACCAAAATATTTACCTTTAAATTTCCACCTTGACTTATACACCATATCAATACCTTTGACCCACACCCCAGCACTGCCCTGGCCCAGCCACAGCCTTGGCCACACCCCAGCCTGGCCCTAACCCAACCTAACCTTCTTCACATACCACAAGATGGTGACCATGTCACTAGAGGCCATGGGGCCTGGGCCTGGCCTAAGCACAGCCTGTGGGCCTTGCTGTCAACATGGTGATGCTGATTGAAGTCCAGCCCCATCTCCTGTGAGCAGTGCTGCCTGGGTTGCCACACCCGGCCCTGTCCCCTGTGAGCAACACTGTGGCATGTGTCCAGCTCCTGGGTGCCCAGCCCATAGTGAGAGCACACAGGGGCCAGTATACATCAACCCCATATTTCTGATCCAAAAAGTTAGCTTGATTTATACACTGGATCTATGAAAATCCTAACTTTTTGGATCAGAAAAATGGGGTCGACTTATACACTGTGTTGACTTGTATACCATGAAATACAGTAAGTGAAAAATCTCAGCTATGGGGTATAGGGATATATGGTAAAGTGGAAGGAAAACATTTTAAGTATCAGGAAAGGAAAGGAGAGTGTTGCAATAACAGATAGTAGGGGGCAACACCTCAGGCAGGTAAAAAATTTCAAGGCACTGAGGCACTCTCATAAAAGAAAATAGGATGCTATTAAAAGGCTGTTGAGAACATGTGTGGCATGGGAAAAAAAATGGAGAGAGATATCTGGGTTTGTTTGGCAGCCATTGATCCTTCTGGATCATGGTGTTGCATGAGAGGTCACCCAGATTTTCAATGCATATACCTAGGCAGGAGGAGGAGTGGAGGCTGCCCAGTAGGGCTTTGTGAAACAGCACCATTTCATTTCAACTTCTGTTTCACCATTTCAAAGGGACAGTGTTTTGTTTTGTTGTTTCATTTAGTTTTGAAGCACTGTTCTGCTGCTTTGACGCGTTTCGACGTTTTGCCCATAAGCTATAATGGGGAATCATGAAAATGCCTAGAGTTTTGTCATTTATTGCCTGATTTGGGTGTAAATTGTAGGGATGGTAGCCCCTTCTGAGGGCATGAAACCTGCCAAGCTTCCAGAAGATAGGTGCAGGGGTTTCAGAGAAACTGTACCTCAAGGTGCTGAGAGCAAAACTTGTATCACTTGCTGGCAGTAGCAGCCTGCTGTCATCCTGCGCTCAGATCTGGGGGCCCACACCCCACAGGAGGGCTGTCGGGCTGTGCCAGACTCCTCCCAGGGGTGCAGGCCCCTGGAGTTGCATGCAGGATGACAGGAGACTGCCACTGCTGCCTGGGACCAGCACTGAGCACAGCCTGCACCCAGCGCCAGGAAGACTGATGCTGCTGCTGGCCCCAGGCAGCAGCAGCAGCCTCCTGTCATCCTGCATGCAGATCTGGGGGCCTGCACCCCACCCCCCCAGAAAGAGTCTGGCAGTGCTGGGAGGGCAGGTTGAGCTCTATGGGGCTGGTGGAGCCACTCGAAGCACAGCCCTGGTTCTCCCTGCCTACCACTGCCGGGCTGCACTCCAAGAAGCTCCACCAGCCCCACGGAGATCAGCCCAGTGGTAGGAGGCCGCGGAAGAGCCGGTGGCAGAGCCGTTCGGAGTGTAGCACTGGTGAGCACAGGCCAGCAGTGGGAGACTCCACAGCTCCACAGAGCTGAGCCTGGTGGCAGGAGACGAAAGAGAGCCACTGGCCAGGGGTATGTTCATAGCCATGGCTGCACTCCAAGTGGCTCTGCCGCTGGCTCTCCACTTCCTCCTGCGGCCACACTCAGTTTCATTGCACTGTGGAGCCACTCACCAGGGCTGCGCTTGGATTTAGGGCCGCGCTCAGAGTGGCTCTGCCACTGACTGTCCTGCCTCCTCCCACCACTAGGCTGAGCTCCATGGGACTGGTGGAGCCACTCAGAGAGCAGCCCTGGCTCTGGCCCACTTCCCGCCACTGGGCTACTTTGAAACTCAAAACATTTCAAAACTTTCTAAATGTTTCGAGTGCCCTCATTTCATTTTGAAGGTGTTTTTGAAGCCTTTTGTTTCATTTCAATTTTGTTGTTTTAAGCTTAAACAGCATTGAAACAGCTTGAAACAAAACACCCATCAAAATTTCACACAGCCCTGCTGCAAGCCCTTCCATGAAATCTGGGTTAATCTGTGATAAAAAAATACCACTCATACCAAGAGTCAACTTATATAAGACAGTGATAAAACCAAGGGTGATATATAGGGCAGAATCCCAGATTATGAGGACAAAAGAAGAGAAGACATTAGAAAGTGCAGAGATGTTGAAAGGGATTCTGGTAGTCAGCCTGAAGAGCTAGTTGGGAACTGATGATCTCAGGAAAACAAAAAATTATCAGAAAGGTCAGAGAGCTAGACTGAGATGCTTTGGCTTTGTAATGAGATAAGACACAAACACTATTGTGCAAGTTATCTATAAAATAAGCCAAACTGGTAGTATGCCAAGAAATTGACTAAAACTGAGGAGAAAAAAAAACTTTGGGAAAAATAAGGGAAGTGTGAGTATCTAACCAGAGAATGCAGTGGGTTGCAACAAGTGGAGAGAAATATTCCAAGTGGCTGACCCCACCATGAGTGAAAATCACAGATTTAAAAAAGTTGTTTCATTACCCTTAGAGAGGGTAGGGATAAAAGTCTTGTGGAATCATACACAACCAGGTGTAAGAGTACATTTTCACTACATAGCTAGCCTGGAGCAAATTACTTCGGGTGGAACATCATGACCCACAATACCCTACTTATGCAACTGTGTAGACAATGGGGCTGAATTAGCCTATGTGATATGATGGATCTCTGGTGGGATATACCATGGCTCTCAGCAGTGTGTTCAACTAAGCTGCTCTAATAATATACTCTCAGGATGGTCTCTCACTTACCATGGAGTTGCTGTTTGTATCAGTGGAGTGAAAACAACATTTCGTGCAAATATATTCAAAATGGAGTTACCCATTATTGACACAGACAATTGTGAAGGTGAAACAAACAGAATTTGGCAGTGAGATCATCATCACTAAGGAATTTGGCTTGCAAACCATGGAGTGATTCATGTGCACCTGACTGATTTTCTTACCTTCCCATTTCTTTCATATTCACTAAATATAAATATTTAATTTAAGATTCGGGTCCTCTAATTATGGATCTTACTGGCATCCTGCTGAAGGTTTACCAGAGGCTGGTGTCACATCCCAACAAACTGACACCACAGGGAAACATTCATTGAAATGTCTCTGTACAAATGGTGAGAATGTGCAGCCAAAAGAGAGCAGGTGAACAACTACCCTGCAAAATGTGGGAAAGGTTAGAAAAGTCCAAATAACTCAGGGGAACTGCATGATGGAATTGGAAAACTAATTGCAGCTGTACATTGCTTACCTGCATTCTCACTTCATAGTAGATGGGATGCCTACTTGCCCGGAAATGAAAGCTAAGAGCAACCCCATATTCTGAGCAAGGGCTGCCAGCTCAGGCTTAAATCAGATTCCAGCTCGTGTTGGAAAAAACTCCTGGTGAATGCCAGAGAGTTTTGAAGCGACGCACAAACACACTCTGTAGTGAAAAAGTACACAGAAGGACTGATTTTGAGATAAGCACCTGGGGGAATCTGAGGGATTCAGAAGGAGATTGACCTCAATTTTGGTCAATCTCTTGGTATACTACCATTCTGGGTCGTTTTATAGATTATTTGAACAATAGTTTCTCTGTCCTGTCCCATTATACAATCACAGCATCTCAATTTAGCTCTCTGAACTTTTTGGTAATTTTTTGTTTTCCTGATATCATTAATTCTCAGCTTGCCCTTTAGGATGACTCACAGAATACTCCCTTATGGACTTGCTAATAGACTAACTAAATTAGTTGGAATATACACAGCATACGCTTTTGTGAGATGGAGCTCACTTCATCAGGTGCTGTGACTAAATGATTCTGAAGGAATCATCTTTGCAGTACAACATAGTGAGTATATCTACACATTCATTAATGCACCTATGCCACATTCAGTTTAGTACCTGTAATAACTAGGCCCATGCAAAGTGGCTAGTATTTGCTTTGGATTCAGATTCGGCTGATTGGGGGACAGTGATTCGATTCAGTGATTCGAATCACTGTCTTGAGTTTGATTTGGAGATTCGGCCACTGCCAAATTGGCTGAATCTCCAAATCGGGCCCATCCCCTGCCTGCTCTCCCAGCCCTGTCAACGGGTTCTCCGCCCAGCCCCAGCTCTCGGCTCTTTGAAAAAAAAAGCCCAGTATTCACTGGCTGCTGCCAAGCTGGGGGGGGGGGGAAAACCCCCCTCCCCCCCCCCCCC
>NW_017729032.1:233512651-233514890 GCF_001723915.1 Gavialis gangeticus
CCCAGCCCCAGCTCCTGGCTCTTTAAAAAAAAAAAACCCACTCACTGGCTGCTGCCAGGTGTGTGGGTCATCCCCACTGTCCCCTGCTGTCCCAAACTGTGTGGAGAGGCTCTGCCACGAGCCTCCAGAAGCCCCAGTGGCTGCTGCTGCAGCTGGTGAATTAGGGCTTTTTTTTTTTTTAAGAGACAGGAGCTGAGGCTGCGGGGCAGCTATAGGGGTTGGGCTGGGGGAGTGGGTGGGAATTGGGGGGCTCATGGCATAGCCTCCCATGCAGTGTAGGGCAGTGGGGAGCAGCAGGGATCACACCCCCATACTTGGCAGCAACCGGTGAGTGGGGGCTTTTTTTTTAAGACCCGGGAGCTAGGGCCAGGCAGGGCAGCCATGGGGTGGTGGGGGTCTGGGACAGCGGGCAGGGGTTGGCAGGAGTTCAGGTTGACTGGGGGAGCAGGCAGGGGATGGGGCCTGGCAGGGGTCCCCCAATGGTTCCCTCCCACCTCCTCCAGCCCTCCCCACTGCCCCCTACTTACCAGCACAGAGTCCAGGTCCAGCTCCCTGTGGCAGCAAGCAGGGACTGCCCAAATCTCTGTTAAGCTCTCTGAATCTTTTTTGAATTGATTAAGAGAGCTTTGAATCAATTTGGACCTTTTAACTGGTCTCCTGATTCAATTCAGATTCAGAGATTCAATTGCCGAATCAGGCCGAATCTCCTCTGAATCAAATCAGCACCTGAAGTCCAATGGGCATTAAGCGTCTCATGTTGATGCACCCAGTGTCATGTAGAAGTACAAAAGTCATTTAGACCAGGCTTAATACTAGAAGCTGTATAGATATGTTAATTCAATGTGCTCAGGATAATTTATGCTACTGACAAGCAGGATAAATTAGCCTCGGCTCATCCGCTTCTGGTATCTGAGCAGCAACATGTTGAATCATCATATGCAGCGACATGCTGCGTCACATGCAGCTACGTGTGGAGATACCTGAACTGGCTCAGATACCAGGGGCAGAATAGTTGAGGCTAATGTAGACATGTCCTCAGTGCTCTCAGCTTCTGTTGACTTTACTAGGACTCTAGGTCTACTAATCTCTTGCAGGTTAGAAGTCCAGTGATGCCCAATGGTTCAAGCTCAGTCCATCAACTCCCATCAAATTCTGAGATAGGAAGTGGGACAAAGCCTGGCACTGCTATATTTCAAACTGTAAGCAACATAATTTTTTTTTACTCTAGCAATCGAGATGAAGAGAACTGTAATCCATAGAAAAAAAATCAAAAACAGCTTTACAATTGTTAACAATGCAGAGGTATTCATGCTATATACAGCAATCCTCATGAAACAGTGGGGGATCTGGCAGAAATTTGCAAGAATTACAATACATCCCACTTTGAAGGTGAAAAGAGAGACAATTGTAATTATATACATGACTATGTTGTATTGTATGCAGTATATATTCAGAGTAATGTGGCACTAACTGGAGGAAGCACATATAGAGTTGATACTTTGTTCTTTCCTCTTTTCAAATATACTGTTATAGTCTTGCTTAAACTCCCTCAGTGGACACCCATCAGTCTGGGTGCCACCACTGTTTGTCTAATTTGCCCTTTGGCTTCTTTTGCTATGAGCAGCCTGCAGTACTCTTGCCTTGGCCTCTTCCTAGGAATGGGGATCCCTTATTCAAAAATGGGCCCAGCTGCCTCTTCACTTAGGACCAGAGTTGATTGCCTTTTCTCCCAACTTCTCAATAGCTCCAGAACATCCTTTCTTCAGAGCTCCAATTTTTTGGGCCACTCTAGGTTTACAGTTCATCTCTTCAGAGACCATGCAATAGTGGTAACTAATAGAAACATAGACTTCATAATGGTTCCAAAATCACTCCTTACTTTGTCTGTCACAAACTATACACATAAATGTGAGAAAGAATATAAGAGATGTAATACTGAGCCAGACCACAGTTTCATCATAGTGACAGACACCCAGTTTTTTGGGAGAGCTATATTCCAGATTGATTTGTTACTTCCCCTCTTCCCTTACCACTTCCAATATTTAGAGGTGTAGAAGCTCCTGATCTGGAGGTCGCATCCTTTACTATCATGTCTTGAAACCCACTGATGGACCTGCTCTGCATGAATTAGTCTAATTCTCTTTTAAACATGTTTAAATTCCCAGAACCTACAAAATTTTGTGGCATGTTGTGCTAAAAAGAACTTCCGTATAAGATTGAGGCGTTGGGGGGGGGGGGG
>NW_017729032.1:233515017-233553838 GCF_001723915.1 Gavialis gangeticus
GGGGGGGGGGGGGCAGCAAGGAGGACAACAACTGCATACAACTCTTATACACATTTATCAGCTTTGGTTTCTTCACCACTCTTGCATAGTCCTTGGGCTTGGCCCAGAGTCCATTGTGAGGTCCAGAGTCTCCTTCCTGCATGCTTTGTTTCTCCTCCAAAATCACATACTCGTTTTCTCTCGCTCCCCCTGCCACCCTACAGCCAGGGTTTATCATTTTCAGTTGGCCCTGCAATAAAAGTACTTACCTGCTACAAAAATATGCCCCTCTGTTCTCTACCAGGTCCCTTTACCATCTCTCTAGCTAGAAGGCAGGGCAGACTGGCACCTTAGCCTGACTTTAAACTAATACAGGTAACTATTAAAAGGACCAATGAAAGACTTTTCCTCCTCCCCTTCCCTAACCCTGTCAGATGACCTCTGATCAGCCTCATGAAATGAGAAAGCTCCCCAACTTGTTTAGTTACCCCAAAAGCACCACCAGGAAGTTCAGACCTGAAAAACTGGTTTGCCCTGGTACTTGGGCATTATTTATTTCTTTGTCCCTGCGTGCTCTCTTTAAATGGAAGATCAAAGTTTAAAGACTCTCTATTGTTAACCCTGTGGCAGTAGTTCTCCTATTACCTCTTATGATGGTTGGCTCAATGCAGAGACAAGACTGCAGAGAAAGCAATCAAGCCTCACATTCAGAATGAATTTTGCAGTCTGACACATACACTTAGCATGTTTCCATAATTAAACACAATTCATAAGCTGTCCTTAGATTCCCCAAATTGTCACAGCCACTTAGCCTTATCTAACTTTTGCCTTAGTGTTATTTTTAAAATTTGTAACTATGCAGTGTAAAACACTACCTTAATGCAACACAGAGACTATGTGCAGGATCATATTCTCCTGGGCCTGTTGTTGAATTTACATCTATACACATATATGTTCACTGCAACAGCTACAGTTGCTGTGGAAACTATTATTTTGGAGTGTTTTCTGTCTCCACTACTCTCTTTCATACATTTAAAAATTCAGCCATAACATCCCATTAATATAGTTTAAAAATGAAAATTAGTATGACAGCAACTGATGCACACTTAAACCAAGGTATGCATACTTATATTTACAGCTTCATGCCTCAATATATTGTTAAAGACATATAATAACAGGGATAAGGAAGTCACCATTTGCCAGTGACTTTATCATGGATAGAACATGGTGCCTTTACTGCAGCTAAAGAATGGAAAGATCTCAGATACCACTACGATAATGATAACTATTGGAAAGTGCTAACATTTACATAGCAACTTCCAAGTAATTATTAATTACTCTTGCAGCCTCACTAAAAGAAAAATGGACTTCCAAGATCAAACTCTTAATAGATAAATATGCATCTCTTGAGGCAAGATCCTGCTTCTACTGATTTTAATGGGTGTTTGCACTTCCTTCAGTCATGGCATGACAGAGCTTGTACTGTAAATGTGCATTCTGTAATTTTCAAATGCTTATAACTTCACTATTATTAAATCAAATGTATTCAGTATTTTAATATAAACTTCAAAGAACTCCAAGCTAGGCAGAAAGAATACTTGGTATTAATTAAAAATACAGGTCACAGACAAACTACAGCCAGTGAAACCTTTGCAACACAAAACAAAACAGCCTCCCATTCCAGTACAGCCAGCAGTGAGAAGAAAAGAAAAAGATGATAAATCAAGATCTTCCCACTGAGTACCATAGCAAGCTAGTTTGGCACCCAGGGCAAGCCTGCAGCAGCAGCCTGCCCTCATGCTCCTTCCTGCCCCAGCTGGGCAGCGCCTGTTGGCACCCCTTCACTTCAGCACCCAGGGTTGTCATCCCACTTGCCCCTCCCCCCTTACTGTGGATCCCACCTCTCAAATTCCCAATAGAAACCCTATCCCATATACTGTAGGCCTCTGAATATTCTGATTAAAACACTTGTTGGAGTTGCCTGTCATCCATGATAACATAAAAATGCACCGGACTTGACACAGGAGAGCATAATAACTTTAAAGACAGCAATAAGCTTTATGATGTAAATATATATTTCTTGACCTTTTTTATAATGCAGATTATATAAATTTAAGTGACTTTTAAGAACATTAATCATTGCCCTGATAAGCTATAATGGCTAGCTATTAGGGTCTATTGTGTAAATAGAGATTTTAAAAATGTGGTATGTAATAAAAGTCTTATGAAAAGTACTTATGGTGCTCTGCAGGCTGAGTAACTACATTTTGCCATTAGACAGATCACAGCCAAAAATACAGTTTTAAAATGAGGTAGCTTTTAATTTATACATTTTAAAAGAAACCTCTCAGCATATACCTTTTTGTGTTCAAGTTAGTTTAAAATGGCCAATCAAAAAAAAAAAGCCACTCTGGAAATGAAAGGAAAATTGGTGATATACCAACACTAGGAAGCTTCTCAATTCTCACTGAAAGGATAAAAACTGCCTTTTACTGAAAGCAGGTAGCTTTCCTCCAGCCTGTGCATAAATCTGGTGGCATGTGCCCCCCATCCCTCTCCCAGGAGTTCACACTGCAACAAGAAGCCAGCCTCTGCCCTGCCCCCCAAACGAAGCACCTACAGCCCCATATGGCTCCAAACCCCATGCACCACCACGGCTGTAACTTGTATCTGCAGAACTCGCAGCCTGTTTCTAATTTCAGAATGGGAAGAGAGAAAGAGAGAAGAGGAGGTCAGTCTGGGGGGGCTTCAGCCCCTCCTAGAGGGTGGGGCAGGTGTATTGGAGCCCCTCCCCCAAAGTGAGGGGGGCTCCAGTTCACCTCCTCCACCCTTCAGCACCAGCGGGGGAGCCTCAAGAAAGAGCTCCCTCTGTTGCCTTTCTCCCCTCCCATTCTGAAAACAGCAGGCACCGGCAGAGAGCTTGGCCATTGCTACAGGAACCTGGCTGCAGGCTCTAAGCCCCAGCTAGATTCCCATTTCCCCTGGAACCAACAGTGAACTTCTGTTTGGTCTGCAGTAATGTTGTAACTCAGAACACTTTGCAAAAAACACTCCGAGTCACAGCTGGGAGCTGCATTTCTGTCTGCACTCCGAGTGGACTCTAATCTTACCAGGGCTGACTCTCAGGCTGTTCTGGACACTACTGTCAACTAAAAACAGTAGTAAGTTAGAAACAGAGGTACTGTATAGAGAAAGATGAGCTTTCCCACACCACCAACCCACTCTACATATCTGGAAATATATTTGTTTTAGGGTCTTATGCCAAGAATAAAAATAAAATTACATTTCTGGGTATTATAGTGTTTAATATCGAAACTGCCAAATTTCCACATACTTTTCATATACTGGACATATACACATAGTTTGTTTTTGTTTCTTGGTGTTGTGCTCTGTTTGGTGTTATCTGTTAATTACATGGGATATTTCCCATTACTGAGAAAGAAAGAGAGCTCATTAACTCATGGCTGCTAAATGGTACTGGTGGTATGTGTCACTAAGACAGGGACACAACATCTGGCTGAGGAGGTAATGTGCATATGAATGCATCATGGCATTCTTTCATGTTGTAATTGAGCTACACAGCCATGTCCTCCTGCCTAGAATTCCCACACCATGCGACTGTGGCATGCCTCCCACTGTGTACTAGTTGCTCAAAGGACACCCACAACTATCCAGTTAAATGACTTCCTCATTTATTCATACAAATACTTACTATGATTTCATGCACAAAACAAATGCCATGTGCAGATCTGATGGATACTTGAAGTTCTGGGTTTTGACTGCATTGGACACTGGGACTAATATACTTAAGAGAGAGGCTATAAGAATATTCTTTGTCCAAATTCTAATGGTACTGAATTTCTGAATATGTAACTAAATAAATCTGAGTGCCTACCACAAGAATTATTCCAAGACTATTACAAAACATAAAATATCAAATTTGTTTTGAGTACACCTTTGTTCTTTTTTGGATTTAGCTTCCATAAATCTTCCACAAAATGCAGTTCCTGCTAACAAGAATAATAGAAATTGCATTGTTTTAACTTTTAGAAATTATACACAAACATTAAGTGTAGATCTCACAAAGGAACACATTGACAGAAAAGTGATGGAAAGAGTTACTCTTCCAATCAAAAAAAGAAAATATTTCTGCCTGATCAGTTAAAATACTGACTACTTATGACAGATGTCTTGCAAACAGTCTATTGACCAGTGTTTATTCATGGCAAGTGAATGAATAATTTGGAAAGCAATTATGTTTGAGATCATCTGTACTTAGCTCACAGAGGAAAAAGAGAGGTCAAATTTGTCAAATAGTTCCCTGTGAACTATTCCCTCATCTGTCATAACAATATTACTAGTTTCTTTCAGGCATTTTAGTTATTGTTCAGGAGTCTTACTCAGTTGTGTTTTTTAGTGTCTGGCTGATAAAGGACTAGTACAGTAAAAGCATGTTTGATTTTACCAGGGGTTCATGAAGACCCTAGGGAAAGGTCAGTACTTAGGGTCAGAGGCTATAAGAAAGCCACATGATTTCTCTTAATTAAGGCAAGTTCGGAGAGAATCCTTAGGGAGGACTGGAAATAAGGAGGAAGCATTTATTGTTATACCAATTACAACTGCTTGTTTGAACACCTCTCTCTGTGTTTACTCCAATTTATGCAATTACATAACTTCTATGTTGGATTCATTTATTTTAATGCAAAACAACTTGGACAAATATACATTCCATATTTAAATACAGGTAGACCAAATTTGGGCAGATACCAAGTATGTCCAGCTTTCACTAAAAACAGCAGGAGCTCAACATTTCACAAGACATACTTAGGGCCTTGTTCTAGATTAATTTTAGGCAGCTTCTGGAGCTCTTAACCCATGGCTTGTCCACACATTAACACTGGAAACTAGCTTTAAGCACACTTTAGGCACCTTAAAGTTACACCACTCTAGGGCAGGTTTCTTTTTGATCCATGTTATTCAGCTCATGTTTCACTACTGTGTGGCCACAGAGGCAAGGCATCTTTCTTTTCCTCTCTGCATTCCCAAAGGTGGAGGCCCATCTGGGCAGCCAGATCCACAAATGCATCAAATTTGGAGCCAGTTCATCCTTAATTTCCTGCTGTAGACCCCAGCAGAAATAGTAGAGTTGCGATGCTTCATTCTACTGGGTGTCTGTTCTCGAGCAGTGAAAGACAGGTGCACAAGCCATGACAGAACTTTTCTCCTGATGCAGGGACCACAGGACAGCCTCTTCTGTCCAGGCCAGGTTCAGATTCCAAACTATGTCATGAATTCCTTGAGGAATGCCCCCCAGCCTTGGAGCACCAAACTATCACAGTCCACCAATGGTTTGGCCCAAGTCAGTGCATTTTCCATTAAGACCACTAGGCTCACCTTCACTTAGTCTTAGGAGTAGAGCTCAGGTTGGCTACAAATAATATGCACCTGCATCTGCCACAGTGTTGTATTAAGGAGGTGACAGACCAGGATGAGCAAGGCCACAGCCTGACAGTCCCCCTGAGCTAGTAGCTCCCCCAAAAGTGCTTTCCCTCACCACTCCCACCTCCCAACCACCCAGGGAAGAATATTCAGCCTCCACCCTCCACACACACACACATGCACACACACAATCCCAAATACTAATTTATTAAAAAGGAGACCTTCTTTAATTTACTTTCTATTTCTTTTAATTTTTTTAACTTCTTTTTATTTAATCCTTTAGTGGCTGCCTTACTTCATTTCACCACCCATTCCCTACCCCCATTTACTTGCCAGCTCCCATTTCATTGCCCACCCTCATCCCATTAATTCTCTGCCTCTCACTTCATGTTCCTGCCCCAACCCCAGCAATCCCTCTCTCATACACCCCCACCTACAGCAGGGGTAGAAGCCTGCCCTGGCTCACTGGCCCTGTAGTGGCATCTCTTAGCTGTAACTCCTAGCCAAGCCCCTGCTTGCCAACCCTCTAGTGGCAAGTCACAGCTGTGCAGGTAGAGGAAAGTCAGAGAAGTTTTTTAGCCTTAAGGTGTTATCACTCCAAACTCAAGCAGCTCAAAGTGTAATGTGTAACAAGGTCCTTAGATTCTCCCAGAAATGGGTCCTTTATAAGTTTTATTCACCAATCCAAATGACGTGATTTTTTTATGTTAGTTTGTTTAGCAATCCTTATTCTTTCTGCTTTGCTGACTCCACACCAGATACTGCATATTCATTTTGTATTTCCTCTGAACCAATGTTTGTGGCTGTCACTGCAAGATACTTAAGAAAATTAAATTTATTCCTATTCACTTTTGTGCAAGTGCAGTATTATTCATTGTACTCTAGCTTTTAACTTCCCCTTCTACACTGAGTATTTATGGGCCATTTTGGAATTGTCATCCAAGCACTTAGGGTCATTTTGGTATTAAATAGTGCAATATTCAAGCAATAGGGCACAGCAGGTGGTGCATTTGTGTCTATTATATCATGCCTCAGGCTGAGTTGCCATCCATCCCCTAAAAAAGCACTTACAGCTGAAAAGCATAAAAGGAAAATATTTGTCAGTAAACACAGAAAGAACATTTTAAAACATGCCTGTCTTGTACAGGTCCAGATTATGGTTATTCTTCATAGGGAATGTGGATATAGCACCATTTCTGAGGCTGTACATTATCATTAAAAAAAGCCAAACAAAAACACACCAAGACTGACAAGTCTGATAAGGAATGGGCATTGTACACATCCAGGATCCCCATCTTGGAGCCTGATCAGTATAATATAAATGTGCCCCTCCAATGCAATATCCTGCTGAAGTTAATCTGATTGAGAATGAGTGCAGGGCATATGACACTGGGATCAGACTCTAGGAGGAAGGTCCAAACCTTCACTGTAATAATCACGATTCCGTTTTATGAGGACACCCAATTATATGGAAGTTGGGTTTATTTCACAACTTTTAGTTTTGTCAAAAATGCCTGGACCATGCTTAGACTTAGACATCATTGTGCAGTTGGGATTCATGTTGTATATTTCTATTCAGGTAAAAGTCAAAGTCAGAGTAATTTCACCTAGGTGGAAAAGGCAAAATATATTCCTTAATGTACTGCCCTAGCTAATCATATTCTTGCTTTGTGTCTTTCTGCTCAGGTCCCTTAAGTCCTAAGACTGAGGAGCACAGTATTTAGGATTTATCTATGTAATTTATCTTTAGGATATAAATTCATTACTGCCCACACCTACATCTTTCTACATATCTTTCTTGATGTATTTACTTTGGCTTTGCTCTCTTGCCTTGAACATATTTTCCATTTGGCTTCACAGTTTTGAGGCAATATCATTCTGAAAGAGATATGCCTCTGGTGACGTGGTGTATAAAGTGTCATTTTCTAGATTTTGTATTTTAAAATTAATCATGAAACCCCACTATCATATATTAAATAGGCGTGATAAAGTGTGAAAACAAGAGCTGTACCTGATACTTGAAAGTTGCTATTCTTGACAGCACTTCATCTTTTTCATACCCATATTGGCTTTTATCCCAGCCCATCTCTTCCTTAATGTAAGTGTTATAAATTGCTGTAAAGTGCCATAAAATATAATAAACATGAATCAATATTTCTTGGTTAAAAAACTTAGAAATGCTGATGAAGCTCAGGTTTATTATAGATGTCCTGAACCCACAATGTGCCTTTATTTTTTTACCTTAATCATTTCACGGGTCTTGAGTTCATGTAGGCATGCACATTTGTTCATCACAAATCAAATAGGCAATGAAAATTAAAATTACTAATGGAGACCTAATGAAGTATCTTTAACATTTTAATCAGCAGTTGTAGTAAAGGTGTACAGTAAAATGTTATTCTGTATGAACCTAGCAAATCAGATATTTTGGGTACAATTAACTACCTAGAATCTGTTTTAACAAAGCACTTACACATGCACTTAGCATTAAACATGTAAGTAGTCCTCCAAAGTTAATGGAATGACACACATGCTTGAAGTTAAGTTTATGCTTTTCTGAATCAAGAGTCTTAAGGAGAAAGCACTGTTTGGCAGTCCTCGTTGCCATGAAAAGTCATCATCATCATAAAATTCAGCTCATTGAAGAAGAAATCATGACTTGTGTATAGAATATGAAAGAATGTTGTGCATTATGGTGGGTAGAGCAATACATACCAAACTTACATGTGTACAGGCAGTCCTCAGACTTACAACACAATTGGTTCCTGAAAACTGCGTCTTAAGTCGAAATGTTGCAACTTGGAATCGTTTTTCCCATAGGAAACAATATTATAAATGGGGGATTGGTTCCTGAACCAAAGCCCAATACCCTATTTTCACCAAAAATAACCCAGAATTTTGTACTCAGTCGATTATAGATGAATAATATAGTTACAGTAATGTATTTATATTGTAAATAGCAATCATATGGATTTGGAAGGACTTCTTTGAGGTGACTTTGCTGGACTTTTTGAAGGGCTCTTGGCTGGAGTCTTCTCAAGAGTCTTGGCTGCAGGTTTTTCTGGAGTCTTGTCTGCTTTCTTAAAGAAAGTTCCCAAGGGAGTTTGGACAGATGTTCTCCAGAGAGATAGGTGATGCAGCTAACCTGTTCGCTGATGTGGTATCGCGTCAGATCAAGTGTTGTAACGTCAAAACTGACATCCGAAAATTGAAACAGGGTGTCAATTTATAAATGTTGTAAGTGCGAAAGGCTGTAACTCGAAACGTTGTAAGTCAAGGACTGCCTGTATTTAAATTCTTGTTATCTTCTGAAGGATATTGTTGTTACTTATATGTTTCATAATGGAACGGCAGCTTGTTTCTACATCCAGCTGATGCTGTTTACATTGTGGCAATATTTATTATCAGGCTAAATGATTGAATCAGTGACTTTTCTCTCCTTGATTGCTTTGCAATTTCTCCACAGGAATTTTACCAGGATATGACATCAGGCGAAATTAATGCTCTCTATGGGTCAGGTATCCAGGTTGTACCCATATTGGTTTAGAGGAAAAAACAAGCAGGGATCATGGTACAGATGATATTTTTTATTAGATCAACAAGATTTTTGCAAAAAAAATTCTTTAATTGCAAGCTTTTGGGCACAAACACCCTTTACTAGGCACTGGAGAAAAGACCATAAAAGTTTTCCTGGGTAGAAATGAAAGTTCATATTTCATGGGATTTCACAGAGGAGTCAATATATGGAAAACTCCTCTGGGCAGGCAGGTCTTAGCTGGTAAGGAATCTCTCAGCTCTCTTGTGAGGCTCTGTGATGATGCAAATTACTTTAAACAAAGTCCGTAAAAGTATCTCGGGTTTCAGGTGGTCGAAGTTGCTTCCTGCTTGGGAAATTATGAAGATTTCATTTTTTAAAATGGCTAAAATTCATATTTTCCATGCGTCAGGTACCCAGGAGAGCTGAGTGCTGAAAACACTTATATGCATTCCAATATCTTGGTCTTGCAGTCAGACCTATGCAGGTGGATGCCTGTGCCCACATGACACCTCACTGACTTCCCTGGAGTTGGGTATGAGTGCAGGGTTTCACCAGTCCATGACCCATCGCAGGTTCTTATCCTCTCATGAAGTCAGTTGAGTAATGTGACAGAACAATCCTATGGACTGGTATGGGCTGAGGGCCGACTGGCTAAGCAACAGCTCTGCAGAAAAGGACCTGGGAGTTACATTGGACAAGAAGCTGAATATAAGCCAACAGTGTGCCATTCTTGCCAAGAAGGCTAACGGCATACTGGGCTGCATTGGTAGGTGTATTGCCAGCAGATTGAGAGAAATGATTATTTCCCTCTAATCAGCACTGGTGAGGCCACATCTGGAGTATCACACCTAGTTTTGCCCCCACCCCCTCCTATAGAAAGGATAGCGAGTACAGCAGAGGGCAACAAAAATGGTTAGGGGGCTAAGGCACATGACTACTGAGGAGAGGCTGAGAAAACTGGGCTCATTTAGTCTGGAGAAGAGAACACAGAGGGAATTTAATGGCCACCTTCAACTACCTGAAGGGGGGTTCCAAAGGATGGAGTTTGACTGTTCTCAGAGGTGGCAGATGACAGAACAAGGAGCAATGGTCTCAAGTTGCAGCAAGGGACATTTAGGTTAGCTATTAGGAAGAACTTTCTCACTAGGAGGGTAATCAAGTACTGGAACAGGTTACCCAGAGATGCTGTGGAATCTCCATTCTTGGAGGTTTTTAAGACCTGGCTAGACAAAGCTTCGGCTGGGATGATCAAGTTGGGGTAGCCCTACTTTAAGCAGGGGGTTGGTCTCTAGATGACCTCCTGAGGTCCCTTCCAACTGTAATTTTCTATGATTATATGATTCAATGTTTCTATAGCCACAACAAAACCAGAAAAATCTTGTAAAATTAGCTTGAGTCTTTAATGAAATACAACTGGTATTTCAGTTCTCTCTCTTATTAGGTTTTGTTTTAGAATACTTTCTTTTCCTTCCCTTGGCAGAGAATCCTCGTTTCTTCCCTGATTGGCAAGCAGCATCATTCTCATGAGGCAGGGCTGTATGGGACTCTCTTTGGAGCTTGTCTGTTCAATTGCTTAGCTGTACGGAAACAAATAGTTTGAAAACTTTAAGGCAGCGATTCCTAGCCAGGGTGTGGCAGCACCCTGTGGTGCTGACAGATACTTTTAAGGGTTCTGTGGGATACCACACAATATTAGCACTACTACAGCCACCTACACATAATTCAAGAGATAACCCCAGAGATTTCAAATAGGAATCAAAAGTGTCAAAAGCATTCTGCCCTCTTGTAGTCTGAGTTCTTTTCAAGAAAAGAATAACTCCGTATTTTTTCCAAGGAAAAAAATTAGTAAAAGCTAAGAGCTTGCATTTTCTGAGGGATTCTTTGAGTCTAAAAAACATTGAGGACCTCTGGCTTGTGGCATTCCCATTGTCTTTTACAAAGTGACTAAAAGCCAGGTCTCTAAAGCTATGCAAAACAAAAAGGACATTAGAAAAAACAAACAACAACATAATAGTTGAATTTCAAGACAAAACTTTGACACAATTCTACCTAATAACACATTTTACCATAACAGAACAATCCTATATTGACTAAAATAGTAATTATATTTTTTACACTAAAATAAATGCAATGAAATAAAAACAGGAGTTTTTAAATGCTTGATTGAAAAAATTTGATTTGTCTAGAAACTTGGTAGTTTTTTCTCCATAAGATAGTATTAAGGGTGTGAAACATGCTAATATGACAGACGTTAGTATCTAGAAAATCTTAATTTAATGAGGAAGAGATGTGGTGATGGCCAGCCAGAAGAATTCCTCTGATTTATAGTTGTTCCTTTAATGTGTTGGTTAATAAAATGCAAATGTTTTATGGAGCACGTTCCATTTCAGAGGTGTGATAGAACTCTGCTGGACTGCAGAAGAGGCAGAGTGCGTCAGAGCTCCCAAGATTTGTGGCAGCCTGCCATACATGTTGCCCTGGAACTGGGATTATCTCCTGTGTCATGTCATGGAGAAATCCAAAATGTTGGTCTTTCCTTCTGAATTGAAAAAAAAAAAAGAATCAATTTCTCCATAAAATGGAATTCCCACTCTCTAGAGCACAAGCTGTCCTCCCTAATGATGAAGAATCCTGCCAGCGTAACATAAAATGCTCCTTGCTAGGCAGTTCAGCATTTCTTCTTTTTAGGCTTAGTTTATGATCATTTGTTTTTACTGTCAAAGAATACTGTTTGAAATGCTCAAGCCATAAAGTTCCTGCCTCAGTAGTTAAACTACTTCTACATCTGCTTTAAATCTTCATGAATTAGTTAATGGGAAGGAAAGCAGTCTTCCACAGCAACCACAGAGAAAGCTGCGATTCCAAGTGCAGTGTTCAGTAATCACTTGTGTCAAACTGTTTGCCAACAGTGAGAAGATCCTGGAAGAATTCTCACCTATCTGTGAACTCAAGGCCAAATTCTCATCGCAGATACACATACAAATTCACTTGGACTCTCTGGGCAGAATTTAAATTGCAGTTATGTCAGAGCTTTCCTTTTCTCTCCCAGTGTGATACCTCAGTCTTACAATGATACAGCTGAAGGTTACGTGACTTATATTCCTCATTGAAACAGGCAAACCTGTAATCAGGATTATGGAATTTTGCCCCATGAGTCTGACTGGCGAGTGCTTTCTGGAATTTGGTAGACAACGTTATTTGGGTAGATGTGATATCTTTTATTAGACTAACTAAATAGTTGGGGAAATTGTTCTTTGCAAGCTTTTGGGTACAAACACTTCTTCAGGCGAAGGGAGAGTCTGGAGTTTGGAAAATTTATGAAATACTGGATTAGATGTTTTTAAAACAATATGTTAAATAGACGCTTGCTTAAGATGGTTGGATAGGCCTGGCCCTACTTAACTATAATTATCTCTTTCCAGATCCTCACCTGCAATAAGCAGATACACTTCCTGTAAAGCAAATAGAGCTGTTAATTTACATTAACTGAAGATCTGGCCCAATGCTTTTTTAAATACCCTGCTAATACTATTAGCTCTCACATGATGCATCACTCTAATGCCACTAAGCTTATTGACAACACACACATTCACCCCCCAAAAAAGTTTTGTTTTGGTTTTTTTAGTACAATCAGGGCCAATGCAGTTGAGAAACTGCACTTGGGTCTCTGCAACAAAACTCAGCCCATGAACTGCAGCCACAATGATTAACAAGGAGTTTCCAGAAGTTAATATTCCAGGCAAAAGGGTGGCTCCTTGGGAGGTTGAGCAGTGGAGAGTGGAAGTTAAAATGACTTGTGCACCACTGAGCTGGAACATTCTGCAGCTGGGTCATTGATCTGCACTATTCTGGCAGGGCACCACTTTTGTATTGTTAATTTTCAATGACATAAAGGCTTGTATTAATACAGGAAACAGAATGAAAGGGCCAACGAACTGAAGGGAAGACAAAGGAGAGGCCAACCCAAATATGGAGAATTTGACAAGCTGTGCCACAAATACAGGAACAAATTCCATCCAGGAACAATAAGAAATTCATTACTTTGTGAATCAAATATACCAGGTCAGATCCTCACTGGGGTAAAGAGATACTGCTCCTTTGAATCCAGTGACTTTATTTACTGATTGACACCTGCTGAGGATATAACTGATGGCTTACATTACCAGTAGTGCCATGCATAACCATTATTCTCCCCTTTGAGGGAAATACTTGTACAAAGTATTTTTATATAAATATTAAAGTCTAATGCCCACTATCCTGAAATCCTTTTTTATGACCCCTAGTATAATAGTAAGTATGAAAAGGTGCATAAACCTCAAAGAAGTTGTTCATCTATCAGGAAGAAGAATGTTTGTTCTAAAAACAAGGGGGTAATAATTTATTGTTTCGATCCTCTGTAATAAACTTGAAATAATGCCCTTAAATTTCAGAGTTTTACTGTCAGTGAGACAGTCATTAGTTCTTATGACTGAATTCCCACACCATAACATTCATCAGTGTCTCAAAACAGTCCTCCTGTACTTTCCCTAGGGCTCTATTCAGCCAAAGTGCAACTCCCCAGGTCCTCTGCACTGGGATCTCAATGACAACACACCAAACTTTGCTATGACTCAAGTCCTGTCAAAAACTTAAACTTGGGATGGCTGAATACTCCACCATACCACTTCCTTCACTTAAGGGGAACTCATATGACCTCTCCCACTAGATCAACTAGGAAACAGAGCCATCTCTTAATAATATAGTCTGAACAAAATAAGCATGCTGAATTTCATGATGGGGAACTGGTTCTACCAGAATTGCATGAGATCATGGTCTTGGAAGGTTTATGATGCAAATAGAGAAATGTGAGGTCCACAAAGAAGCTCGAGTTATTGACTTCTCAAATGATACCGGGAAACACAAAAGGGCAATGTAAATGAAAATAAATTTACCGGAGAAATAAGTTAGTTACAAGACAGGGCATTAAAGCTTGAAGACCTGGCACTAATCAAACTAAACAAAAAAGGAAATAAGTCATCTTTCATTAGGGACAATTAGTGAACTTGGTCTGGGGAAGGTCTGGGTCCATTCCCAGGCTCATTCTAAAGCAGGGGTGGGCAAAACATGGCCTGTGGGCTGGATCCAGTTTGACCGGCAATGTCATCTGGCCCTCAGGTGGGTGCCCACCAATTAATAACATCTGGCCTGGCCTGTGGCTGCCCTGCTGTGCTCCACATGGGGCCAAGCCCTGTCCAGTCCTGCCGGGGCAACAAGTTGCACTCCCACCTTTGCCTGCAGGATGGGGCCAGCCGTGGCCAGCATGTACAGCTTCTGAGTTAGGCTGCTGTTGCCACTGCTGCAGCCACCCGGAGAACTGCTCAGCTTCCCCAGCCTCCAGTGGCTCCTCCTCCTGTCCCTGCTGCAGCACTCCAGGCAGCAGGCAGGGAAGTGGCAGTGGGGAGTGGGGAATGTGGGGCCCATATCAGGGCCCCAGAGCTGGTGCTGGTGGGAGCACAGGGTCTGTGCTGGGGCTGGTGGGAACTCAGGGCTGGTTTGAGCTAGAGCAGCAGGAGCATAAAGCCTGGGTTGGCAGGAGTACGGGGCCAGCCTGGTTCCATTGCACAATGCTCCCTGTGGCTCATGCACAGCTCCCAGGACTCAGCCAGGGCAGTAGTAAGCAGGGCCAAGCTGGCCTGGCTTCTTTGTATGGATCTCCCTGGTGATTCCCTCCTTGGTGATTCCCAGGAGCTGCACATGGCAGCAGGGAGTGGGGCCAGACCACCAGCTCCATCACACGTGACTCTCAGCTGAGTCCTGGGAGTTGCATGTGAGCTGCGGGGAACCCCACACAATGGAGCCAGGCTGGCCTGGCTACACTCCCTGCCACGTGCCTCTGCAGGGCTCCACCTGCTGCAGGCTATGAGCACTTTGAGGGCCCACTGCCGGTGGCTGCTGCTGCCATGGGCAGCAGGGGCTGTGCACCAGGGGGAGCATGTGGGATGGCCCCCCACATGCATACTCCACACAATAAAATAAGAGTAATGCTATTTTGAACTATTATGCCATCATCTCTATATACACTGTGCAAACACACATAAAACAGGGCAAAAATATTTTTTGAAATAAAATTAAAATATCATAGTAGATGTTTGATTTTTAGTATACGATTTATTTTTTTCCAGTTCCAAAATGGCAACCCTCCCCCCACCCAAAAGGAGTACTTCCAGGGGCAAGGGGAGGGGCTTCCAGTGGCAAAAGTCAAGAGTTAAGGGTGGGACTTCCAATCCCAAGAAGGTGACCAGGGGGTGGGGCACCCATCAAGGGGCAGAGGTACCCTCGCCACCCTCAACAGTTCAGCTAAACTCATTAAGCAACTCTCCGGCTGAAATACTTTAGACCAGGGGTGGACAATTATTAGAGACAGTCTCCATTTATGTAAATACCAACCATCTTGATGTAATAGGTGGATATAGAGCAGACAGTTAAGAGGAATCCTGAGAACATCAGGCAGAGTTTGCCAAGCCAGAGGAAAGAAGGAATCTTAGTTCAAATGGGCTAAGTGGATTCAGTGGCATATTTGATTAAAAGTCTCAGGGGGAGAAAAGTTAAAGCTAAGACTGTATTGAATGAGTGAGTACGGTATGAACAGACAAACAATTTTGCATTTAAGCACCAGCCTTCGCCTTTGCTCACAAATGTATGTGAACCTTAATTTTAAGCTTTCCAAAATTCAATTGCAAGTTTAAGTTTGAGACTATTGTGTTCAGAGGAAACAACTCACAGTGGCCAGTATCAGTCTTCTAGTCCCTGCAGGTTGCCAAACTCCTGATATAAAACCAAGAATTTCCTGTGAGGCTGATATCAGGAAAACAATTATCAAACTAGGTTCATGTTCACCTTTGTTTTGAATTATTATTTGGTTTTTTTTAACAGGAATGAAAAACTTGGATCAGAAACCAAAGCTGATGTAATATTCACCATGTAGGTATTTGTCACATTATATTCAATGTTAAGACTGTTTACTCCACTCTAGATAAATACCAGAAGGGGCTCTGAACTTTTTACTACCCAAAAAGCTGTCTTCAGAACACACTGAAATAAAAGAAAGGTTGAATGTTAATAAAGTAACCAAATAAGAACATTTACATAGTATTAAGATCATGATTACTGAAACAACTCCTGTCTGCTATTTTTTTCACTCTGTTTACCCCATCTATAGATTTCCCCCCGCCCATCAGAAAATTTATAATTAGTGTATGTGTGTGTGTGTGTGTGGGGGGGGGGGTTAAAAACAAAAAGTCAGTTCCAAGATGGTAACCCCCGCCACCCGCTACAAAGGGTTAAAGTCTAATTACCCATATTAATTTCTTTCTGAAATTTTCAAACGCATAAAAAAGGAGGAGGGTTTCATAAGGCCCTATTGTAACTGTCCTATGATATCACAAAAGCTAAGGTCACGTTGACCTGCTCTGTTAGAGTACATCATCTACTTAGCAAAAAAGAAAACAAATTGCGTCACATTTTATTCCATCAGCGGTTGTAAATGAAAAGGATATTTTGAGAAACTGAATTAATAATACATTAAAATAACTAGGAAGGAAGGTTGATAATTAAACGTGTTCTGTAATTCAATCCCAGCCTGAACAATGAGTCTCCTCTTTTGGTAATAGTTCTTTTTAATTACAGAAATGACAGCTCTGAGTGGCTCAAACCTTCTCTGTCATCTTCAACCCAGACAAAGCCAATTAAGAAAACACCAAACCAAAAAGGCAGATCATTCATTTTACATCCAGTTTTCCCAACCACGTCCCTCCAGAGATCACGGAAAGGCAGAGGCACTTCAGGACTTAACAGTACAGCAATTACAGCAGCCTATAGCCCAGGGCTCCCCAAACATTGTCCACTTAACCCTTTTAGATCAACTGAACCATTCCTGGAGTACGATACTGCAGTGAAGCTGGCAGAAGGAAGCCACAAGATGACTACAGCAGCATACAAGAAGCAATTACTTTTGGACAATCAAAGAATAAACACTGACAGCAGACAAACCTGCAGCACTATGTAACGGAACCAGACAGCCTTTAATAAAGGATCTCTTCTGAAATTTTCTAGCAAGGTGCTCACTGAAAGACCAAGCCAGAATGACTGCCAGTTATATCATTGTGTTGATACATAAAATGAAAGGGGACTCTGCTTAGAATACCTGAATGCAGGGCCATTTAAATGGAGGGCGCTACACTGCCTTCTACTGCTTCAGGGCCTGGTCCAAAGGACTTGAAGAGAGAAAAAGCACCTAAGTCCACCCTTGAGGCTTTCCTGGATGTTCCTGGGTACATTCTGGTATTTAGGTAATCATTCTGCCTCCTCTTGCATGTATTAATATCACTGCCTTCAACCCATTTTTTGGCAGACAGGTCCAAATTCTTACCAAGCCTCCCCTTTGAACAGAACCTCCTTTCTGATAGTTAGCCTCAACTTCATTGCCATTACTAGGCCTAAAAATTAATACTCCAAAGGGATGATGGGAATCCTTTGGGCACTGGGTTTCAAGCTATTATATTTGTTTCATTCTGTCACAGCTGGAAGCTTTTTTAACAACAAACTCTTCAGAAACTAATGGGTCCCAGAGAAGTGCTAGTGCATTACAGCCACTGAATCAGCTCTTAGTGAATCCCACATGCTGCCAGTCCTTGCCTGCTTGCCGTGTGGGTGAATGATAGCAGCTGTTTTTCCCCTCTGTGAGTCTTGTGTGCCATTATTAGGCAATTTCTCCAGAGCTCAGAGGCTGCTGTTTCTTCGCACCTTCACAGGTACGGTGAATTGTAAAAGCAACAGGAAGAAGCAGAACAGGGTGTCCTGGGATTGTACAGCTTCACCCCATGCCTTTTATTCAGGGCTGTTTATTATTAGGCACAATTGTGTCTCCACTATTGGACTGAACAGAACCACTCCATTTTTTCCTTTTCCCCCTTTAGGAAAAGGGGCATAGGGTGATGCATTATTTTGTTAGGAGGAAGTATATGAACTTACTGTTCTTTTCCAGTGTGCTTTCACAATGTGGTCTTACTCCATTGATCAGTGAAAGCAAGTCCAGAATTCATCTGTAAGAAAGAAGACTATGCTAATGGCACCTAGTAGAGTATTTAGCAACCAGCTGTTAAACTGGAAAAGTAACAGGAACTTTAAGGAAAAGGGAAAATATGTTTAAAATACACAAATGAATATTTACTCTCATTATACAGAAAGGTACTCTGTTTTTTTGGGCCCTGAAAATGAGCAGCCCCACAGACATAAACAATTGTTCGATGAAGAAAAGGGGGAGAGGACATTGCACTGCCAGGAAATAGTGGTGCAGTGGCAGGGTACCAGGATAGATCCGGAGGGGCCACAATGGCATGGTCACACCCCACTTTCAGAACACATTGCAGGAGCAGCAGTCAAGCACTATTTTTGAAGTCCCTGAAAAAAGTAAAAACCCCCTTCCTCCCTTTCAGTGCTCAGTGGCATGTTTCCTCCCATCCCATTCCCCATCCTCCCTGCTGTCTTTAACTGACCTGGGGTCAGGGGGAGCTCCAGAGCCCCTCCTGCCCTGCTCCAACTGGACTGTGCATGGGATTGGGCTCAGCCAAAGATGGTGGCCCCAGTGACGGGCACATTGTTCCTTCCTGCCCGATCCCCCTGGGTGCTGCCTGCCAGGCTAGGGGCAAGTGCAGGAAGGGGGAACCCACCTACCATTGCTTTCTGCCCCTGACTCAACCCAGCCCTCACACAGCCCTGTGGAGTGGGACAGGGGTGGCTCTGAAGCTCTCCAAGTCAAAAAAGAAATAGTAGGAACGGCACCAGTGATCAGAGGGGGAAGTGGGGGAGGACATGGGAGGGAAGAGGGGGGTGCCACTGAGCGCAGAGAGTAAATGGAGGAATCCCAAGAGCATGGGGAGGGGGGCAGGCTTCTTACGAGCTTCACAGACTTTTAAAAAAGTCCCAGAAGCTGCTCCTGCAATGTGGTCGTCCTGCCCTAGTCAGGGTTGGGGAGCTGGGAAAGAGGGTGCTGCCACCCCTTCAGATCTAGTCATTTCTCTTGTACCCTTTTTTACAACATTCTGGATTTGCTCATCACACATACTATAGTATATTTTGAAATCATATCTTAGAAAAAATCTCCCCAGACCTTTTAATTGAGCCTAGCCCATGATTTTGGAAGCACTGGGTAGTAGTAACCTTTTCTTGCTGCCCACGCATCTTTGAAGATGCTGCCACACAGAGAAATCAATCAGTCAGTCTTTAAAAAAAAGGTCAGAAATAATTCATTCCAGCTGTGATTTGAGGATAATTATTTGAGTCCAGGAAAGGAAAAAGCCTCTTTCCATCAACCCCACAGATATCTGCATGATATAGCCAAATTCCCCACCCTGTTCTTGCCACTGACCGGGCTGTCATTGCTAATATCACTATGACTTCTTGTTTACTGGTTTAAAAGGAATTATGCCCCCAAAATATAAACAAGTATTTTTCTCTTTGAAATGTGACATTATCTGGACTGCATGCAGTTTGGCAGTGCCAGCTGCCAGTGCAGCCCCATTGTGTTTAGAGAGAGGAGGACTGAAGATTTCAAAAGATTTTTTTTAAATAGTTATGACTTTGCCTGAAATCCCACTGGGAGCTTAACCAAGGCAATTTCTTGAAAGACTGGTCTAAATATATCTTTTGGCACTTGATGTAAAGCTTGGTTCAGCTCTCTTAGTAATACATGATAGACAACTAAACAATTTTTTAATGGAAACCTGCAATGGATCTCATCAACCAAGCTATGTATTACAAATTTGGGCAGAAAAATACATTGATTCTAACACCATGGTATATTTTACCTACAATTCCCTGACCTTCTGTACAATGTAGGTCACATTTTATATGGTTCTTAAGAGATGGATAGTGTAGAGCTGTATCTAAAATAAATAGAAGAATACAGTGTGATTGTGTGTTAAATATGCAATTCATATTAGGGTCACATGCCACATCCAGCTTACCCATTTAAAATCTGGTCCAGCCATTTAAAACTAAGGAAATATGATCCAGACAAATGAAGTTCAGTTGTTGGTATAGCATTTCTTTCTAACTTCACTTAACTAAATATATGACTCCTTTGCATAGTTGAGAAGAATATGATAAAATACATTTAATCTTGGAGGTTTTTATTTTTTATTTCAAAACTGTGAGAAATCTCTGAGATTGGAAAACTGAAGAAAGTCAAAGTGGGCTTACAGAGAACCAAAAACAGTCACCGGGCTAGAGTTTCATGGACAAAAAACCCAAACATTATGTAGATTAACAGGAAAATAAGTATTACTGATTGGGTCAAGCTTTCCAGCAAGATAAAATGAGTACTACAGAATTTATTTTCATTAAAGAAGTCCATAGATCAGATGACAGGAATTAAAATGTGCGTCTAGTCTTGGCTTATCTGCAGCTTTTCTGCTATGACACTATAACACACATTTTAAAGTACAGAAAGTACAGAATTATGATATCCAAGCAGATATTCTAGAACAAGTATTATATTATACTAGTTGACCACTAAAAGCCAAAAAATAGAAGAAATACAGTAAAAAAATCTATACAAATCAGAAAGATTGTTAAAAACAGGGAATGCAATAATCTTAATCATTGAACTAGAATTTTAAAGTGATTTATGAAGGAAATTAAATGACCAAGTACAGGTATTCAAAGGAAGCAAACAAAGAACTAAATTTAGAAGGCTGCATCACAAATGGAGTCAAAATTAGACACAAAAGTAGAATATCTAGTTTGCAACAATAATTACTCCCACATTTGCATGATGAGGGTTCTTTGGTAATTTTTTGCTAAGCTATTATCTTTTTAAAAAGAAAGTGTACACTAACTAAAGCAAGGGAAATCCAGGCCATCAAGCCTCAGGGCAAAACAATTAGGGTGGGATTTGCAGAAGCACTAAATATTGCCCCCAAACTTTTGACTAAATGTGGTTTAGTTGGACTACTACCGATAAACGTATTCCAAACTACAAAATATAGATATGATGGTTTTTATTCCCATGCTGTACCCAAACACATGTATAACAAAAGGCTGCTATTCTTTTCTTGCATTTTCTAAAGAGCCTCAATCCCTTATAACTCTTAGCTTTTACAATACAAACCTTCTGGAATCACATGATGCTCTCAGCTCTTAAGAACATGTTAACTTTTCTAGTACCCAATGGGTGACTGTACACATGCAGCAAGGATGTAATTACATGCTGCTCCGATGCATGGTAATTACCGTGCTCTAGCAGACTCCAGTGTCATGTGTATCACCGTCCCCACCCAGAAAAATGGCAGTGGGGGCACTTTAACTAAAGCTAATTCAATGAGCTTTAGTTAAAGTGCCCCCACTGCCATTTTTTAGTGTGGGCATGCTGATACGCGAGATGTTCTGGGACCTTTATTTAGAGTCGCTCTTGGAGCCACTCTAAGTAAGGGACCCCATCCCCCTCCCCATATAAATACCTTTTGTTTCATTGCATGACCTCTATTTGTGGCAGGGGTAATTTATTAATTTTTTACATTTTTGACACTACACATTTGAGGCAAATGCATGGTTATCCTTGGTTTAACACTGTCTGTACATGTAGTGTTACTGGAGTTTTGAATAGGAAAGAAGCTACTAAGTTTTTAGGACCTGAAGAGAATGAAGTCAGGTCAGGACAGTTTATGAAACTTTCTTCATCCATTCTCTTGACCCTTTTTTTGTGGGCTGTGCGCAAAGATGACTCTATCACTTTCTGAGGAACTATTCGTCTTTGTGAAAGTTAAAACGAGAACCAAAGGAAAATGTCAATGAATGCTTCAGTGGCACTAATAGGGTAAGAAGAAAGAAAAGAAAATCCATTTACAAGCTCATAATTTTTAAATGTCTATAACTGTCTAATGTTATTTAAACACTAGATATATACACATTCTAAGTTACTAAAATGTTTCCATGCTCTGCCAAATACATTTCTTCAGCATGATTGCCTTTTCTTTCCCCCCACCATGACAGATTGCATTTAATTGAACAGTTGCCAGTTTAAAACTGTCATTAAAAATGCATATATTCAAATAGTCTTAGTACAGCATACTGCCCTTTCAGTTCACTTCCTTCTTTTATCTGGTTGCAAATATCCTTTTTATTCGGGACCTAATTTATTTAGAAATAATGTGATTCTTACTAAGGCCAAGGACTAGAATTACAAAAACAGAGTAAGCTTGTTAAATTGCTTAATGGTAATGTTTTTTTACTGATCTCAAAAATGACCTGGCCTCTCCACGTCCCTTTACCACTGGACTCGAGGGTGTTTCAAGGAGGTGACTCACTTAAAGTAGAGGAGAAGTTTGGATCCCAGTTATTTGCTTCAAGAGACTTCTAATAGCAAGTTAAAGCAGTGGAACTAATGCAGGCCATAAAGGAGACAAGGTCCCTCCTTGCACATGAACAGAAAAGGCAGGTTTAGTGAAATGGTGCTTTTATAGAAGGAAAAATTTGGATCAAAAGCATATTTGTACTTAATATGAAACACTGATGAGCAGATCTATTCTCTTTCCGGTTTTATACAAATGAAGTTACTCCTTAAATACAGTAACTTATATCTTATTAACACAATAAGGCAGAGCTATTCACCTATAAGTTTTCAAAAGACAATCCTCTCTACAGGTTAGCAATAAGCTGCGATGGAATCAGCAATGTCTAGTTAGCACTAAGAACTATTTACCATTCCTGAGCCATGGGACAGAATTCATATATTTATGATGAGTATTTAAAGGAAAAGTTAATAGCAATTTGGGGGCTATTAGAGGATGTTCAGCCACTATGTAGCATTAGTGTAAAAACTATATAACTCTATTGACCTTCTAAATGAGTGCACTGTTACTGTCATGCTTTTCAAGTTTTTCTAGAAAGAGCTGGGAGTACTTAAGCAATATGGTTCACAAAGCCTTTTGTTCTCTTGCATTCCTCAGCAAAAGTGCATTAGCCATGAAATGATGAAAGGAGTTACTAAGATATGTTATGGTTCTAAAGACATAGGGCCAGGCCCTCAGTTTTAGTAAGCTGTCATAGCTCCATCCATTTACTTAAATTGAGCTACAATTGTTTAGAGTTGAGAGCCTGACCCATTGTCTGTTAACATGCAGGTCCACAAGTATTTTTGACATTTATATCTTATATATGGATACTTTATTTTGTAACTTTGTGGCCAATGAGAAAAAGAACTAATTATCACCAGTGACAAATGCAAGAAAGAATATGACATTGTTATAGTAGGGTTGGAGTGTTGTTGTAGCTGTGACAATCCAGGATATATGCAAAAAGCAAAGTTTTTTGTGATATCTTTTCTTGGACCAGCTAAAGAGTTGGAAGAGATGTTAGGAAAACTTTCAGGCACAAAATGACCTTCAGAAAATGGGCCTGGAAACAAAAAAGTCATACCTTTAATGGAGGCTAACTACCCTGGATTAAATATAGATAACAGTTTCATGACTCACTGTAATCTAACTCATGTCTCTTCTAACCTCTCAATTCTCGACAGGCAATAGCGATACTCTTCCCTTCTGAATGTTCTTGTTCTTTTACATAATTAGGTTATCTATTCAACTAAAGTTCTCTCTGATGCCTGAAAGTATCTCTTCTGATACCTGCTCTTTGCCCCTGGTTTACAACCCTCCTCCCCTCCCCTAAATGTCTGTTTTATTTTACATATGGAATAAGCCTGACATCATTTAATCTGGTATTTAATTTAGGCTGCACTTGCTTCTTCCCCAGACTTCAAGAAGAGCACACTGCGTCCAAAAGCTTGTTTAGCATCTCTCTCAACTGTTCAATAAACAATATCACTAAAAACCTTGCTGCTATAATATTGGTAATTTTCAAACACCCAAATGAGTTCTGCACCTTTTACAATTTTTAGGATAAAAAAGCATTTAGAGAAAATAAAATTAATGCTTCATTACTTCTTATATTGCATTTAAGAGGAACCTGGAAAAATACTATACCATCTACCAAGAAGGCTAATTTAATGTATATTAAAACAATGAAAGAAAATAATTACTAACATACATATTAAATATTCTTTGGAACTATGATTTTATGATCATAATATGGTGTGATGATGTATTAAAATCAAGTGAGTGGAGAGTCTGAGGAATCACCATGATTAAGGGGTATATGTGAAGAAGAAAATGCAAGGATAAGATAGCAAATTTACTTTCCAGAGCATAACTGAGGGGCATAACAGCACTGGAAAGAGAGATTGAGAAAGTTTAAAGCAAGGGAATATGCAGAATAAGAAAAATCCACAGAAATGGAGGCAGGGTTTGTTCTTTTCTGATGATATGTAACTTGCATGCAAACTATACATCATTTTATGGCTACTTTACAGAAAAACAAGCCCCACTTCATCCCCAAATGACTGGAAAGTGTTAACAGAACTCATACACGCCAGTACTGCATTCAGTACCCCTTGGCTGCACTCAGGGATTTATAATGATCTCTTTATTTATTTATTTAGTGTGTGAGGTTTCAGCATATTGTTTCAGCCATCTTAAGGCAATGTCATCACTAGTGTGAAGAGTTTGAAAGCCACCAGGTAGCATAGTAATAGACACAAGTCAACAGTGCGAAGACATGGTTTGAACTTGTCCACAAGGCATTTGTTGTCCTTGCAAAGGCCCTATTGATATAGATTTGAGGCACAGTGACCCTGTCCAGTTCAAAAACAGTTGAGAAGTGTGTTCTCAACCAGGATGGCCAGGTAAATCCTGGTTGATTGACTATAGGGTCAGAGATGATGTGACGATTGGTGCTTGTACTAACTATTCTTCATGCCGTTGATGAAGTAATGACAAGTCAAAGGGTGTACTAGCTGAGCTACTGGTGGGTGGAATACAGGGGCAAAGTGTCCTGCAACTGAATAATGCAGTATGAGGGCAGATGAACGTCATGTGAGGGCACTGTCATCCCAAGTGGAGCCCACACGTTTGGCAAATAGGTTATTCCTTGTTTTGATTTTTAAAGAAGTTTTCTGGAGCTGTGATTTATGAGCTCAAGTCCAGTCAAGAGTGACTCCAAACTAAGCTGAGTGGGTTTTCAGAGGATGGGCATTTAAGGTGATAGTGAGTTCACAATTAGCACTGCATTATGCAGATGGAAAACACTTGAGACAATCTTTGAGGTATTTGGTTTGAGGCACCATTTGGGGCAGTACTCGGACATCAGTCTCATGTCTCCATCAAGCATGAGTTTCATATTTGAAAAGTCATGGGCTTAGGTTGGAAGGGAGAGGCACCAATACTGATCTCCAGATGAGGCCATTGGCTTGATGATGACTCCAAGAGCTAGTTCAATTGGCCAGGTAGACTCTAAAGTGTTGACCATGTAGTCTAGTTGAACTATTGCAAGTTCCCTGATGTGGTCAAATTCCTGATATTTTTGCCAGAAGACCAGTATAGCAGTCTTAAAATGCACAGCCCAGCTAAGGTTATATAGACAGTTGAAATTTTGTCATTTAGTGATTATTTCCCTGTTCCTTCCCCTGCTCCCCCAGTTTATTATTTTCTCCTTTTTCTTTTTTACTAAATGAAATACTTAATATATTGCTATTTTCCATCAGGATAGCATAAGCTACTCAGGTGTCAAGAATTTTGCCAGCAGCTTTGGCAGAAAGATTGTAATGCATATTTATCTCTATATAAATCATATGAATACACACATTACCCTACTTCCAGGCATTCTAACCTTCATGTGTACACGTGTTTGTTCTGTTTATGAAAGACAGATAAATACCCAATTTTTTGCTACTGAAACTCTTGCTAAAACCTGTGTTGTCCCAAGATTTCAGTTCTCGATTGCTTGAGCAGACCATGTAATTGGAAGACCACTATTTCCTTATTACCAGTGAAAATTTAGAAGCAAAAAAGATGAGACACAAAGAAGGCTGAACAGCAACATCATGTATATACTGTGATAACAGGCTCAATCCATTGCATGTGCAGATGATCTGCTCAGTAGTTCTCATAATGATATACATTAGTACCAGCTCCTTAAGTAAGGTTACTGGTCAAGGACAGATGATTGTGAAACCACTGGCACGCAGGCTCTACTAGTCTCTCTAGCAAAAGGACTTCACAAAACCAATGCTGGTCATACGTGCTATATACACGTTTTTTATGAAGCCAGTTAACCTCTTTACTTTAAAACAAGAGCTTTGTTATTGGTGAATGTGGCAGCTAATCCTTCACAGCAGATAACTTCAGTAAGGTTGAGTGGAATGAGTTACATTTGCTTCACTTATGCTCCTGAATAATAAAAGATTAATTGTTTTATTTGCCAAAAATAGATTTGGATGAAAGTTAAAAAACATTCAGTCCTGGATAGTGGATTAGTCTAAGCTTCTGTGACCAGAGGGCAGTTCAAATACTTTTGCACTATATCTGTTCTCCCAATTTCATTTTCCTGATCAGTTCAGCCCTACCCCTTGCAACACACCATTAACAGTTAAGTGCAGCAATGTAGCTTAGGGTAACGTGGCTTCAATTTATAGCTGGCATTTAAACTTAGCTTCATGACTGTATGGCCAATAATGTATGTACATGTTTCATTGAGAAATGCTACCCTTTTTCATTTCAAAGCCAAACAACCAGCCATTTACAGAATGATATTGTTGGCCAGTCTTTTTGAGCTGATTAGAATTAATACCTTTCATCAGGCAAGAGTATAAATGTATTGAACTTGGGGATGGCTAGCATAGCAATATGAAGACACTGCAAAAAAAATAATAGATTGCAATCCTACCTTTACTATTACATAACTTATTGCCACAAATTGATGTCCATAGTAGATTCCAATTCATTCCAATATAGTGCATTTGCCAGGAAAGAAACAGGGGGGAAAGTTGCACTCAGCAAAGTGTTTTGAATCAAGGAAAATCAGCACATTAACACAAGGAGAATTTGGTCTTCAGTTATGTTCCAAGACACCCAATACAGAACATTATCCACCCTACCTCCCTAAAAGCCTTTTACTTTTTGTGGTGCCCACAAAAGCTTGCAGAAAAGAAGCAGGAAGCCAAACTGAAATTACTCTCTTTCAACAGGGGCCATAGTGTCTCCTCGCATCCAGCCACCTCTCTCAGGCAATACAGAGCGGATTCCCAGGTTTTATGATCTTTCTCACTGAAACGAAAAATCTGAGGTTTGAAACAGAACCATTTCCATTACTTGCTTAAATGGCTGCTATAAGCCAGGCTTCCCCTCATCCACAGCAAGAGTAAGTCAAGTAATCTCTTATTTCCCCAAAGCTTGTTTATTCATTTTTATTTTCTATCACCCTCCAACAGTCCCTTGATTTTTCTAGGGAAAAAAAACCCAGTCATTGACAGGGTACAAACAGGAACTCCCCCCACAAGAAATAGGGCAAATTAAGCCACTTACTTCCCACCAGGGCAGACAAACCTTTCCTCTTCCTCTTTTTATGTCAGACAGCAGTTTAAATGAACCCCAGCTGCAGTCAGGCCTCCAGTCATTTAACTCTTTCATGTCTGCAGATTTAGTAGGGAAACACATGATTTCACTGGAGAAAAGAGATGAGATCTGACCCAAATCAGAGGTAGGAGGTTTTCCCAACCCCAGACCTGTTAACTATAAGAACAGATGCCAAAGAGTATTTGGTTGATGTAGCTGGATTTGCAAGCCGTCCTACAATGTCTTAAGGAAATGTTACTGTTATGCAAAAACTCATATAGTACATTAGGCCACAACAAGCACTTCTACACACAAAAGAAAGCAACTTTCCAACTAATTTGTGAGGGTTTTGAAAAAAGGCCCATTTCCTTGTTCTGTATTTGTACAGCCCCTAGAGTAATCAAACTCTCCCACGTGACTGGCACTCTTAAACATGATGGTACCAATACATTACCCCTTGCGCTACCAATACTAATAAAAAATATATTGAAAGTGTGTTTTTTCAAATAATTAAAAATATATGTGGTATAAAATGAGTGCAACTTCACCGGACATTCATTTGCTCATGTCAGTGCTGAATGTGATCAACTGAGTTAGGAAGGAATACAGTGCCTTTTATGAGAACTGGTGGTTTTAATTTAATCAAATCCATTCATAACCACAGAGTAATACCATGTTTACCTTAGAAATTGTAACTAAGCTGTCTCTAATCTTGCTCTCTAAGTATGCATGTAGTCTGCATTTCCTCAGTATCTGACCAATAGTATAGCTTGAAAAGCCTAGTGGAATTCAGTAGCCTGAGAACCCATTTAATTTATATTCAACATATATCACTGTGACATGCTACCCTGAGCAGCAGATTATAGCCTCCTTTAGAAATCTGAAGTGGTAATATGATGAATTTTGATTAGCTTTCTCTCTTACCTGTGAAAAAGTGGCAGATTACACACACAGTTTTGTTAGCTAGGCAAGCCTTTGCAGAGTTATCATTCTGTCTTTTTAAAAATCATTACTTACTGTTTACTTTGTGATTTCTGTCTGCATCTTGCAAGGACAAATAGTCAATTATCTGGCTCCATAACAAGCTCACAAAATGCATACACTTTTATATATTTTACTTGTTTTATTGGCCATAGGAAAACCATTGTAGTAGGCGGGCATCATTTATATAATCACAAAAATGTAACTACTCCAAAACAGAAGAAGATAATCACCATCGTCTCATACCATTTAATGAGGTTCTGGAGAAATAAAACTACTCTTGAGGAAGACATTTTCATGTCTTCAGCTGAAAGGGTGTTCAGTGTCAAAGTTAATGTAACATAACCCTGAAGCAAACTGATGTTTACAGCTGTTCTGCTAAACATACAGGAAAGACTATGAACATGGGAAACTCTCTGCAGCTCCCTTCAAAATCACAATGCAAGAGTGTTTTGAGGTCATCATGAGGCAGCTAACATTGATTAATGTTCTTATATAGCAATGACACTGTAAGTTTATGGATATACTGGTGAACTTTTGCCAAAGCTCACTGAAAACAGCTGCAAGGCCAGACTGACATTTAACCTCCCCTTTTTAATACAGGGACTCCTGGCACAAATACTGTGCTAGAAGCACACAACCCATGGGGTTACCATTACAAAAACAGATTTGGCCAGCAGGACATGTTTACTTCCTGAACAAACTCTTGACACTTTACATGAAACTGTAATCACACAATACTTGGGAGATGAGAGGTTGAAACAAACATTTAAAAGAAAAGGAGCATTCTTGAGATAATCCAAACAAACACATGCTGTGCTTAATTTCTGATCTGTCAACCTCCTTTTGGGACTACAATCAGCAGAATTGTACTCCGACGTTAGAAAGAAATTGTTCTTCAGATCAAAACGTGACTGAATCTTTACTTCTGCAGACAAGTCAGCCTCTCTACACTTGGCTGTAAATTTATCTGAGAGAGTATCATAAGAAATTGGAGTATCGTAACATATTGGAAGAGTATCATAACAAAACTCTGTTGCTGAATTGAAGAGAATGTTTGGGGGTTCATCTTGCCTCTGGCAATGCTGTTAAATCATCTCTGCCAAAAATATCCTGTCTCAAAGACTCATAAAAAATACCTTTGAAGAGAAAATATTTTTCACCTTTGGAATGGGCCAACCAGGAGATAATCAAAAGAAAGGTTCTTTGAGGCTGCAGACAGACATGACACTTGAACCATTTCTAGAATGTTACTGCTTGGGAACTAGCTCACACATGTCCTTGGACAGAAGTCTCTGCACATTCACTGCTAAGGGCCCTAATGAGAACTATTGCCTTTCAGGGATTACTGCCAAAATGCCACTGAATGGGGGGTGGGGGGGAGGTGGCAGAGGGCCCAGACCTTCCAGGGAGGAGTGGAGGGATTGCCAGGTTTGGGGGGCTGTGTGGCTCCCTATGTGTGGTTTCTGTTCCAAGGGTTCCCCAAAACCTCTGTGGGTGGAAAAGCAAGCCACACAACGCCCTTAGCCCCTGGCAGCCCCTCTGAAGTGACCTGTACATCTAGACTTGGGCCAGGTACAGACATTACAGGTTCCTATACACATGCAGGCAGCTGGCTCCAATGTGCTGTCAGAGCAGACTCAATTAACTGAATCTGAAAATTTACATGCTCCAGCAGATCCTAGCGTCACATGTATCAGTGTTCCCATGCTGAAAAATGGCGATGGAGCACTTTGAACTAAAGCTCATTGAACAAGTTTTAGTTCAAAGTGCCCTGCCACCATTTTTCAGTGTGGGGGACGCTGATACACATGATGCTTGGGAATTTTAATTAGTGTGGCTCGCTAATTAAAGCATCCCACCCCCCTCCCCCCATGCCTCCTGGAGCACATGTGAAAATGCCCTACACTTTTACTGGTCAAAGTGATTGGGAGCTGGTCTATACCCATGACAGAACAGAAGTTCAGCCCACAAACTGGTTAAAAATGGTGAAACCCAATCTAAGATTTGCCTCCCCCAGCAAAAGGTGAATGTGTGTTCTGTTCACAACCAGTTTAACCTATGTTGCTTGCAGAAAACAACGTAATTTGGATCGATTCTGCTACAGGCTTTTTGAATGTCTGTACCTAGCCTTGGGGTTTAAAGTATATCGAAAATAATCTAAGCATAACCTCTGTCCACACCCTAAAAAAGACTACTTCTTGTCCACTGCAAGGTCTTCACCCAAGTCAAATTACACAGGCTAAACTCAGTGATATATTATCAGTGCCATAATAAATGATACCATAAATATTTCAAGAAAATGTACTTAATACACATTTGTTTGTTAAATGGTGATGTTGCCCCTCCAGGGTTAAAATTAAATGAAAATGTTGTTTACTTCAGTGGAAAAAGAAATGAATAGATTTCCCACTTCCTCACTTGTTCCTGTCTGTGAACAACTGTGCCCCTGGGGCACAAGGTCTATCACATGTTAAGGGAGGAATTTTTGCAAAGAGGCTTTTGTTAAAAAGGGCAGCATCAGTGGCTCATTGTATCACTCTGTGAGGCACCATCTCTCTCCTTTTTTTACAAATCATCCGTCTCTTGAAAAATCTGTCTGAACTCACCCTTGTAATTACATATTACAACCCGTGAGCTAAACGGAGTTAAGGAAACTCAGATGTAAGGGGACAATATGTTAAAGCTGGGATAAATGTAGCTCACAATGGATCTCACAAGAATATCATATACAAAACCCATATAGCCAGTTTTCCCTATCAGGAAAGAGAAATATTTTTCTGACAGATCTAACTGCCAGACAGGCATAATGGATAAAATATCAGGAACAACATGGAAGAATGTTAAAACCCTTCTAGGCAGCTTGTGTTTGTACTCTTAGGGGTGCAGGATAAAAGCACAGGAATAGGGACTGCCACAGGAAGCCAGATGTGCAATCTGCCTACCCAGGTGAAGCAAGCATCACAATTTTTAAATAGGAAAAGGAGAGTTGCCGTAAGTTTCCATTCCTGTGGTCTGTGTCTGGTGTCGGCTCATATATGCTTCTCAAAATGGTGCCCAAAGGAAGCCTTACCATTCTTTAGTATTCAAATTGGGCTTTTTGGTGGTCCTTTGAGGTCCATTCCTGAAAACACTAATGCTTCTGTTTCTCCACTTGGAATTACTTTAGCATGTAGCACATGCAGAGGTAGATCTAATAGGCAGGGGTCATTCTTAGCAGTAATCTCAGGATCCCTGCAGATGCAGTATAGACTTGCCTTTATGCTTATACATGAAAGTAACTGTTCACAGATATGGGGCCTCAGTTTATCACTCTGATGATAACAAAGAAGGAAAAGGACAATTGTGTTTCCTCATCTGTTGAGTATGACCAAGCTATTTTCAGCTCTCCAAATAGTGTGGGTTCTTTTGTTCTGCTGCTATTGCTACTACTCTGGCCAATCTGTCATAGTGCCATTGCCATGTTAAGGGACCCAAGACTTCTTTATGGATCCAGCATCACGTTACATTATATGATGACAATGCATATTAATAATAGTGTCTTATGAATCCATTCATAGAAGAAATATTCAACTTTCTGTGCTAGAAGCCAATATAGAGAGCTGCAATGCAAGACTGATCATAAGAGACTGAATATTATATCTGGCTCCAGATATATGAAATGGGTCAGGGTTTCAAAAGGTTGTACATCCCTGTCATATAGAAGGACACCAGCAACTATTGTTACTGTTACAACTGGTACTTTTTCAATTGCAGTATCTAAGCTATTTTCTGTTTTGTCTGAGAAATACCATAAAGACCAGCAGTAGCATATCAGGCAGAGTTGACACCCAGGGCAAACCCCATGGGAAAGTGGGGCTAGGTTGGGCATGGTTCTGAAAGCAAGGGGGATGCAGGGTTTCAGAGCTGGCGGTGGAGGGTCTGCAATTCTGAGGGCTAAATGGTTTTGAGAAACGAAATACTGCGTCTATACACAGCTCATCTCAGCATCACAGGCCTGGTTCTCAGTAAGGGTGAGCAAGACAGGCACCAAGTTCGGAGGGTAAAACAGGGAGCTAGGGACTCCTGTTACTTTCAGGGAGAATTCACAGCATATATGGTCCCAAGTGGGGGAAGGTAGCTAAAGCTGGGCTAGCTGCAGGGGAGTAGGCAGCCAGAGACCCATAGGCTCAAATGTCTATTGTGCAGTTAGCTGCCTAGCAATAGGACAACAGGGCAAAGCCCTGAATAGGCAGCAAGGGAACTACTGCAGTTCGGCGAGAGGACGGCAATAAGTTGCTCTGGAGGCTGAGGGGACACATCTGTGGCAGGTCAGGAGAATACCTGACTGGCAGGGGAGGAGCACAAGGGGTATAAGCCTGGGTCCCTGAGAGAGGGACCGGTGCAGTCCTGATTTAAGGAAAAGAGCTTCTACCAGTTCACACTGGCAAGAAGTGGGAACTGCAGGCCACGCCAGTACTTTCATAGCTAAGAGACCTAGTGAATGGGGAGGAGGCCTCCAAATACTGCATCCAATTCTGGGCTCCACAATTCAGGAATGATGTTGAGAAATTTGAAAGAGTGCAGAGGAGAGCCACACGCCTGATCAGAGGGCAAGAGAACAGGTCTTATGGATAAAGGCTGCAAGCTATGGGACTCTTCAGCCTGGAAAAGTGCAGGCTCAGGGGTGACTTGGTGGCAGCCTATAACTACATCAGAGGTGTGCATCAAGATCTGAGAGAACGCCTGTTCACCAGAGCATCCCAAGGGATAACAAGGTCCAACAGTCACAAACTCCTGCAAGACCATTTCAGGCTGAACATAAGGCAAGGCTTCTTTACTGTCTGAACCCCCAAGGCCTGGAATAGGCTGCCTCCAGAGGTGGTGCAAGCACTTACCCTGGACACTATTAAGAAACATTTGAATGCTTATCTTGCTGGGAACCTTTGATCCTAGCTGACTACATGCCCCTTGGGCAGGGGGCTGGACCAGATGATTTTACGAGATCCCTTCCAGCTCTAATGTCTGTGAAATCTATTAAATCAATGGCATGGTGACCCAGAGGGGACTTGGAGTATTTGAGTTTAAAGCGGTTGCTTGCATTTATGTTGCTTGCATTACGGTTTTCATGTATACTGGAGGTCTGGGTACTGGAAAACCAGTTGGTGGCTGCAGGGGTGAAAAGGAGGCCAAAGGGGCGTGCCAGGCTTTGAGTGCTGCCAGGGCTAGGGGCATGAGACTGAGGTAGACTGAGGGTGAGAGGGCCAGAGCCTGAGCCCAGAGTGGGTGATAGAGTCAAGCTGAGGCCAACAAGAAGAGGCTTAGCCTGAAAGGCAAGATCAGAGCAAACGGGCCAAGGCTACCCAGGCTACAGCCAGAGCAGCCTGTAGGCTAAGGAGGTTAAAAGTTATACTGGAAGGAAAACAGTGACAAAACCACACCTGTGAGGAATGGGTGTGGTTATGGGGGATGCTGGAGGCCATAATTAAGAGCCTTAAGGCTTAGTTTGCACTAGTAAGGCCATAGATGATGACCACTGGCTTGGAGTAGTGCCAGCCAGGCACAAATAGACCCACCAGGGAACAAGAAACACCTGTGGCCATGAACGTTTGGGTTAGTAAGAATCCAGCAACCACAAGAAATTGGTTAGGTTCATTGAAAACACCCTGGGACTCAGAAGCAACCTCCCAATCAATAACGAAAGAACATCAGGGCGTGGCAGGTGAGAAATTGGGGAGGTTATACAGAGGATTGAGAGTGTGCGCAAAATGAGGGTAGCCCCTAGGGGGACACCATGGCCATCCTAAGGCCCATCCTGCCATAGAGGGGCACTAGAATAATTCCCCCACCCCTCCAGAGTCCATGCCCTGGCAGTATACCCATGCCAGAAACTCCAAAACAGTCTCTTGCTGCTGCTGTTTCAAGACCAACAGGCAAGGTGGGAACATCATTTGGCAATGGCGGCAGCAATTCAGCTGGGGCCTGTTTTGGAGTTCCTAGCATGGGTTTGCTGCCAGGACATGGACTCTAGAGGGATGGGGGAATGATTCCTTCTAATTTGGCACGCAGGGTGGGTGACCCTCTTGCCCACCCCTAGCTATGCTACTCAGCACCAGGCCTGCAACTATGAGATGAGTGCTCTGTGTACATGTAGTATTTCATTTCTCAAAACCATTTCAGAATTACAGTAGTGCTACTGCAAACATATTCCAGAATCCAAATCACTGATTGTGTTAGAAAGTTCTGCTGAGTATCTTTACTAAAAATATTTATAGTTCACTAGCAATAATGTCACAGCATTCAATACATGCAATATGACTTGAGACAAACATGTTCTATGGAAAGCAGAGTCTAATATTCCAACCTCCCCCCCGCAAGAAACACTTAAATGTTTTGAGTGCAAAGCAGTTAAAAATATTTAAAATTTTCTATTTTGTTTTATTTTGATTAGTGAACAACTTCTACTTAATATCCAAATATGAAGATTTTCAAATTGTGTAATATCTACAAGATTTAACCTGCCTATTTAAGTGATCTCTCAATTCAGGTTATTATAAAGGAATGCACCATCAAAGGCTTAGCTCACTTTCAAAGGTGTTTGAAATTAAGGAGCCCCACAAAGAACTTAAGCATAGACACAACTATAAGCGTGCAAGCAGCATTACTGACTTCAGTCGAACTACTCACTGGATTGAAGTGAAACACAGGCCTCGGTGCTTTTGCTGGGCTAGGTTTCAATTTCACAATTTAATCACATGACTTAATTTCCTTTTCTGCTTTGCATTTAAGCCATAATTCTTTTTAGGTTTTTAAAATGTTTGTATTTATTCTCTTCTGCTCTTCTTCCATTTCATTGCTTTCCTAGCTATTTTTAGTTACCTTCTCATGGAAGGGCCATCCAACATAATCTGTTTTAAATGGATTGCATTTAATGACAATGCTTCATGCTACTGCAACACAAATAAATACCACTGTATTTATACATCTTAAATACACTAATATTTACAGGTTAGGGCATTTTCTTAATAAAATGAAACTCTAACTTGCCTATTTACTTGAAGCTGGACAGAATCTAAACTTTCAAAAATGTGAAGATTTGGTGCTTTTTTGTATCAGGCAAGAAATGAAATTAAGTCAAAACAGAGTTTTTCAGAATATTCTAAAAGCTTTTCAATTGTCTTGACTTCCAGGACACCTCAATGTTTGCAGATGCACCAAGAAGCACATTACATTACTCCCTGCAAACATATTTTTGTACAAGAAATATCTTTACTATAAATGGACTCTTGCCATTACCAGACTTGTAATTAGCACTTCATGAAGGCATTACCTTGACTTAAGACTCTCACTCTGCTCCATTATAAGTGGGATTCACCTCAGTAAAAACTTTTCTGTAAGTGGATTGTACAGCTCTTCAAAATGGCTAGGCAATTTAGCTAGGGCAGATACCCAAGTCTCACCAACTAGCTGTTGCACAACCCTCAACTTCAGATTTAATTTTTTTCAGGGTTTTATTTTCACCTTTGTATTCTTCTTTCCTAATGTATGAAACACCAAGAGAAATGAAAAGTCAGTTTCCAAGATGAAAAGAACTGTGAATAATGCATATTTTACATGCACATTGATAGCAAGCAGAGCAGAATAAAATGCCCTTCATACCATTAACAATTATGAAAAGACCATAACAGTGTAGTAACATTTAGAAACGCTTCAATAAACATTGGATCAGGCCCTAAGTGGACTATGTAAGCATGACTTGATCTCAATTTTCACATTGGGCCACAATAATGCAAATGGAACTTTTAACATTGACTTCAGTAGGGAAAGGATAAAGCCCTATCCCAGGACGTGGAATAATCCCAAAGAAGTTAATAGCTTGCCACTACATGTAACTGAGAACAGAATTCAGTTTAGTGGCTTTGTTTCCTTGCCTCTTGAGTTTCAAAGAACACCCTTTTTTCATTTGATGTTGCTTCCAATTACAGAGTAGGTGTGGGCAAAATTTATAGTTAGCTGGATTCTGCCTTCAATAGAAACTCCTATTGAAATGAATGGGAAATGTGTGCCTGAAGGAAGAATTTGGCTGTATATCACTATGGGGAAAAGTGAGCCAACCCACTGATTAGTTTGAGTTTGCAGAATGGTTTAACAAAAAGTGTAGAGGAAGCGATGTAAGAGATGTTTATTTGGTTAGACATTAAAACAACAGACTCAAACCCCTTAAAACAACACTGCATAAAACGCAACAATACAGATCCATAATATTCTTCTGTCATTCAAGGTCAAGCTAACCTTCTTGAAGATGAAGCCAAGAACTCCTTAAGTTAATCATCATCTATTTTAGAGCTGGTGCTTATTTGATTCTGAGGTTTTGTTCAAGACAGAACAAGCATGTGAAACATTGGTGAAATGCAAGATTCATTTATGCAAGGTCAAAGTAACCTAGATTTCAACAGAGGTCTAAAATACTATTGGGCCTTCACAACAGAAAAGTTTTGTTAAGGGCTCATTTAATATGCCCATGTAAAGGAGCGCTCCTTCTTTTGCTTTACTGAGGAAGGTCAAATCATTGTTGTTATTACTAGAAGATTAAGTTTATTTAAGAGCTAGTCCACCAAAATGACACTTGGATTACATTGGGTGTTCTCAGTGAACAGCTGAGCACCAGAGTAAGGTACAAATAAACTAGGGCCAGGTCTCCTACTAATGTAAACTAAGGTAAGTCCTCTGACTTCAGTTTACCCCAGCTGAGGATCTAGCCCCACCTTTTAATTTTCTATTTAAACATCGTTTTTATACTTATACCAATAAGTATAATGGAGCTATATAATTTGCACCATCTGAAGAGCTGGTATAAGGCTTCCCAGATGTCAAATTTGTCTATTACACAGCTGAAGAAGCAGGTTATTTCATGAAAAGAGGTAAAATATTGAGCAAGGCATCTATAAAGCAGTAGGGTAGAAACCTGTACTATAATGTTAATTTTTCAGGCATCTACCTAAACCACACCTACCCATATGTGTCGGTGAAGAACAAGCTACTGGATTGAAAATTAACAATTTAGTTTATATTAAGTTTGGCAGAATGGGATCAGCATAGTCAATAGCCTTAGCAACCAGTATGATTTATATATTACATTTAATTACACGTGCATTCTTTAATGTTATTATATAAAAAATGAGAACATTAAACTCAGTTCTTTTATGATAAATATTTTAGCAGAAGCATAATGGATTGAGTTTATATATATATTTCTTAATCTGTCATATTTTTCTATCAGTTCTACCTGCCAACATAGAACAGGGACACAGACACTGAAGATAAATTGCAGTGATAGACATGCAGAGTCATTGATAACTACACAGAGCAGAATCAGATTTGAGGTTGTCTTTCTGTAAAGAATAATCATGTTACATTAAAGTAACCACTCCTATTTAGCTTTGAAATATTTGTCAGCTACTGTAATTGAAATTGGAACAGAAAAAATTGTGGCACACATTAATATTTTTCCTTTAAGTATTCCCTATAAGTTTAAAGAGAGGTGAGGGATCTACAGTGGGTAGCTCTCCTAACAGATTTTCAATATCTACTGACTTTCCCTTTGCTGAAAGACAAATGAAGGACAAATAAAACATTCATAATTCTATTCAGAGTAAGGGCTGCATTCTGCCTTCAGGGCACAGTCCCACATTTAGGCAGGCACTGTCCCCTTCTGACTCCCCAGTAAGCCCTGGCACGTTTTAAGAAAAAGCAGTGTGAGTTCTCCTGGGGCTCCAGGACAAAGATATACCTCCTGTCCCTTGCTTGCACTTTTGGCTTAGCTGGGAGTGTGAGCAGAAACAGTACTTGTTTTCAGGGGCATACCAAACTTGCAGTTGTATCCAGTCATTCATTCTTTCTTACTCTGGCACCCAGAGAGAGGCCAGAAAAAACTGCTGCAAGATATTGTCTTTAATGTTGGATTTCTTCCTTATGATTTTAAACCTCTTCACTATTTACAAAAGATCCCTCATACTCTTCTCATAGATTCATAGATTGCCAGGGCCTGGAAGAGACCTCACAAGATCACTGGAACCAGGCGCCCTGCACTAGGCAGGAAAGACAACTGGGGTCAGGCGAGTGGCAACATGTAGGGGGTGCACAGGGGTGCAAATGCACCCCCTGAGAGTACTGGTGTACCCCCTGACTGGTCACGGTCACTGCTTAAGCGATGGGCAGGTGAGAGTGCCAGTTCCCCCCCTGCAAGCATCAGCCAGGGAGCATTGCTCCCAAAAGCGGCCACAGCCACTTCCAGAACCGGGGGTGGGGGGAGAAGGGCAGTCCCCTCACAGCCAATCTCACTGACCCATGTGCCCCCCCCGGTCAGTGAGATTGGCCACAGGAGGGGCCACTGCATTAGTGACTGGTCACTGGGGGGGGGGGG
>NW_017729032.1:233554078-233554472 GCF_001723915.1 Gavialis gangeticus
GGGGGGGGGGGGAATGCCCCCCCGACTAAGGTGTCACCAGTCGCCCATGGGTCAGGTGACTCCAGAGAGGTGACCATCTAGTCTCCTGTTGAAAATTTCCAGAGTAGGTGATTGCACCACCTCTGGACAGAGTTTATTCCACAGTTTGGACACTAACTGTGAAGAAGCTTTTCCTAGTGTTAAGTCTGAAATGGTCTTCCAGGAGTTTGTGGCCACTACTCATGATTTTCCCCCAGGGTGCCTTGGTGAACAGTTGTTTGCTGGGCCTTTGATTTACTCCCCTGATGTAGTGGTAAGCTGCTAGCAAGCCCCTCTCAGCCTTCTCTTTTTTACACTGAAGAGACTCAAGTCTGTTTGTTTGTTGTGGGTAGGTCTTGCTTGACCAATCTCATTT
>NW_017729032.1:233554483-233554684 GCF_001723915.1 Gavialis gangeticus
CGAGGTGCCTTCCAGCCCTAATGTCTATGAAATCTATGAAGACCCTCACTCTTTCCTCATATGGCTTACGTTGCAAGTGTCTGATCATATGGGTGGCTCTTCTGTGGACTCTCTCAAGCTTGTGCATGTCCTTGTTGAAATGTGGTGCCCAGAACCAGATGCAGTACTCCAGCTGCAGTCTCACCAATGCTATGTAAAGTG
>NW_017729032.1:233559684-233568910 GCF_001723915.1 Gavialis gangeticus
TGTCCTTGTTGAAATGTGGTGCCCAGAACCAGATGCAGTACTCCAGCTGCAGTCTCACCAATGCTATGTAAAGTGGAAGAATCACTTCCTTGGTTTTCCTTGAGATGCATCAGTTGATGCATGTCAAAGTACTGTTTGTCCTGCTGGCTACAGCATCGCACTGATGGCTCATATTCATACTATGGTCTATTATTACCCCTACATCCTTTTCAGTCATAGTGCTAGTCAGTTTGGCACCACTGAGCCTGTAAGTATGTTGGGGATCATTTGTCCCCAGATGGAGCACTTTACACTTCCCAAGGTTGGACAGATCAGAACCAGATGAAGTTCAACTTGCCAGCCTGTCTAAGTTTGACTGTATCTGCAGCCTATCTTCATGCGTGACCATGCTCCCCCATAACCTGGTGTCATCCGCAAACTTAGCCAGTGAGCTCTTTACCCCCACATCCAAATTACTGACCAGAGTGCCACACAGAGTTTGCCGGAGATTTGGAGTAGGCAGTGTGGGTGTTTCGTACTGGGTACTTGAGGACAAGAAGGAAAAAGCACAGTTGAGAGAGAGCTCCCAGGAGGGGAAAGAAAGGAATTTCTCCCTAAGGAAACACTTAACTGTGGGACAGAGTTTATGGGAATGTTGAGATGAGTCCCTGAGTTATCCATCACTCAAGGGGCCTGATAGGCTCTGGGCTTACGGTCTATTGATTGGCTATGCTGAACATGGGAAACGTAATGGCAAGTCCCAGACACAAGAGGAATTCTTAATTAGGACTTCTATGACTGTGGGCCACTGATACATAGCCCCTACAGGGGAGGACTGATGTGGTGGAGAATTGTGAGGGTAGAATCTACACCAAAACATCTGGGGTAGTAAGGGGCAGGGGACGGGGATGGAGAAGACAGCCAAATAAATTGCAAGAATAACAAACTGATCTCCCTCCCAGGGTTATATCTTTCTTTGGTTTTATTTCCTCAGAGGTGTGGCAGGTGAGTTCCAAAGGGGAGCATTGGGGCCTGGCAGATTGACAGCAACTAAAAAAAGAAGAACTTTTATATACAGCGAGGTCTTCCACGCTGCCGTATAACAAGAGCAAATAAGGAAAGTATTTTGTTGTTGTTGTCATCCATAGTGTGTTGTTTTTTTTAATTAAAAAAAATTGTGCGTGAAATACTGGCTTCACTGAAGTTACAGAGCTCCCTTTGACTTCACTGGGACACGAATTAATGTTTCTCCTCAGTAGTTTTAATCTATTTAATTTCACAGAAAGAAATTTATACTTTAGTCCTGAAAACTCAGTTTCAAGTTTTTTCTGCTTCTTGTATTATGAAAATGAAAATGTAACCGTCCTTAAGGAAAATAGTGCACAATTTACAATGTATAGTTTCTTTCCTCTACTTACTGGAAAAGGGGTTTTCAAAGGTGCATCTACATGTGCAATTTAATGTGCATTAGCCTATTTTAATGTGCAATAAACCATCACTAAAAAAACCCGTGCTCCAGTTAATGTACATTAAGACAGGCTAACATGCATTTTCCTAGTACCTCACAATGGAGGTACTAGAGTTAATGCACAGTAACTTAAGTGCATTAATGTATGTGTAGTCACACCCCAAATTCCTTAACTCTGCAGTGAGTATTAAATAGTAGTAAAATAGTCAGTTTTGCCTGCCTCCATTAGTGATCCATGTTAGACATAAAAGCAAAAATAATCTACCATGATGATTTTAAAATGGAATTGAGCTTGCCACACATCTAAATCTCTCATTATAGTAACTACTAAAAGGAAGTTGTTGATTTTACAATCATGCTGAGGAGTACACTGGGGACCTGAATTATACCACATGGCTATGTGTAACTTTTTCTATAACAATGCCTTGTATGGAAGGCAGGGCAGAGGAGTACCTTACAGATGGACTGACCATAAGGAAATCCAGGACATCAGAGATGAGGGCACTGCCCCTGACTCCACCACATACTCTCACAAGTTGGCAGGGGCTGGGTGGGATAGTGTTCTGGGCAGGCAGTAATACTTGCCTTCCCACTTGCAAGGCACTCTGCACCATGCAGTCTGACTCCCAGCCAGAATGCACCCTGTGGCCTGGCATTTCTGTGATGCCCATTATAATTTGCAACAGCCAGCCGGGACCGGCCTCTGAAATCCACAGCTGTCCTGGCTAAACCTGAACATACGGTCATTGTACTTCTAGACCAAATTATTCAGGGGCATGAGCTTTCAAAGGCTGCAACCTATTTCATCAGATGTTACAAAGTAAACTGTGGCCCAGAACTTCTCAAGAAGGGTGCCACAGCACCCTTGGGTGCCTCGAGATCCTTTCAAGAGTGCTGCAGGGTGCCATAAGAATGTTAGCACTTTTAGGTCTGCAAACATAATTCACAAGATAAATCCAGAGATTTCAAATAGAAATCCATTGTTGTGGTCTTTCTGAGTTCTATTATTTTTCTGTAGTCAAAAAGAGAGTGAGAACTAGGAGCTGACATTTTCTGAGGGGTGTCTGGAGTCTATCCATGGATGTCTTGAGTCTAAAAAGGTTGGCAACCACTGCTGTAGACAACAAAAGTTTGTGCCTTTCTGAATGAGTTACTCCATAAGGAGCCACACTACCCTGCTTTCTGTCCAACTTCAGACTAACAGGGTTAACTACCTCTCGCTAAGGTCTTATATTGCTGCAGTTCATAAGACTACTGTGTTGTAAATCCTAGAATGGTATTCAAAAAGAGAATGGGTGGGATAGTTTCACACGTTAGGGGGCTGGAAGGAACTGCTGGGATCAGATGACCGCAGCAAGGTGGTTTGAAGATTGCTAGGGTGGGTGACTGTACCACCTCTGGGGTGAGCCTGTTCCAAGCCCACAGCACTCAACGTGTAAAGAAGTTTTTCCTAATGGTCCCTCACCACCCAGTCTGCATATGATAACATTCCTGGAGCTTCCTGCTTATGCACTGTCAAGCCAGGCCATGGGCAGCCAGGTCTGGGGCTTACCTTAGGGTCAGCAGAAGCCAGATCTGCCCAGTGAATTGAGTCAGAGGGTCAGGCAGAGTGTGAGCTCAGGAAGTTAGCCAGATCAGGTATACAGAGGGTCAAGCAGAATGCAAGTTTAGGTGGCTGTCTGGGTCAGGTATCCATGCGGTCGAGACTGAGCTGGGTCAGGTATCCAGAGGGTCAGGCAGAGCATGAAGTCAGGAGGCTAGCTGGGTCAGGTATCCAAGAATCCATCAGAGTCAGCAGCAGCAGCATAAGCCAAGGCAAATACAAGGGGCTAAATACAAGGTTGAGCCTTGTTGCCCAGACACTTCCTCAGCAGCTATGGGGTTTCCATTGGAAGGGGTGAGGGACCAGCTGACCCTGGTTGGCCACTCTGGTGGCAGGGAGTGAGCATCTGACTAGGTTCAGTTAGAGGCTTCTGGCTACCTGTATCCTTATCAACGCTCTTTAGAGGAGGTGGCAAACCAGGATGAGTGGCCATACCAGGCAGGACAAGGCCTCAGGCTCAAGGCCAGAGCCCAAAGTATGCTGAATGTGGGACCATGTTCATCATTCCTCCCTTCCTGCATCTCACTCGGTGGGTCTGTGTTCTGTACTGGTAAAGACAGTGGACGCTGGGTTCAGCTGGCTGGAACAGGAAGAAAAGACCTTCTATCCATGAGAATTAAGTGAGTTAGTGTTGATTTCTCAGGTAATCACTTCACTCGCCTGTGGAGCAAGAGACAAGAAGGTGCTGTTGATGTTATAATACAGCCAGTGCATTAGCTTGGATGGCCATCTGTGTCTGGATTCCAGATATTTGGCAGATTTGAAGCTAAGCCACAGAGCATATTCCAGATGGGGTTGACAAATCCACCCCCACAAAAGTCATAGGGGAGGTCTATGGGAGGAGTGGAGGGAGTTTCACAGTGATTTTATCCACTAGAGCTTTCTCCCCTGAGCTTCACCATGGGAAGAGATGATTCACCCTTCTGTTAGTTATCTATGTACCTCATATTTAGTATAGGGAGGCTCAGATTCTGTTCTGCCTATTAAGGTTGTATCCACATGACTGTGGATGTTTGTTTCCTCAGGGACAAGAAGCAGCAGCATACCTTGTCCCACTGCTACTTGTCCCTAGGGAATGCCTGTGGCATGCACCCTTCGGTGCACAACAGGTTACTCCAGGTGGGAATAGAGGAGACTGGGGCCAGCACTGGGCTGGCCCTAGCAGTCTTACCTGGAGTCCTTGGGTCCTCCTGGGGTTGCAGCAGTGGCAACCCTGCTGCTTAGAGCCTGGTTGGCAGCCGGAGTGTGGCTCTGCCCAGCCAGGCTCATTTTGTGTGGCACATGCCATCACCATGTGCACCACCCCACTTTTTTTTCCTCTTTTTTTGTGCAGGTTTTTTTGACCCTGGGATCTCCCGCGGTCAAAAACCTCCCTCCGCACGACTACCTTGCAGTGCAGAGAACACCTGAATGTGTGGCATGTGGCACCGCAGACATGTCTGTGACACTACATTCCACATGGCCACACTTGTCTGGATGCCTTACTGTCCAAGTGGATTTAAGAAACACCCCAGTCTAATTCTATTCCATCTTGTTCAAGTCCTGAAAATTCATTAATGCATCCATTTTGTAACAACTGCTACTTTGCCCTTAAGATTACATGACAAAAAAGGGAAAAGACGACGACCTGCACATCTTTTGTATTAATAATTTGGCAAGACTCATACAGGTTTGAAAAGAATCAGACTTCAGTGCTTAAGTCCTTTTATGTGCCTAATAGGTAGGAGAGTATCAGGCCCTGAGAGAAAATACTGGCAGATTGTATTTTAATGTTTTCACTGTTATTCTTTCTGAAACCTGGAATGCTATAGGCTACAAATTTCCATTTGTATCTTTGAGGGCCTTTTTGTTCACTCTCTCTTTCTATCTAAAACACTTCCAGTGTAGAATTTTCTATTGGCCAGATCATTTACAACCATTGTATGCTGGTGTAAATGACTAAAAATAGCATGCAGTAGCAGAGAATCTCTGTCTGTGTAATGGCTGGTGCCAGAATATTGTTTAGATCCTTGGCCCTGTTAAGTCTGCTTTCTGCAGTTCCAGTGATGCGAAGCAGATTGCAAGCTGTCTTTATATAGAGAGCTATCTGAAGACATCCTTTATGTAAGGATCAAGGTAATGGGTCCAGCCAATAACCCCCCAGTCTCATTGATAACCTCCAGTTTGCTGGGGCAGCCATTTGAAAATCAATACAGCCAGGTGAAAATTAGAACAGTTCTCAAACTGCATTATGCTATGTGATGGCCAAACCTTAGATGCTTGGTTTGATGTAGAGATAGCCACCTTTCTTTTCCACCCCCTCAGGTTATGCCAGATCCAAAAAGCTAGCCCACCTTTTCCCTTCTGATCACATTTCTCAAAAGTAACAGGCCAAACCACAGACTTTCACACTTGCTGATCCAATTTTCAAAAAAGCTATTGACTGACCTATTCTAAACCTAAGGATTGATTCTGCTTCTACTTTTTATGGAATTTGCTCCCTTAAGCCATATTTTCCTTTTGCTGGCAAAAAGGTAAATCAGGAATTACTTTTATGAAAGGTCACCCAAATTAAACCAATGTCACTAAGAATAGAATGCAACCCATTGACCTCAATTACCTTATTTTATGTTTAGACTCTATCTCCAGTAGGGGTTAAATATGCACTCAAATCATTTTAAAAACTCATCTAGACTAGGCATACTGTCTCCAAACAAGCTAAACTAATTGAGTTAAAGACTACCAGGGGGCCCATGCTTAAGCAGTTTAGCATGTGTGAAAGTTGACACTGATTACTCACATGGTAGACTTTTGGAATTGGTTAGTTATAACATTCTGCAAACTATTTCTAACAACACATCTTCAAATCCTACTCTAGAGATCTAGAGAAGGCGAGAGAGAAGAATCAGACCCTTAATGTCTATTTTGTTATCTTACCTCTAAAACACAGCATGCAAAAGATTCAGAGTAAACATTTGCAACAGTTCGTAACATTCCTCCAGCATTCCATTTGCAGCAAAGTGGATTATCTCATCTCATTTTTTTGTAATGAATGATCAACTGTGATCTTGACACATGAATTTATTGTGGTTGGGTTAAACAAACTAAGCCATTATAAACTGCAGTTAAAACTACACTGTGCGTGTGTAGACTAAGGAAAATTCAGAGGTTTGCTTCCCTGTCAGAGCTACAAATGAGATCAGCCATTTCCTTATCTAGTTTATACTGGATGACTATACACCAAAGATGTGATTTTTTTTTTTTTTTTAAATAGGTTTTGCTAAATATTTGATTGCTTGGTTGGAACAATTCCACAGTATCTAACTGAGCTGACCTCCAGATGTATCTTCTCGGGGGCATTACGTTCTGTTTCAGATTATCAGTCGTATGTTCCAAAGGGTTGATTGTCTGACATGGGTGGGGAGTTTGCCTTCATTTCTACAACTACAAAGATTATAGTATGTCGGCTCCTATTTGTAGTTAATTCTACAATGCAATGGGGGAAGGAGAGAATTAAAACTCGTTTGATTTAATAATTACAGTATTGTTTTCTGTGTAACATTGTCACTTTATTGTATAGTAATTAGATAGATAATGGAGTTAATGTGTCTGCCTTATTTTGACAATTTATTCCACACTGTAAATCCTTCGTAGAATTATGTAGCCTGAATTTACAGGGCCAAATTCTCAGATGGTGTGACTCAATGCAGCTGTATTGACAGCAGATACAATAATTAATATGCATGAGCAATTTTTGTCAGGAAGTGTCCAGAAGTAAAGATTTTCAGAGGGTGTAAAGCAATAAAGTTCCACTGATGGAACTTACACCAAGACTCTTATCTTCAGGGATACAAGTAGTGATTATGGATATAAATTAATGCATCTGCTAACGTATTTCTACCAGCAATAAATGTTTTTTGCCACTGGAGAATTACAAAAGTACTAGTAGCTGCAATTCAGAAACTGAAGGGTTCCTGCAGTTGATCAGGTTAAATGGTCAAAAAAGTGGGGCTATGCATTTTGCCATAATGTCAGTCCATACCATCACTAAAAATACAGCTTGACATACTAGTTAGACCTCCTGCCATCTTATGCATCATCACAACAGTACATGGAAACTTCTCATGGCCAAAGGTCATGAAAGTTGATTTTTATCACTCTCATGGGGTTTCATGATGGCACATTTTAGGTATTAAGACAATTACAACTTCAGGTAGTAGTACTGAATAAGAAGAAAAAAAGTGCTATGGATGTCTCTAGCAGCAGACCATTGATAAGCAGCAGCAACTGAATATGCATGGATAGCATTTTTAACTCGATGGTTCAGATATCTTCAAAATTTCAGTTTTATATTGCGGATAAAAAGGGTCAGAAATGCATATTTTGTCCTGTTTGGTGCTGTCACCAATCACTTTAGGAACAGGTACCAGAACTAGCAGGCCAAAACAACACACTTAAATAATTGTACACTAGTTAAATATAGCTTTAGTTCTAAATTAAAAAATTCACTTGTTTCTGTAGTCACAATTTAATTCTGTATTCAAATCTGGACTCGTATGTATCAGATCATGTTTCTCATTTGTATTATCAGTAACCATTAGATCTAACTAGTGATGGAGCTTGATAATTGAAGCATATTGACTGATTTGCAAGTGTGACATCTGTGCCATACATTCATTAATATTAGTGCTACTATAGTAATATTATCATTCTAAGAATCCAGGAATTTTACATTAGACTTGCCCCAGCACCGCAGTTCTTCTCTGCTTAGGTATTTATATGCAACATACAAGACAGAATGTGAAATTAGCCTATTTCTATATTGTCACTTCTTTGCTGAGAGATAGCAGATGCTCAAGGTTCTGCAAGTCGAGTGTCTGTAGAAAGAAAAAAAAAAAAGATCACTGGGTATACTTTTCTTTAACTTATATTTATACTGTACACCAACTCTGAAACAGAGGCAACTACAAATAGCATATGGACAATCCCTTCATCCAGGAAATCTCAGCTCACAGCAATGATAATTCTGCCTCAAGTACTCACTCTGTATAACAATCAAAGGTACATAGGAAAATTTCCTTGTTGCTAGTCACAGTTGCTTTGAAAATCTCCATAACAAAGCCAACAATAAAATAGCAGTTTGTTTCAAGATTAAAATCTAACTAGCATGGTAAGAAAAACAACTTGATAGTCTCTAAGTATCAGAACAAGCTGGAAACCTCTACCATGAAAATATAAACTAAAGAACAGAGCTAATGATGTTGTGGCATCTCTCCGATGTCATAGTTTAAACCAGAACCTGATTTTAAGTTTGACAAGTATTTTTGTGTTAATTTTTGTTCTGCCAAGAGAGACTACACTGTATAATAACTGATTTTGAAAGTACAGATTGGGCACCTTCAACCTTTAACATGGTTTGCCACTAACACTTATCATGTAACTAAGTTTTCTTTCAAACTTGACCTTGCTTATTTCACTTAGCAATGACAAAATATAGTATATATAAGAAATAGATGCACTGAAAATGACTTGATTTGCGAAGTCATATAAAAGAGTGATATTGTAGCTGTAATGGTCCAGAGATTATGCAAAAGGCAAATATTTCTTAGGGTGATATCTTTTATTGGACCAAGTATGTAGCTGTAGCTGGGACAAATTTAGATGAGCTTTTGAATGGAAGACATTCCTTCTCAATGTGTTAACTAGGGACCTACCTAATTCATGAGGGCTGCTCCCCAATTTCACTGGCAGAAAGTGGGCGTGGGCAGCCATTTCATGGCCAGTGCAGTGCCCCCTCCCCCATGCCTCTGATTGGCTGACAGGACCTAGTGGCTCTGCCCCATCACTGATTGGCTTTAGGGGCTGCCTATCTACGTGGCCCCATCTGTCTATTTGGTCCTGATCCTCATTGCCAATTGGCTGCAAGTTAGGGCTGTCCATCATGCAGCCCCACCCCTCATGACAGCTTGGTAGAGAGGCATGGGGCCACATGACAGGAAGCCCTTGTAGCCAATCAGCAGTAAGGAGCAGGAGCAGCAGCCATCTTATCAGCAGCCCTTCGAGCAGGCAGCCCCCTCTTTGCCCTCTTCCCAACACCAGCAAGTTGCCATAGCGCTCAGTAATTTTTCTCCTGTGGATTTTGCAAGCAATGCTGGATTTCTCAGAATCTGTTTAAAAAAAAAAAAAAAAAAAAAAAA
>NW_017729032.1:233569017-233569905 GCF_001723915.1 Gavialis gangeticus
AAAAAAAAAAAAAAAAAAAAAAATCACAAATTCAGTAGGTCCCTATTAACAACCACTAGGGTCCACCACATTTGCCTTCTTCTCCTAGCCTCCCTGTACCATCCATTTCTAACTTGCTCTGACTTTGATGTAGTTTGTAGTCAGGAGTGGGGAGAGGGTCCTTTGACCAGTAGTAGCCTTGTGAGTTGCCCGAGTTCTATCCCCATGCAGCACTCCCCTTTAAGGGTTGCTCTTGTACATTTCTCAGGGCTTTAGCTATCATAGCCTAGGCTCCTTTTTCCTCTCTGGCCATGCCTTACCTTGGTCTACTGATTAAGACCTCAGCCCTGGGGTTCAGCCTCAGTACGCCAGTTTTTGCTTTACAGCTTGAGGCCATCTCCTGGCCACTGTAACAGGGGGCTTACTCTAGCACCCCTGTTCATGGACTCCTCCACCCCTGCAGCCACAATCTGGTCCTCCAGTCACACATCAAAACTGAACCAAAAACACAAGCTAGCTGCTTCAAATGGAAAAAAGTAGTCTCCCTATTTGCATAAGTGCTGCCCACAGGTCTTACCTTCTTGGGAGCCTTCCTCCCAGCTTCCCTGGGTGGCTTGGATTTCTCTCTGTCTCTAGCAGGACCCATACATAAAAGAGCCCTTCTCCCTGCTGCCTAGGCTCTTCAAGTATGGTTGTCTGCTCACCTTAAATCCCTCAACCTAGTCTTTTTCCAGTCACCTGACCAGGTCTGCCCACCCCCAGTCACCAGGTACAACTGCTTGCTTTATCAGCCACCTGGTCTTACCAGTCCTGAGCTGCTTGCATCTACCTGTGCTGGTATTCCTAACTGCCTTTTCCCCAACCCACATATCCTATCCTATCCTATCCTCTTAACCCCCCCCCCCCCAG
>NW_017729032.1:233569968-233573103 GCF_001723915.1 Gavialis gangeticus
TCTCTTAACCCCCCCCCCCCCAGTAACAGGGGTAGGGGCTGCCTGTTCCACTCAGGTTTGCAAGGCAATTCTTAGGGTTTCTTTTTGTAAAAACACATTTTCAGGCAGAACTTAAACTGATGGTGTTTGTTTAAAGCAAACAATTTTGTTTTAGTTTTAAAAGGAGTTTTGAAAGAAATCCTTCAACTAATGCTACTTTAAATGACTGTGTAGTATTTTATATTTGCCATCTAAATTGTATCAGCATTGTTATAAAGTAATCTACTTTGTTTTTATCTATTTTGAAGCATGTTAACCATTAGTTTATGGTCACTATAATTTTGTTCATTAGGATTTTCCACACTGTTTCTCAGAACATAAGAATTCTGGACCTGATTTTTAATTGACCTGTACCACGTACTCAGTATAAAATGGGTGCAAAACATTCTGCTTCAGTAACATAATACATTCGCTTGTGCCACCATAAAGAATTACACTGGGCTTGGTGCAATAAAGAATCAGGTTTGTTATCCCCAAGAAGCAGTTTTTAGCTAGTCCTGTATGTCATACATTAAACATTCATGGTTATTACAATGATTACTATTAGCTCATTTGCCAATCCAGTAATCATAGCTCACTGTTTTAAATGCAGCATAATCCAAATCCATTTCCTTTCCTTGCTTCTTCTTCTGTGCTGGTATGGACAGGTACAGTAATCTAGTCTGCCATAAGCAATCTCTCCATCTATTCAGACCTAAACTGATTTTTCACTCTTATCATTACCAACATCTGCCTATTTGTATAGGATAAAATATAAGTGTTCTACACTTTTTTTTTTGTCAATTTCTGTTTCAATGGTGATCTGGTCACCTTTAATTGCATACTCAGGAATTACTGTGTGACATTTCAGTTTGAATGAATAAGAATGAAGGGAAACATTTGCTGGTATGCTATATTTTGTTGATAATACTAATATCAACATGTGCTGCGGGTCTGTTGGCATTCCTGAATTTAGCAGGGTCAGGGAAAACAATTCCTTGGATGGGAAACATGTAAAGAAGCCAATTTATGGCTGGAACAGAAGCTAGAGTTTCACTAGGTAGTGCTAAGACTGAGATGTTAATCCATAATCACAATGGTTTGGCATGTCATGGCTCTCAGAAAAGTGATGATGGACCTAGTTCTTAGTTTTGTAATTTAGTTAATGAAAGGTAAAATAAAGTTATATCAGTCTGTAACAGGGGCTTACTCGGGCCGATCTCCATGTGGCCACCTGTTCTTGGGCAAACCACCGCCTTCTCACCTGCCACACCTTGGTCTTAATTGATTAATTAATAGATGTAATTAGGCAGGAGGCTGCCCATTTTCTGCCCTGCTGCTGGGGGCACTATCTGCAGCTCCATTCCTCCCCTACACCACAGCCCAAGCCTCACTGATGACCTCATGATGTTCTCATATGCGCCAGTCCCCCACAATGGGCCCCAGAATCCTGCTCTAAGACCCCACCTGGGTTTCTCCCTTCAGACAGACACTGATGCCATCACACCAGGCCGCATATCACCCTGCCATTGGTTCCCCTTCGGGGGTGGTTCCCTCACTGGGACCTTCAGCTCACACTAGCCCCAGCCCACCTATAGGCCAGTCAGGACCCCAGGACCCTGGCTCTTGGGAGTCCCTCTCAGTGGGCCTCCTTGCCCTTCTGACCCTCCTGGTCCTGGCCCCCACCTGGGCCAGTCAGGGGAAGCTCTGGCAGGCCTTGACGTATGACCCATACTCTTTTCCTGTGGTCCCCCTCTCTGGGTCCTCCTCCACAGATGTGGGAAGCTGGGGTTACCTCACACCATGACTGGTGCCTCAGGGTCTCACAAGGGACTCTCACTCCCCCCCCCAGGCAGCACGTTGTGGTGCTATTACCCATGTTATAGTCAATCCAAACTCTGCCTCCTCACATTGGAGGACTTACTGGGGTCAGGACTCAGCTCTCTTTCTCTGGCTGAGCCCCTCTCCCTTCACAGGGCTCCAGATGCTGCCCTGCCTCACACTGGGGGCTGCACAGCACTTGTAACACCCCCTTTACTCAGGGTCTTGGGGCTTCCCTTCACAGATGGGCTCAGGTGGCCATAGCCATGTCTGGCCCAAACTGTCCTCCTCAGGGTCTTGAACCCCTGCAGGGCTCAGGCAGCCTTGGCCACACCTGGCCCCCAATTTTCTTTTCTGGGGCTTGCACCCCCACAACTACCTCCAGTGTACACAACCCATCTGAAGGTGAGGGCTAGGGGTTAAGGCACCCCAACCTACCTTTCATTGGGGTGATCACTAGCCTGGCATTTCATGGGGGCTCCTGCACCACTGGGAGCCACCCACTCCCAGCAGGGTGTAGCTTCCAGTTATACCCAGGACCAGGAGCCTCTTACTATCCCCTACAACTCCTCCCTTACCTCCAAATGAAACTCAGCACCCCTCAAGCCAGACAATGTTGTTACCTACTCTCCAGCAGCCAAACTGCTTTGTTTATATAGGCAGCCCTGAGCCTAAAATGGCTGCCCTCATCAGGCACCTGGAGGCTGCCAGCTCCAGGGCCTTAAAGTGGCAGGCACACATAGTGCCCTGCCACACAGTCCATGACTGGAATCGTGTGGTAGCATTCTCCTATTGTCCTTCCCTATAGTGGTGGTTATGAAGACATAAAGGGCTAGATTCTATTCCACCTCATTAGCAATCTCTCGCAGTTGAGGATGATTGTCTTCCATCAGCTTCCAAGTGAGCCCAGACTTCTAGGCATTTAAGTGAACTTAGGCACTGTGACAGGACTGGCCTCAAGGGTGGCTTTGAGACTCTTTGGTGGCTGCCTTAATCCTGCCCTACTTGCTCCTCTAGCCTTTCAGAGGTCTCACCCTGCTGCCTAATCTGCCATGCATTGATGGTAAAAGACAATTGTGGAAGCTGCCCTCAGAGGCCAGTGAACTCTGGGTGCTCCATTCAGTTCTGTTCCTCCGGAGACTCAGCTCTCTGCTGTTGTGCTTCAGAACCCAGTGTACCCTTGACCTGCGAGCCTGGGTCGGCACGACTGGCTTGGCGTGGAAGGGATAGATGACTGGACAGGTGGGGATTAGCGACAAGTAGGAGTCAGGCGGCTTTTAGCATATTGATTATATG
>NW_017729032.1:233573114-233579785 GCF_001723915.1 Gavialis gangeticus
AAGGAATAAAGGCCACTAGTGCTGAGGGGTTTGTATGGCTGGCGTCCTTACTAAGTTATTATAGTCTTTTGATTTGCTGGCATTGGCACTCCAACTTACAGGTAAAATTCAGACATGACATCTGCCTTCAGCCAGACTCCTCCTCTTCCTCTTGGTAGTTCCCCAAATTGGCTCACTTAACTCAGGACTCCAAGTTCATTGCCCATAATCTTTCTGCTCAGGGCTCTGATCCTTCTGAACACTGGCTCTCTAACACTTGCCCCTATCATTCCCAGTTGTAACCCTCAGTCTTAATTGCCTTAAGGGCTATAACTGTGTCTTCCAGTTGCCCCTCATAGCCATGCCATTTCTTCACAGATATTATTCTGTCCTCCTGGTCACCAGACTTCCTACCCTGCCATCTCATCCTCTAGGCCCTCCATCTTAATGCTGTGGCCCACCACCAGGCACCAGGTCCCTGATCCTAGCTGGAGCACCATCTGTCTTTGTTGCATAGTGCCCCTAGACCTGCCTCTCTCTTTCTCACTGGGCCCCTGGTTGCTGCTATCTCTAGCCTCTGTTTTGCTTTAGACCCTTGAAGCTTACTGGGTCTCAGACCCTTGGAGGGCTTCCTCTCTGGGCCTTAGCCTCTCCTACTGCAAAGTGTTTCCCAGGCACCCACCTATGGCCTCCATACCACCCTCATAATCACTACTAAAACTCTGGTTCCTTGCCAAATAATACTCAAGCAAAAGCCCCTCCAGGGTCTCCCTGGATCCCAGCAGCCCCTGCCCTGTGTCTGCTGGCTCCTTGCAGCTTCCCTGGGTACCTGTGTTGCCTGGTTTTGCCTCTCTAGCTACCCAAAGCTAGCAAGAGTTTTGCCATCAGCAGAGATGAAAGCCACCCTGACTTCTCTTGCTCAGGAACCAGCCTTTTAGTATGCTGAGCCTCCACCTCTTCCAGTCACATGGCCTCCACCTTGACTAGGGGGCACAGGCAACTGGTAGGGGGCACACAGAAGGACACATTCCCCCCCCGAGATTTGCCCCCAACTTGGCACCGCTCAGAATGGGGTAGATTTTTGCCTCATGGGCAGCAGCGTGTTGGGGCGGGTGGAGACACTAAGCCACGGCATAGAAGTTTAGGAGTGGATATGGGACTTTTAAATACTCAGCCTGCTATGCTGTCTGATATCGAGTGCTGTAGTTCAAACCACTAAGGAGCAGTCTTTGCCCTCTTCCATGCCTGGAGCCCTTTCTGCCTGTGTCCAAGCAGCCAACTCTCAAACAATCCCTTGCTGCACATTAGCACCTGTCTGTAGCTCCCCTAGCTACTTATTTCTCTGAAGCTGACCCGGGCTCAGCTGCCTACCTTATTCCTCTGGTTCTGACTGTCCATTCTCCAAATATCAGGGGTTAGGGAACCTAGCTACAAGGCATCTAAGCATGATTCTGTTCAGCTTCTTCAAGTCTTTAAAATCCATTAAAGCATCTACTTTTTTAACACACCCTTAAGACTGAACCACATAAAAGCAGTGAGGAGAAAGAGGACTTGCCCAAATTTGGCATGAACTCTTTTCCAGGGACGTGATCAGGGTAGAACAAAATCACACATATGTTCCTAGTAGGTAGAATAGAATCTGGCCTAACGTGACTTGCCTAAGGTCACACAGCTGCCCGTGACTATGACAAGCGTAGCATAGACATAGTGGAATTAGCTTTCAACCAGACACGTAGCAGTTTAATTGTGGATTAATTGTCTAAAATATTGATGCTGTTTCTTGGGGTGATTTTACAGCCTGTGCAGACCTTTGTGCAGCTGCTGGAAAGTTTTCAGACTACTTGGTCTTCATTTGAAACATTTTACTTTTAAACTATCTAAGGTGGGGGTATGCCAGCACTATACTACGGTCAGTTTTAACTGAAGTATAGGCATGCATAAGGTTTGTTTCTGGATCAGCTCAGATAGGTGGCCACATTCAGAATAATGGGAGCATAGGCCAAGTAAGAAGAAATTAGTTCCTTGTAAATGCCTTCTGTGAGATGAGTCTGGAGACCATCTTTTTGTTTTAATGGCCAGTCTAAATTTTTAGATGGCTTTGTGAATAATATCAGTTAGATGACACATTCTGGCTATTGGTGGTTTGGCAATTGGTAGTGTAATAATGGGTGGGTAAGTGGGGCACCTGCTCTGATTGTCAATATGGGGGCAGGGGGTTGGGGTTGGGGGAGAGAGGACAGAAGAGAAGCCCCTGGGTAGTCAGTCTGGTGGCAGCAACACTGGTAGTAAAATTAAGCAACAGCCCATCTGTTGTAAGACTGGTGCATGTCACTGTATGCCCCATCCCCAGTCTCATGCATCTTTGCCCAGGGTTCCAGAATTCCTAGCTAGACCTCTGTTGGTAGTACATTTAGACATAGTATACCTCCCATTATCAATATGTTGTCCATCAAACACCAGTTTGTCTTCAGAGGTCACTAGGGATTACACTTGACTTGCAACATATGAAACAAAATGAGAAAAAGCCAGAGTATCATTAGCAAAAATATCTGGCTGAATAAGATCAATTCCAATGTATGAAATATTTACAGTCATATGTTACTGCCATGTGGAAATGAAGAAGTGTTTTTTCTCTACCATATCATCTGCTGACATATGCTGCCCATAAGGTTTCAATGTGACTACACTTCCAATTTTTACTTGATATTCTATTTATCCATGAGCTACATTTCTTTGAAGATTGGATTTCTAATAAGATTCTTTAACAGAAACAGATCCCAGAAGAAAGCATAAGTCTTGCACTGTAGACCTGATTTAGGTTGCTGACTGTTTGGTAAAGAAACACTGCTTCCTGCATGGCAGTACTGTCCTCTTTTTTTCTCTTACTTTTCCCCATGAAGAATTTTATGCTACATTGCAGACAAGGTTGCTCGAGTTTGCCAGTCACCATTAATACAGAGCAGATCCTTGAAGGGATCACTGGAAGTTCTTTTCTGATACAGCAGTTTCTTTCACTGAAGTTAACGAGATTCAAGAATTTCTCCATACAACACCTTATGGTTGGATCCATGTCCTTTCTGATGGTTAAAGTCTGACAGGCAAAATTGAGATGTCAACATTGTGGTAGGACTGGGTCCCAGGACAGCTGCAATGCCTCCTCATGGTGATTCAACCCCTTGTTGCCAAGGAGGCTAATGGCATACTGGGCTGCATTGGTAGGTGTGCTGCCAGTAGGACTAGGGAGGTGATTCTTCCCGTCTGGTCAATAGGTCTGTGTGAAGCAACAAGTATTTGCTTCAGATTCGGCCAATTTGGAGGGACAGTAATTTGAATCACTGTCCTGATTGTGGTGGGTGGAGGGGGGAGGGAAGGGGCATGGGTGGCAGATCAACACCCCCACAGCAAGGGAGGGATTGGAGCTGAGGCTGGGACAGGCTGCCCAGCCGGGGTGGGAGGGTTGTGGAACTCGGGGAGGGGGGCAGGGGTACACAAGATGTGGCAGCTTGCCCAGCTGGGGTAGCAGGGTGCAATGCAGGCACAGCTCATGCCAGGCAGAAGGGGGCAAGCAGCAGGAGGGCATAGGCCCCACTCCCAGTGCTGCTGCACCCACATCCCACACCCCCCGCACCCTGCCTGGGCAAGCAGAGGTGGCAGGGCAGGGGGGTGCCAGATGCATATGCAGCAGGCCTGGGACCGGGGTCTATGTCCTGCTGCCACCTGTCTAGCTGGGGCAAGGGGGCGTGGGATGCAGGTGTCACAGCACTGGGAGCAGGGGATATGCCCTGCTGCTGCTTGCCACCTGCCACCCAAAGCAAGCTGCTCCTGCATCACACCCCTCCCAAGTCCCGTACCCCCTGTCCCTCCCCAGCTGGGCAGCTTGTCCCAGCCCAAATCCCTCCCTCGCTGTGAGGGCATTGATCTTCCCCCCACACACCCTCCCTCCCCTCTCTGCCCCCCACAACAGACTTATCAGCTGGAGGCAGTTGTGTCTAGCATCCTCAAGTACTGCTGCCTGTTAGTTTATGGCCAAATCTCCAAATTAAGCCAAATCTTTTCTGAATTGATTTGGAGGCTTTCAATTAAATTCAGACCTTTTTAATTTGTCTCCTGATATGATTTAGATTCAGAGATTCAGCTGCCAAATTGGGCTGAATCTTCTCCAAATCAAATCGGCTACTGAAGCTTTGCACAGCCCTACTAGTCAGCACTGGTGAGGCCACATCTAGAGTACTGTGTTCAGTTTTGGGCCTCCCACTACAGAAAGGATGTGGACAAGTTGGAGAGAATCCAGCAGATGGTAACAAAAATGGTGAGGGGGCTGCAGCACATAATTTATGAGGACAGGCTGAGGGAACTGGGCTTATTTAATCTGGAGTAGACAAGACTGAGAGGGGATTTAATAGCAGCCTTCAGCTACCTGAAGGGCGGTCCAAAGAGGATGGAGCTAGACTGTTTTCAGTGATGGCAGATGACAGAACAAGGAGCAACAGTCTCAAGTTGCAGCAAGGAAAGTTTAGGTTAGATAGTAGGAAGAAGATTCTTACTAGGAGGGTAGTAAAACACTGGAACAGGTTATCCACAGGGGTGGTGGAATCTCCATTCTTGTAGTTTTTCAAGACCCAACTAGACAAAGCTGTGGCTGGGATGATCTAGTTGGAGATGGTCCTGCTTTGAGCAGAGGTTTGGAGTAGATGACCTCCTGAGTTCCGTTCCAATGCTGATTTTCTATGATTCTATGATAAAATGATCCTTATTAGATCTGTCTCTGGTAGCAGTGATCACAAGGCTCAGTGATCTGCAGTGTCTAGTTGGGGTAGAGAAAGTTCTTCTCCAGTGTTTCCTTTTACTTGTATCTGAGAAATCACAAAGGGAACTTCATTTATGGAAAAGAGATCTGAAAGGCAGGGCTGGCCTTGTGGGTGGGCAATGTGTACCACCAGGGCACTGTGGACAGGGCAGCACTGCACACACATATGCATACACGTGCATGCACGTTTAGCAGGCTTACCTTTTACAGCTTGGGTAGAGTCCCAGGCTTGAGATCCTGCTGTTTTGATTGGTGGAGCCCATCCTCCAATCAGGAAGCAGCAAGAGAAATAACATCACACCCCTTTCCTGAGGGGAGGGGGAGAAGAGCTCCTGCAGACCTGATTGAAGACTGCAAACTGTTAGGTCCAGAATACTTCAGGGGCAGAGCCCTGGAGAGTATAAAAGGAGCTGTGTGCTTAGCACAAGGGGCAGATAAGTCAGGGACAAAGAAGAGAAGAGAGCGGGCCTTAGAAGAGCTGAGGAGCACTGCTCAGCAGGGTGAAGCAGTAGCCCAGGAAAAGCCCCTGAAGACTTCTATCAGCAGGGAGTGTGGCACAGCTCCAGCAGTTCAGCTCTTGGTGCGCAGCACATCACATGGTGTCCAGACCCTGGGAGCTGTATGAGGCGGCTCAGGTCTGCAATCTCTGGCATGCAGCCAGAGACATGGTGCACAGGCCGGTGCATGGAGCAAGATCTTTGGAGCCCCTGGGGCAGCTCAGGTCCTCAACTCCCGGAACAAGGCTGGGAGCTCAGTCCAGGAGGCGCTGGATGAAGGGTGAGAGACACTGGGAGCCGCCTGAGGTGGCTCAGATCTTCAGTTGCTGACACGGGGCAGCAGCTCAGTGCAGACAACACTGCCCAGAGGATCCAGGAACAGACCGAGCCCCGGTGCTACACAAGGCTGTCCAGGCCTCCAACTCCTAGCACAAGGTGAAGCACGCGCTACACACAGTGGTGCATGTGGCCCTAAGCCAGGACAGCAGCAGCAGAGTCAGGAGGCAGGAAAACCAGCAGGGAACAGAGCTTGACCTGGAGAATAAGAAGCAACCCTCCAGAACTATGGAACAGTAAGTTACCCTGAAGAGAGGGTCCCCACAGGGGAGGGACCCCAGAGGGCTGTAAAGGGGCACCATGTGGGCTCCTGGGTGATAGCAGGGGAGCTTAGGAGTCTTTGGGGTCTTCCTCTTTTTCTTTCCCCCCACCTCCTTTCCTGTCGTGGTACCTTGGGAGTGGGCCCCTGCCCTGGGGGGGCACCTAGGTAGTCTAAGGACTGCTGATTATATTTATGGACTGTGCTTTACAGTTTATGTGAATAATCTGAAGTAGTAGTCTGTATATGAATAGAGTTATAAGGTAGCCCAATCAATATCCTTTGGTTTGGTTTGTTCTATTGTTCATGTGTATTTTAAATGATAACTGGGTGTGTGTATATCTGTATATTTATATATATATTAGGGTCTATTGTTTTGTAAATTTGTAAACATACATATAATCTATGTCCTTACCCCTTAATGGTTTTGTTGTAGTGGGGTTCCACAGGGCTCGGTCCTCAGGCCTGCACTGTTCAAAATCTTCATCAGTGACTTGGATGAGGGGGTAAAAAGCACCCTGTTCAAATTTGCTGATGACACTAAGATGTGGGGGGTTGTGGGCATGCTAGAAGGAAGGAATAGGCTACAATCAGATCTAGACAGGTTACAGGTGTGGGCGGATGAGACTAGGATGGGATTCAACACAGACAAGTGCAAGGTGATGCACCTGGGGAGGAAGAACCAGCATCATACCTACAGGCTGGGGAGCTCCCTTCTCGTCAGTGCAGAGGCAGAAAAGGATCTTGTAGTCATCACTGATGCCAAGATGAACATGGGCCGGCAGTGTGGGGA
>NW_017729032.1:233579800-233587329 GCF_001723915.1 Gavialis gangeticus
ATCAGGAGGTGCTACTTCACGGTCAGGGTGGCTAGGATCTGCAACCAACTTCCAAGAGAAGTGGTGCTGGCTCCTACCTTGGGGGTCTTTAAGACAAGGCTAGACAAACACCTAGCCAGGGTCATTTGACCCCAGTACTCTTTCCTGCCATGGCAGGGGGTCAGACTTGATGATCTGCTCAGGTCCCTTCTGACCCTACCAACTATGAAATTGATTGATTGGACCTGACTCTACAGGGGACAGAGGCAGCTGCTGGGCTGTTGTGTCCCTCCACAGCACACTGCCCTGCCAATAATTCCCTCAATTGGAGAGGGAAGTAGAAACCCGTGTACACCCGGGCTACACACATATGAGCAGCCTGTGCTCACAGAAGCATGGATCTCCTCTCACCCTACCCCAGCCAATCCCTGCCCCAGGCAGGAGGAGTGGTGCTCAGCCCAGCCCCTCACCTCTAGTCGCTGCTCAGGAGGAGCTGGACTGGGCATGTGCAGGCAGGGTGGTGCCTATTCCAGTCTGCCCACCTTGCTGCCACACAGCAGCAGTGATGCTTGCCCACAGGGAAGCAAGTCTTTCAATCCAGCCCAGCACCTCCCCCCGGGGCTTTAGTTCTGAAACTTTTGCTACTATTATTACATACTTAAACTCAAAGAAAGGGCATCAAAATACAGGTTGGCTCAGGGCTCCATTTTCCCTAAAGCCAGCCCTGCTGGATGGTATCAATTATGTTATCCTTCTGTTCTGTTTAAGAGTCTGTAAAGTATATTAGTGAGAAAATAAGCTTGCAGTCCATTCCAAATGCCAGTGATGTTCAGCTGTACTTTCACATCAGATCAGAATTAGCCAGTGTAGTAAAACAAATGAACTGATGTGTTTCTGACATTGGAGAGTGAGTGAGTGCCAGTTAGAGCTTAATTTATATAAATCATTGGTTGTGAGAAACAGCTGAAACAGACCAAAACTGAAACCTTGCATATGAAAGTTTGTCTAGCTCAACCACACGGTTGGCCCAATAAAAGATAAAATCCACACACATCCTTGGCTTAGACAAAAATTGTAACCCAAAGTCACGTGGCTGCAGCTAGATTCTGGTCTCATTCACACCTGGACAAATCTACAATAACTGCATTGAAGTTTGGTTACTGCAGATGTGTATAGAATCTGATCCTTGGAGTTTTCATACACTGTGAGCTGCTTCTGAAAGATCAAATCACATTGGCAGCAATTTTTGTATTTACACCCAGCTACAAGAGCTTTCTTTCTAATGAGGAACTTCCTACCCTCATAATGAATTAATATTTCAATGTAAATACAAATTTATGTTTTTATTAAAAATAATTGTTGTGATGTAGAAGGTGACCCAAAAGCCAAATCCCAAAATCAAGTAAAAGGATGATTTTTGGCTACAAGCCCAATCTGACCAAGACCTGAAGTGTTGGAAATAATTCAAAATAAAAAAGCAACGGTAAAAATGGGGAAAGAACTTATATGTGTCAGAAGTTACAGGAAATAGAAAATCGATCAGGGAAGCAATAAATATCAGGGGGAAATCTATAACTATCAGGGCTAAAAGCAAGGTTTTCTGTTATTATTTCATATCATAATGTAATAGAAATAAACAAATCTTAACAGTGGCATAGACCTATTGCTAGATGAAGATTGTCAAATTGTTAATAAATACGTAGAAAAGAAAGCACTATTCACTCACTAGTTCTCCTCTGTAAGAAGCCAAATAATATGCACATCTCTCAAGGCCAAAGTCATTTTCATCCCATTAGTAACAAAGGAGCAGGGGGGAAAACATCTTCTTAGAAGAAATATTTTTAAAATCGGCAAGTCCATATTATTTACACCCAAAATTCCTAAAGGAGTTAACTGAGTCCTGCCCCATGGATGTCCTGTCCCATGGATGTTAACTCCTAGAATCCTGGGGAAATTGTAGAAGGCCTGAGGTGTGCTAACGTGCAAATATTCAAAAAGGGCAACTGAGCTGACCCAGGTAATTATAGGCAGGTTAGTTTGACATCAATCTTGAGCAAAATAATGAAAAAGCAGATAGGGATTCAATTAATGAAGAATTAAAAGATAGGATTATACTTAATATCAGTCATCATGGTTTTATGGAAAATGTGTCTTGTCAAACAAATCTGATTTCATTCTTTAATGAGAATACCATTTTGATTAATAAAGGTCACTGCATGGATGTAATACATTTAGATTTCTGTAAGGTTTCTGGCTTAGTACTGCATGGCATTCAGTTTTAAAAATTAACCCTATGAAATATCAACAAACTACCTGTTATACAGATTAAGGACCGACTAACTGACAGATCTCAAAAAGTAGTTATCAGAAAAAATATTATCAAATGTGGGCGTTTCTAATGGTACTAATTCAAATAGGATTAGTTCTCAGCATGATTCTGTATAGCATTTCAACCAATGATCTGGAATCAGGTAGCAAAAAATGTGCTCAAGATGCGTAACTTCACAGAGTGATAAATAACAATGAGGCCATGCCAGTCATACAGAGCAAAACGGGTCACTTAGAACAGGAGTCGGATCCACCCTGCTAGGTTTTTTAAGCAGTCTGCCAAGCTCCAGGACCCAGTAGACTGCAAGGAGTATCCCAAAGCACAGTGCACTTTTGGATGTGTGGAGGAGCTGTGGCAGCGGCACAGTCCATTCTGCACCACACATTAATTAGCAGCTGCAATAGCATGGGTTGGGACAGAGGACCCAGTGTGTCCTCAACCAGCCTGGCATGTGGTACAAAATGGCTTCAGGACACAGGGAAGAACTACAACTCTAGTGAAATGGTATGTTCTGCACCACATACTGGGCTCATCAGGGATACGCTGAACATGCTGGCACCTCTGTTCCAGTCCCTGCTGCTATAGCTGCTGTCCAGGGTGCAGTGCAGAATGGACTGCACAGCCATTTCATACATCTTCTTCACATATCCAAAAGCACACTGTCTACCAGTCTGCCATGTCCCAGAACTTGGCAGGCTATGCACTGGGAAGAAGCTCTAATGGAAGGGACTGGTACAGGGGCTAGCATATTCTTGACCAGACAGGGACTTGGGGAGCAGTCTGGTTGTGCCTGCTTGATTAGAACAGGTGGGGATCCTCTTCAGGTAGGAACTTTTTTCCGGGGTACAGTGTGCATATGCCTCCAATCAGTGAGTGATCATACGCTGCCTGCCCCCAACTCTTCTTGAGTTGTGTAGGTCCAGAGACTAGCCCTAGGGTTGGTAGGGAAACAGGGCTGCTCTGGTGAGTTGTTCCCACTGATGAGAAACTGTGAGGAACTGGTGTGAGTCCAGTAGTCCTTGTACATCTGCTTTGTGAAGGAGTCACCCAATGACACATTGCTGTTGAAGATCAACTCCATAATAAATTATACATTCTGGCCCTCCTCATGACTAAGCTGTGTTAACTCATCTGTCTGTTACTAAAAGGATGCTGACCCCTGACTTGGGTCCATTCATACAAGATGTGCATTAGTATATGGGCAACTGCAAGGTCATACATACAGAAACAAAGAATGTGGACTCTCCCTACAGAGCTAAGGACTGTGTCCTAGAAAACAGTGACTCTTAAAAGGATTTAGGGGTCACAGTAGACAAGCAACTGAACTTCCACAGTGAAAATATCAATAAGGACTAATGCAAATCCTTGCTTGATTGCATAGGCTGCATATATAAGCAGGTCGTGCTTTTACCTTTGGATAAAACATTGATACTGCTTGATGTTGGATTAAAACAAATGAGTACAGGTCTGGTCCAAATTTTAAAAGGATGTAGAACAGGAGAGTACAACCAAGGAAAAACAAAATTTTTTGAGAATTTAAGTAAATCCTTTAAAGTAGGAGATCTAAAGAATTCAATCAGCTTAGCTTATCCAAAAGTAGACTGTGAGGTGATTTGATTACACTATGTAGATATCTCTAGGGAGAGGAAATACTGGATACCCAAGGGGCTTCTTATCTTGCAGAGAGAAGTGAAGCAAAAACAAATCCTAGGAGGGGGAACCTACAGAAATTCCAATTTTTAAAAAAGTTAAATTTCTTTATGTTTTTGGATCAAGACTGGATAACTATATGGAGGATACACATTAGGCAAATACATCACATTGGTCCAATAAAGGTGTAAGTGCAAGAAATGTAAGATTTTGTGATACACAGGTGACAAGTCTGGATAATCTGATGCTCCTTTCCAAACTTAAAATTTCATACAATCGTAAGTTATCTATTCCTCTTCCACTTGAACACTAAGCCACTGTAATGTTTTTTCATAGTACCATTGGGTCACTGGCACCACCTAAAAGCTCAAATAAGTGAAAATTGTAATTTATGCCTAGTTCAATTTTTAAAATTTTTTTTCATGAAAAAAGAATAAATATCTTGAAAAAAAAAATCAAGATTTCCCAGACCTGAAGGTTACTTTTTGTGCCTAAAAGCTTGTCTAACAACACTCCCAACTATGTAGTTGGTCCAATAAGAGACTTCACCAAAAAAAAAAATCCTGGCTTCTTGGAAAACATAAACAAATGTATTTTTCCTCAAAATACATTTTTTGTAATTGCACAACTTTTCTGTTTTGAAATACTTAGAAAAAAAATCTCTGCTTTCTCTCAGTTTGTACTGGTTGCTTTAGATTTTTCTATTAAACATGAAAAAGTGAGGTCTTTGGATAAAATGGTAACGTTCTTTTTATTATGGAATTCCTTTAAAAAGGAGTTTTAAAAAAATCACCCATATTAATTCAACCATTGAATAGCGTGCTGCATGAAGCATGCAGCTGTATGGGGTACAAACTGTGGTAGTAGAGGTTGTCATTTGGAGATGCCCTATAACAGGGCAACTACTTTGGTGCCTGTTACAATTGTGGAAGTGGCACCTGGCTCAAGCTAGAGGAGAGAAAATTCATAGTTAACTGATCAGTCAATTAAAGGTGCAAGACAGTATATGCCATGAGGAGCACAGGTGTCTGGGACGGCCTTTCGCTCTGGCACCACTAGAGAAACACATGGGAACAGAGCTGGCAATCATTGGCTCTTAGAGAAAAGCCAGAAGTTAAAAACTGACTGGGTCCAGAAAACAAATTCATCCAGAGAGGGGATCTCACAAGAACAACAGCTTGTATACATCACACAGAGGTGCAGGACTATATCCCATGAGCCCCTACTTGGGGAGATGGAGGTAATCAAGAAACAGGAGAATACATACTATAAGTGAAGAGATGGCACAGACATCTCCAACTCGGGGTGAGAATGGTGACTTGGTGAGTGTCACTTAGTGAGTACCACTTGGTGAGTGTGCTGGTTGCACATTCTGAGAGCAAGAGAAAAAAGAAAAGGGTTTGTTGGATGGAGAGACCCATGGGCAGACATTCCCTTGCCTAGAGAAAAGATAAGATTTAGGGAACATAATCTAAATGAGACAGCAGTCATACAGGCTGGAAAGGCTGCCAGACAAACTGGATACCCTGAAAAGTTAAGGGCCAATGGCAAGGATTCAGTGATTAAATGCGAGGATAGCTGGATGAATTGCCAGCAGCAAAGTTAGGCTATGGAGAGAACAGCACAAGAAAATAAAGAAGCATGTATGAGACCCTGAAGACTGAACTGGGGAGTAAGTTAATATAAAGGAGGGAATCAGACTATTTTCCATTCCTGAAATTATAGGTATCATAAGAGAGAGATCCTAGGGAGGTCATATGCCCAGAACATCCGTGGTGTGGTAAGGACAGAGTGTAGGGGTGGAGGAGCCCCATGAAGAGGCCCATGGTTATTATCTGAATATTAATTAGGCTGAAAACTGCACCTCCCAACATCTGTTTTCTTTCTTTGTGTCTTTTACCAGCAAAGCAGGGCAGGTAAGCAAGGCAGGAGAATAGATGAAGTTGGGTAGCGACAGACTTACTGTGGATACAAGTGCAGCTTCTACACACCCCCTTACTTAAACTAAAGAGGTCGGGAATTGGGAGATGGTGTCTCAGTTAAGAAGCCAATTAGTTAGAGCCAGAGGGAGGGTCTACTGAGATTTGCCTACTGCTCCACAAATACAACTTGCATTTTAGTTCTTCTCATTCATGTATGTCTGTTATTGAATTCAGTGGTCACTACATAGTGTCAGAAGTGGTGAAGGAGAAAACTTGAAATAATTAGAGTTCCAAACTGAAGAAGCTTGAAACTGATATTAAGTGGAGCAATGCATCCCTGTGGAAGAATAAGGACTACTGTAAGTAATCTTGCTGCAGTTATATTTGGTCACAGAAGTTTTGCAACCTCTACCTGCCCCTCTGATGCCAGGCAATATCTCAGATAACTATTTAGACAAAGGTTTAAGTGGTACCTAGAAGCCACATTCACAGAAGAGAAAAATGACAGTCAAATCCTCAATAGGAAAGAAGCCCCAGTTGTTTATAATGCCTCTACCTTTGAAGAAGACAACCATATGAAGTTAAATGTAATACTGTCCAAATTAGATGAGTACTGCATGACAAAAAAAGAGAGAGAGTGAGAAAGAGACACTTGAAAGCCCATGTTTTATGCATAGATAAATAACAGGAGAAAGTATAGATCAGTATGTAACTGAACTAAAGAGACTGAGTAAGAACTATGATTTTAGGAACCTGACAGAATCCTTTGTTAAAGATAAGATTATTTGTAGCTTTGCAGACACTGCATTACAAGCAAGGCTTTTGAATGAGGCAGACTTCTCCCTAGAAAAGACTATCCAAATGTGCAGGGCAGTAGAAACTGAGACGGACCAGCCTACAAAAGTGAATACACCAAAAGGAGTCATTCATGTTTGTCAACGGTAGCTCTTCTTGAGAGCTATTGCCCGCTACCTTGTTGTCTCCTGCCATGCCTTGATGTAAAACAAAGGGGAAGCTGAATGTTGAAAAAAAGGGGAAACAGTTCCTCAATGGGGAGTGTGTCCTCTTCACAGGGCTGCACTACACTTGAGTCTCTTGGCTGGTAGCTCACCCAGTCACCGACATTTATCAGTCCCTCCCCAGTGGGGGCGAGGGGTCATCAGTGTTCAGTTAATCCTGACTCATGCCCCTTTTATTGGTGCCATGAGCCCAGCACCAATCACAGTGTCCTCAGACCCTTGGTGAAGGGGTTGTCCTCCTCAATCAATTACTCCCTTACACAGGCCTCATGGATTCCACCTTCATCATTGTTGACCAGCCTTCCTCAGTTGTGCCCTTTGGCCATCATTTTGGCTCCACCAACTGACTTCCCCAGAGGAACTTCTTAGCTTCTCCCTACAACCCAAGGCTTACCCATATCCTGGTCTCTGCATACTTTAATATTTTAATAATTTCATATAAGAAAAATCCCTGGTTTAAAACCCGAGTTTGTTTACCCTACTTTATTTTCTTAATGAACTAGACAGTAATCTTATTATCTCATTATTAGGTAAACCTGCAGGTGCTGACCTCACTTTTTACTTATTTATTTATTGGCATTAATATGTTAAAATATACCTTCAGCTATTTATGGAAGAATATGTTTTCTC
>NW_017729032.1:233592329-233599436 GCF_001723915.1 Gavialis gangeticus
CCCAAGGCTTACCCATATACTGGTCTCTGCATACTTTAATATTTTAATAATTTCATATAAGAAAAATCCCTGGTTTAAAACCCGAGTTTGTTTACCCTACTTTATTTTCTTAATGAACTAGACAGTAATCTTATTATCTCATTATTAGGTAAACCTGCAGGTGCTGACCTCACTTTTTACTTATTTATTTATTGGCATTAATATGTTAAAATATACCTTCAGCTATTTATGGAAGAATATGTTTTCTCTTACTAAGAGAGAAAATTAACAGAAACACTTGGACAAAAATCATAGACAATTGACACCAAAATATTTCCTGTACTAGGCACTTAATTTCAAATTGAGACAATATTTAACCTAACTACAGGTTAAATAATTGCAATATTTCTCCTACAATTAAATTCTGTTACAACTTTCTACTTCTGATTGAAGTCAACAAGCAAAATAGAAGAGGCCATCCAATTCCCTGTAATATAAATGAGGCCAAGGCTTCTCAATATTCTTTCAGAACACAGTATTTATAATGTGCTGTCCATCTCCTTATCAGGAATGTAATAAAAGGATTGTTAAAGTATGTAATTCAAGATAGACAAGATATTTATGGTTTAATTTAACATGGGTTTGGCTATTTTACCCACCATTTTCAATTTTCCAGGGAACAGAAAATAGCGGAAAGAGGGTATGTTTTGTATTTCTACTCATCATTTTTTTTGACTCTCTTACACTTCATAAAACTTTTTTTTTTCAGATAAAAACACAAACACAAACTCAGCATCATCTTTCTGGTGTGTTGGTTTTCTCTTTCTGCTAATTACAATGAGCTTTGGATCTGGCCCTTGTTTTACACTTCTTATTTCCTCTGAATCAGGAAAAGCCAGCAGCAGCTGGAGTAAGTCATAGTTTAATTTTTTTTGTAGAGTTCTAGATTTGTTGTGTTGTCTCATGTGTGCAGGGCAGTAAGTTTGCCATCATGGTCTGCTGTTTTTTTGGCCATTTTGTCTCTACATCCACACCCTAAATTATCTTCTGCTATGCTCATAAGCCCCTGAAACCTGACAGTATATTTTACTGGTGGTAGTGACATTTTGCTTTCAAAACTTTGATTCCAGTTCATTTAACTATTCACCATCTAAATTTTCTTGTGGATATAAAAAGAAAGTGATTAAATAATTTATCTCCTCTTTCAAGGCCTCTTGCCAGTATCCAGTTTTGGGCCCAGAACTGAAAAGCTTTGGCTAGGTCAGGTTGAATTTTTCCAGCTGTAGGCACTTGCAAAGTTATTTTTTTCTACAGTTTCTAGAAGTGATTTTACAACAGAGACACACATTACTTTGATGTCTCGTACCACAATAGCAAAAGTTGTATCACCTGTGTGCTATGCATTTATGATTGTTTTCGAATAAGTGTTATGAAAGGGTGAAATATTTATCCCTGTTTTGCCCAATGTAGTGAATAGTCTCTGATCTTATCACTTTTTGATTATGTGGCATTTGCTGTTTTTCACATTTGTCTCTTGGAGTGCAATGGAAAGGACAAACTCCACATTGAAAGTGGGCAAAGAGTTTGTGGTCTGTGCTGTGCATGTGGGATAAAGCCAATTTACCTGACAGCAATGCTGGGCCTGAAGGTAGGATCATAGACATGGTGGAAATGGAGTATCTTGGGTAGTTAGGCTGCCAGGAGAGAGAGCTCTGACTCTCAAATAGAGAGAATATAAGAGAGTGGCTTAGTATCTTAAACTAGTAGCATTAAGTACAGCTGAGTTAGGAGAGAAGTCTAAGACCAGATATTATTTTGTCTTACTGTTCAGTTTGACTGTTTGTTAATAAAGTTATGGGTCATGGGCTGAGGAGAGAGAGACAGACTGAGGTAGTCAACTAGAGACTGCGGCACTGGTGCCATCATGAAGGCTTTGGCTTCCACAATCACAGTCCACTCTTTGGTGAGATAGGCAGTGGTCTGCTGGGAAGAGATGGCCTTCACCTCACTTCACTGGGGAGGAAGGTCTTTTCAGCCTGAATGGCTGACCTGCTTGACCAGGCTTTAAACTAAGCCCACCAGGGGATGGGTGGACAACCACCAAAGCAAACCCACTAGGCAACTACTGCAAAACCAGCTGGTTAGGGCACTCAAGGGAATCTACTCCTACCCCAGCCCTGGAATGATGTCCTCCTAGGAGTGCAAAGAAGACTAAGGCTTCCGATGGGGACATTTATGTGGCTGTACACCAATGCCAGCAGCTTGAGGAACAAACAGGAGGAACTGGTCCTCCTGCTAAACAGGAATGACTATGATCTCATAGGGATAACAGAGACCTAGTGGGACTCCACCTATGACTGGGCCACAGGTATAGATGGCTGTACCCTGTACAGAGAGACCGTGCAGAAAAAAAGGATGAGGGCATAGCTCTCTATGTCAAGGAAAGCTACATGTCCCTGCAAGCTGACACTGGCACCCAGGGAGGAAAACTGGAAACCCTCTGGGTTAAAATACATGGGGAATGTGGCACAGGGCACACAATGGTAGGGGTCTACTTCAGACCCCCTAATCAGGAACAAGAGCTTAACCAGGAATTCACCAGGGAACTGGCTGAGGCTGCATGCTCTTGGTGCATGGTTGTCATGGGAGACTTCAACTGCCCGGACATCTCATGGGAAGAGCACTCAGCCAAATCCAAACAGTCACAAAGCTTCCTCAAATGCGTGGAAGAGCTCTATCTGACTCAAAAAGTCTATGCACAGACAAGAGGTAAAGCGCTGCTGGACCTGGTACTGGCCAAAGGGGATGATCTAGTCAGTGACCTAATAATCGAGGGAAAGCTGGGAGACAGTGACCATGAGCTGATCACTTTCAATATCCATCGCAAAGCTGGCAAGTCAGTCAGCAATTCAGAAGTCCTCGGCTTTAGAAAAGCTGACTAATAAACTCAGAAGGCTTGTTGCTGAGGCCCTAAGGGACCATGACTCAACAGGGAGGGGAGTTCAGGATGAGTAGTTGCTCCTTAAGGGAGTGATCCTGAAAGCATGAGGGATGTCCATCCCATCTTGAAGGAAAGGTAACTGAAGGACACAGCAACCCCCTTGGCTCAGCAGGGAAGTCGTGGACCTCCTGTGTCTAAAAAGAGAGGCTTATAAAAGATGGAAGACTGGAATCACCACTAAGGAGAAGTATTCTGCACTGGTCCGGACCTGTAGGGAATGAACCAGGAAAGCCAAAGCTGAAACCAAACGCCAACTAGTTACACGTATCAAGGAAAATAAAAAGTCCTTTTTGAAAAGCAAAGGTAACATTGGACCTCTGCTAAGCCAAATGGGACAACTGACAACCAACACCCAGGAAAAAGCCAACCTGCTTAATAGGTATTTTGCATTGGGTTTTCACTTGCCCAATGTGACTGCCCTGCCTAACACGATGTGGGATGGCCAGGGTGAGGGTGAATTTATACCCAACGTCGGTGTAGACCTTGTAAAGGAACACTGTGGAAAAGGCTTACCTCCATCAGACGAAGAAAGGAAATGGCGGGATGCCGCACTGGAAGCAGCGCACAGTGAAAGTGAAACTGCAGCACTCCCATCCACTGCAGCAAAGAAGGAAAATAAAAAAAAGCTGAAGTCAGAAGGAGCCAGGATCAGCTCCTACATCAGCATGGGCATGCTTTATAACAGTGTCTCAGGGCCAATTTGCAGCCCAGAATACTGCAGCCAGGATAAAAGCCCAGCAGGGAAGCAGCAAGGAGGACAGGAAGTGAGGTCACCGACCAGCTTGGAGGGGCCAGATATTAAAAGCAGTCCCAGTCCAGGGACGTGGTGGCTACCCCAGGAAGGGGTTTTATTTAAGAGGCAGAGCCGGAGATGGCTCTATAATTTATCAGAGGAGACTCCGTGGGTAACAGAGATCCACAGCACAGACCGAACGTCAATAGAATCAGAGAGAGCAGGTACCAACGGACAACCAATTCACAGCAAGTATAAGACGCAAGTTGAGAATGGGACACCAGGGAACATGACAGTCATTGACCAACAAGACACATGAGTAAGGCAAGGTGCAGCCATGATCAAATGAGTCAAATAACATCTCAATTCTGCCATGGTAAATCTAAAGGTCAAAGACACAAAAGAGTGCGTCATAATAATCCTGGTAGCCCAAGTAACAACATCTTTGGTTGGCGTTAGGTGGGGTATAGGGGAGGTGGAGCCCCGAGCAGAAAGGACAAATGGAACCACTGAAGGAAGGATGGGATAAATCATCTTCTTCCCCATAAAAATTAATTTTCCAGCAAAGACATGGCAGACGAGACCCCTTCTGGGACACCGACCAAGGTCCAGTCCATTAATAAGCTTGTTCTTCCCTTAAAGTGATGGTGAAGCCAGAAAAATCCACATGGACTCAATGCACAGGTGAAAGGCACAGGAAGTAACAAACACCTTGAGAGGCTGGACACCTTCAAGTCAGCTGGTCCAGACAGTTTGCAACCCAGGGTACTTAAGGGGCTGGCAGGCATCATAGCCCAGCCACTGGTAAGGGCCTTTGAGAACTAACGGCGCTCAGGTGAAGTACCTGAAGATTAGAAGAAGGCCAGTGTGGTGCCTACCTTCAAGAAAGGGAGGAAAGTAAATCCAGGGAGCTACAGGCCAATCAGCTTGACCTCAATCCCTGGAAATATTTTGGAAAAAATTAACAAAGAGACCATTCTTGACAAACTGGCTGATGGCAACATCCTGAACGGCAGCCAGCACAGGTTTGTTGCAGGTAGGTCTTGCCTGACCAATCTCATTTCCTTCTATGACCAGTGACATATCACCTGGACAAGGGAGAAAAGGTTGACACCATATATCTGAACTTTAAAAAAGCCTTTGATCTGGTGTCGCATGATCTCCTCATGAAAAAATTGGCCAACTGCGGCCTTGGCTACATCACAGTCTGATGGCTGGGGAATTGGTTCCGAGGTCGGACCCAGAGAATGGTAATCAACAGAAGTTAATCATCATGGTGCTCCGTGACCAGTGGTGTCCCCCAAGGCTCTGTCCTTGGACCTGTATTCTTTAACATCTTTATTAATGATGTTGATGTTAGTGTCAGAAGTGCACTGGCCAAGTTCACTGATGACACCAAGCTTTGGGGTAAAGCATCCACACCTGAGGATAGACTGGTGATCCAGGCTGACCTTGACAGGCTTAGAAACTGGGCAGATAAAAACCTGATGACATTCAATACAGATAAATGCAAGGTGCTCCAACTCAGAAAAATAAACCCACATCACATTTATAGGCTCGGCAGTGCTACGCTCGCTAGCACCACAGCTGAAAGGGACATGGGGGTCATGATTGACCACAAGATGAACATGAGCCACCAATGCGATATCGCAGCTGGTAAAGTGAGCAAAACTCTGGCTTGCATCCATAGATGTTTCTCAAGCAAGTCTCAGGATGTCATCCTCCTGCTGTACTCAGCCTTGGTGAGGCCACAGCTGGAGTACTACATCCAATTCTGGGCTCCACAATTTAAAAAGGATGTGGAAAAGCTTGAGAGAGTCCAGAGGAGAGCCACACACATGATCAGAGGACAAGAGAATAGGCCTTTATAATGAGAAGCTGAGAGCCATGTGACTCTTCAGCCTGGAAAAGCGCGGGCTCAGGGGTGACCTGATGGCTGCCTATACATATATAAGAGGTGTACATCAGGATCTGGGGGAATTTCTGTTTACCAGACTGCCCCAAGGAATGACAAGGTCAAATGGTCACAAACTCCTCCAAGACCATTTTAGGCTGGACATAAGGAAAAATTTCTGTACTGTCCAAAAACCTAAGGCTCCCTCCCTCTAGAGGTACTATCCAAACACCTAGACTCCCTCTAGATGTGGTGCAAGCAGATACTTTGGACTTTTTAAAGAAATATTTGGATGCATATCTTGCTGGGATCCTTTGACCCTAGCTGATTTCCTGCCCCTGGGGTGGGGGGCTAGACTCAATAATCTTCCGAGGTCCCTTCTAGCCGTAATGTCTATGGAATCTATGAAATCTTGATTGTTTCCCTCTTTCATTGTGAAGATGTTTCAAATTAGCTCCTTCTATTTATTATCATCATCATCATTCTGACAATGTTAGAGTAGGATTATTTTATGCCAATAGCATTTTATGTGTTGAATATGCTGAATCCTACTTTCGTCCACAGACGGTTTCATTTACAGCAATGGGATTATACAGAGTAAGGAACTGCTCATAATCTGTAAGGGTTTTAAGAATGAAGCCCCAAATAGGACTATATTTTTAAAAAATCCTTATCAGTTTTCAGAAACAGTTATCATTCTTTCCATAGCTCTATAACTGTATATGCCACAGGTGTCCCCCATTGACAGCTGCTATATGACTGGTGCTATGCAACACAGGATGTCCAGTCTTATTATGTTTCAAGACATAGGAAATGCAGCTCAGGATTTGAATGCATAAGAAGGAAGGAGACTTTCAAAGTTCAAGGCAAGTGCCATTATTTTTAGAATGCTGGGGGAGGGGGGAAAAGAGGGAGTATCTAATGGCACTTTACTTAATTTAAAAACAAAAACCTTGCATGTCTCTTTAATCTTCCTTTCAAAACGGTAAAATAATATATAGTAATATAAAACAAAATAACAAATATATAATTAAATAATGTGCCTTCAGACCTGCGTGGTTTTTGATCGTCCCATCTCAACCAGCGGAAAGGAAAAATTATAAGCAGGGTCAGAGATGTGTAGCAAAAATGATTGTAGGTATGGAAAACACTTAGGAAAACAAATGAAAAGAGTAGGATCATGTTTTAAAAAGGAGACTTGTGACAGCTGAAAATTATGTCTCTGAGATAAAGGTGCTTGCTTAAGGCTCTATGAAGCTTAGGCCAAGTGTTTTTCTGTCATTTGTTTAGATATTAAGCTATATGTTGTTGCTAAGAGCCTAATTAAAGTTTAAGATGTAGTAAGGCCTTGTTTAAAGTAAGGCCTAGTAAATTTAGCAAAGCCTTGCAGTAGTAAGGCCCTGTGGCATAGTTAAAATTAACCTAATCAAAAGAATGCAAGGCTTGTACTGCTATTGGTCAGTCTAAGGACAGTTGAAGTAAAAAGAATCTGAGTGGTTG
>NW_017729032.1:233604436-233608284 GCF_001723915.1 Gavialis gangeticus
TCAGCACAGCTCAGACGTTATAAATTGGCTGGCACATATGGAAATCATTCAGAAGGAAGATACATCTCTGTGAAAGAGACTAACTAGCTGTTGACCTGGATCAGTAGGCCCGTGGATCTCAAGGAGCCCAAAGACTGAGTACCAGAGCGTAGCAGGATGCCCTTAGGGGTGCCGTGATCTCCCTAAGTCGCCCCCTACCGTGCCAAGTCTGGTTCCCGAACGCACCCTCTGTCTCGCCCACCACATCTTTGATCTAATATTGTATCAGTGGGAGGCTGCCTTCCAGACTTCCTTGGCACGGGGCCGGTCTTACTAAACCCGCACTTCCAGGACTACTCCCTATACTGGCCCTCACCGGTCTGTCTCCCAACTGTTCCAAGTAGACTGCCATCCCTTTGGGCCTTCTCTCAATGTATGCCCGCTCCTGGGGGCCTTCTTGCTATGTCTATGACCTCCTGGGGCCTTCTCCCAATGTACACCTGCTTCTGGGGCCTTTTCTCCATGTGTGTGCCCTGCTGGGGCCTCCTCCTAATGTATGCCCACTCTTGGGCCTGGACCACCACTCCCCACGCCCCTGGCCTGCACTCGGGCCTATGCCTGCACTCTCTGCGCTCCTTGCCCACTCTCAGGCCTCTACTCGCGCTTCCCGCGCTTCTCGCCCAACTTGGGCCTACGCCCACGCTTCCCGCACACCTTTGCCCACATTGGGGCTATACTCGCGTTTCCCACGCTCAGGGCTCAGGCAGCCTCAGCCTCACCTGGTCCCAGACCCCTGTTAGGGCTCTATGCCCGACTCGGGCTTCTCACAAGTGGGGCTCAGGCGGCCTTAGTCTTACCTGGCCCCAGACCCGGCTTGGGTCTTATGCCCCACTGGGGCTCTTCCCAATTGGGGTTCCCAATTGAGGCTCGTCCCGGTATCACCCACACTGGGCCGGGGTCGGGACACCCCACCAACTCAGTGCCCTCTGCAGCACCAGGAGCACCCCTCCCTTACTGGGGAGCTCCTGATGAGGCCTCCTCCACCCCTACAGCCTCGCCTGGTCCTCCGGTCTTAATCACAAACAAACCCAAGCCATAAGCCAACTGGCTATAACACAAAACACAAAGCCCCTCGGCTACAACTTAGGTTCCCCACCAACCTGGCTAACCTCTGTATCCCTGCCAGGGTTCTCTCCACTCGGCGTCCCCATGTTTAACACACAGCATGGCCCTGCCTGCTCTTGCAGAGCTGCTTCTCCTTATGCTGCTAGAAGGGAACTAACTCTGGCCTTGGCCTGCCCTGCTTATAAGGGCCAGGCCCTGCCCCCTTCTGGTCAGCTGACCCACTTGGTTGCTTAAGCAACTCACACCTGTGCTGCCCTTGAGTGGCAGCTAAGCCCGTGTTACCATTATCAGTAGCAGGCGTCTTAACATCCTGCTACACCTCCATCTAGTAGCAGGCACCCTAGTGCCCTGCTACACAGAGTCCTTCCCGGTACCTCTCGGACAGCACTGATCAGGGATGCCTGACTTCACTGAGCTGTGTGGAAAGAGAAACTTGCTGTACATCAGGCATCAGAGGGGACTTCTGATAAGTTGCCGACATGAATTATTATTGTCTGTCATTATCTGTCTTAGTATGCTATGCGTAGTTGTGTTTTTGTTAAGTCAATAAACCTTTCTTACCTTTCTACCCCTGACCATACTCTCAATCCTGAACCCTCCACAGGCAGCTGGGACAAAGACTAAGAAGAATAAGTAAATTAAGACATACAAAATGATGATTCTGCAGAGAACTTCTGTTCACATTCTTTCTCAATTAGAAAAAAAGGGGTCACTCATTAAAATAGTAAACAAAATAAAAATTGAGTAGAAAACCTTGCTATTATTATTTTTTGAACAATTACCTCATGGAACTCATTGCCACAAGCTATCATTGAGGCCAAGAATTTAGAAGGATTCAGAAAGGAATTAGGCATTGTTATGGATTACAAAAGTGTCCAGAATTATAACAATATTTTTTACAGTAATTTTAGACCTCATAGTTCAAAGTCTAAACAGTCTGCTAATAATTGAGAGCTAGAAAGGAACATTTAGGGAGGCCAAGTGCTTATTTCCTCAAGAAGTTCTTGCTCTTTTTCTATGCACCTGATGCCAGCCACTACTGTTGCACATGAATCATTGACTGGATCTAATATTGCAGTTTTTATGTACCTAATTATAACTGGTCCTTAACTGTGGCTAGCAGGTATATATTTGTGGATGAGTTAGGAAGGGTATTGCTGAATACTTTTTCCAAGACCTAGAAGGCCCTCACCAGAATCTATTCCTTCTGGTTCACTGATTTTTTTTGCCCCCTTCTTCCCTCCTTTGGTTTATTCTTGCCAATTTGATTCATGATAGTTTCATATGGGTCTGTTCATTCATATGTTATGTATTTTGCCATGAACTGCAAATTTGAACAATGGTGGATTACAGTATTCAAACCTATATATTACAACTGCTCTCAGTTAAACCACAGTGGGCACATCTACATGTGTGCTTTACTGTTGAGTTGACTAATTAGCTCTGCAGTAAAACACCACAGTCTACACATTCACCCTTATTAGGGTGCAATAAATTAATTAACCCTGCTGTAGGATAGTACTGCCTAAGACAAGTACTGTGCTATGGCAGAGTACTTAGGTGCACCAAAATGTATGTGTAGACTGTGACCGGAGCTGGCTGAGGCACAAGGGTGCTACACTGTGGGGGCTGCCTGGCTAACTAGCCCCTGACACTGCCACCCGAAGCCCAAGTCTGACCCCCGGTTGCCCTGCTCCAGGTCAGCTGCTCCCAAGTGCAGTATCTTCATGTGCACCTGGGACCACCCTGGCTTGAACTGCTGCAGTCCCAAGCAAAGGTAAGGACTCTGCACCCAGGAGCAACTGATTTGGCATGAACTGAGACAGAGTTTATTTAGGTGCATTAATTGCTCATGTAGATACACCCAGTTTCTGTGAATTTTCACCAGGGAAAATTGAACCCAGATTCTGGCCTTAAAGTATGGATGGCACTCAATGGCTGATTGTTGTAAGTTACATGAAATAGTGTTTTACTATGAATTTCAGCTCTGGTTGACACTTTCAAAACCGAAGCTGGAAAAAACACCACCAATTACTTCAGTTGTTTACATAGCACAAGAACAGTATACTTAACTTTACCAGCACTAAAGGACAACAAAGCTGAACTTGAGTAGAGTTAAAGTTTTGCTGATTATTGTTGACCTTTCTGGGATAAAGGAATGAAGGTCACTGCAGTCATGACTTTTTTTTCACATTCTGCTAGTTTTGTCATTACTCTAATAATGCAGGAGACTGGAAACTAGAGGTGGTTGTTGCCCCCCCACCCCAATCCCTCCCTTGCCTGAAAATCTATTTAGATTAGTCACCAGGTTTTCCAGGCTATGGTAATTGAAGGTCATTTGGTTTATTGCTGAAATTTTCAATTGGAACCTCAGGCTTTAAGTTCTGATTACAAGATGAGGTTCCAATTGAAAGTGAGGTTTTCTATCCCTTGTGAAAGGGTAGGTTGTTGTATGATTAGCTTCAGAATGTTAAATGAGTTGTCTGGATAATGATGGGTAATTTGGGGAAGGTTTAAATTACACTATGAAAACACCTGTCCTGAATAGCAAGTATTGGGCTCTGTTATGAAGGAACACTATTCTAGGTTTCTCCGGAATGCTAATTCTATTAGACTTTAACATCTCCTTTGTTGTAAGATGGCAAAAGCTAAGCAAGTAAAATTTAAAATTGTTGAGAAATAACACTGTATTTCAGTAGCGAGCATACCACATGCTGGCTATGGTCTGTGCTGTGGGAGACTGG
>NW_017729032.1:233613284-233628627 GCF_001723915.1 Gavialis gangeticus
ATTAGACTTTAACATCTCCTTTGTTGTAAGATGGCAAAAGCTAAGCAAGTAAAATTTAAAATTGTTGAGAAATAACACTGTATTTCAGTAGCGAGCTGTTGGCTAAAAAAGTCCCTTAAAGAGTCACTTACCACATTGGTCACTGTTATATAGCATTTTAGACAATAGTTCCATCACAGTATGGTTTGCTGGTAAATGTTGACTTCTTTCTAAGGGGTGTAATACTGTGGTACCTAGTGTACAAATGTCTTAGTACACAAAGCAATATCTTCAACTCGGAGTGCAATACAGCACATTCTGCCTTCACTATAAAGCATCAGCGACTCAGCATCTGCATGATCTCTTGGAGTTTTCTCCTGGGTATTTTCTCTCAGGTTATAAGACTGTTTGGGGTTTCCAAATCTTGCCACTGCTGCTGTTGTTTCTCTTATGTCTACCCTGCCCAAATGTAGATAAAGAAGTGAAGCCTGTGCTCCATATTCATGGATGAAGAACCCATTTACTAGCTATGCTCCCACAAACAAATACCTTATAGACCATGACTCGATCTCTGCATAATAAATAAGTAGAATCAAAGTGACTCTCTGAAATCTTCTCCCATAACCTTTGATCACTGAGTCTAGCTGCACAAGACAAAGCAATCTTTGGTCTGGTCAAAGTTGTACCAGCAATTAAAGCTTGGGACTATTTTACTGACTGGGATCAGTTTGTGTTGCAGCTACAAAGTATAATCCCCAGAAGTCTGATCAGGGCAACTGTGTGGGTAGAACTGCATAGGCAGAGGTAAGTAAAGGTACTGTATGGATGCCAGTTATCTGGTCCTTGATTTTTAACACTTATATTTTTATTTGAAAATGCATGCACTATTCTCTTGTAAAGCCTGGTGAAAAGGCTTGGGTGGGGCACAAAGCTAACGATAAGAGAACAAGGCAGGTCTGGGATACCAGGCTGAGGTCCAGTGTAAGGTCAGTAGCCAGGATGTCAAGCAAAAGGGCAGAAGCCAGAGACAGGAAGCAAGGAGATAAGCCAAGATTGGGAGCCAAAGTCAGGAAGCCAGGAATCAAGGACCAGAGCAACAGGAACTGGAAGTCAGGGCAGAAACCAGAGACTAAGTCAGAATGAGAGGCACTGAGCAGCTTGTTGAAATTTTCTTACAAGTCCTTTAGATGTGTGAGTGACTTCCTACTTCCTGTGTGGCATAAGTCAATGGGAAATGAAGGCTTGGATAGCCAGCAAGCCGCAGACATGAGTCATTCCACAGCAGCTGAGGAGTTCTCTTGAATGGTGAACCTTTGTTCCACATATGTGGGTGAGTTACCTCTAATCTTCCCTCAGGTTGCTTGTGACACAGGTAATGAGAGGGAAGATGGTGATTAAGTAGCCTTTCACCTTGTGTAGGTCATTTACCTACCACAGTGAGTGCAAACTATCTTACCAAGATCCCATACTCACTTTATGCAGACATAAATAAACGCGAACGAATATGAGAATCGGGGTCCCCATACTAATGGATTTCACCACTTTTGTGAAGCCATTTGATTTGGTAAATCAAATGGCTTCACAAAAGTGAATGTAACACACACACACACACACACACACACACAAACAATTGTGTATTGTTGTGTGTGTGTGTGTGTGTGTGTGTGGGCAAGATGGCCCCTGTTGTTCTGGCCATGTGCTCTGCACATGAAAAGGTAGGGCCTGTATCTGGTCAAAATATGTAAAACCCTCTGGCCTCGTTGGCCAGAGGAAGCAGAAGATACTCCAGGCAAATTGAGTGAGAGAGAGTGTGGCACTCCCTAACTGGACAAGGCTTGGATGATGTCACGCCAGGTATATAAGAACAATTCAACTGAGGTTATGGGCTTTTTCTCTTGGGGTTGCTGAGAGCTACACAGCTGAACTGGGAGACAGAAAACTTGCTCCCTATGAAAGGAAGTCTCCCCACCTCTTCACTGGAGAGGCAAGGAAAGGCTATGGGATGGGAAAGCCTCAGGTAGAGGGAAAGTCTGTCTCAGAGTTTGCAACTCTTATTTCCTCCCTCTTTCCCCTTTTTTTCTTAAGTGGGCTAGTGACATGGGGGTATTACTCCTTGGAGCAAACTGCCCAAAAATGGGTCCTGGCAGTTACTGGCCCCTCTGTTTTGTGATTGTAGTGTCTCAACACAGTGGTATAGCTGAGACTGGATGTCCCTGCTGCAGCCATAGGCTGGGACCTTTCTGCTGTTTAAAGCTATTGCATTTCAACCTAGCTGTGCAGCTGGACCACAGCCTTATATTTGACTGGCAGATTTGGGCCAGGGTGAAGCCTGGCATGGTTTTAGCCAGGGTGAGACCTGGCACTTCTTGTTTTTTATCCAGCCCTCAGTGCCATATAGGCCTGCTGCCCAGTCCAGGCCCAGTGAGATAAGCTGGACCTCCTTTTGTCCCTTTTTGTAGTTTGTCACAAAGACTGGTGTGATTGGGCACTAGATGTCCAAGCCAAGATAGGCCCAACCTTTCCTTCAACTTCTTTTGCAGCTTTCTTTGGACTAGGAATTTTGAGGTGCGGTATGAAAATTGCAGTTCGTCCCTCAAAGCCACCATGCAAAGTGGAGGTGGGTGCTCTACCACTTCTCTGGGAGCAATGGAGCCTCTTGCAATGCAGAAGGACCTACGCTGTCAAGCAGCTCACATGGTGCAGTGAACCCAAGGAGCAGCTAAGGACTCTCTGGTGTGGACCTCCCTCTCCAGCCCATTGCTGAAGGGCAGGTATAGGGGTGAAGGCCCCCAGAACTACCTGTTGGGGAGCCCAAAGTCCTAGACTGCTGGGGCACGGGTGAAGCCTCCCCCAAGAGGATACCACCTATAGACTTTGCTTTGAAGTAATAGTATTTTAAAATTCTATTTAATATTTTTGTTTTGTTTTATTTTCTGTAATAAATTTGGATGTTTGTGTTTATACTGTCTGTGAGGAGGGGGTTTTGTTTATGCATGACACCCTAGTCATTCATTTAGTGTTTCCCAGATTTCTGGATGGGGGCTCAAGCCAAGATAAACTATATTTAGTACCCCAAAATTGAAGCCAGCCCTTGTTGCTGCCAGCTGGTGCCCAACAGAAGAGTTACATAAACATGGTACGTATTATACGTAAGTGGCAAGTTCTTTCAGCAACTGTATTTGAGTTGCAGCACTGTATGTTTTTCACCAGGACATACATCTATTTTGTTCCTACTACAGTATGTACCTCTAACATTGTGATGATTGCCAATGTTTACAGATAAAAATCATGCTTCTGCCCATTTGTTCTTCTCTGTTGCAAAGGAAATGGAAAGCTGCCCTAACAGGGTCACTGAAGATTTCCTGAGAAATCTCTATCTGGTGTGAAAGCAGCATAGCTATCTGTACACAATAGCCTTCTGAGTCTCCTGAAAAGTGACATATGTAGAATGTACCAGGACTTGGGCAGAGCATATGGTCCTCCAGTGTAACTTGTAGCCATCCAGAGAATTTAGTAATTGATGGCAATGACTACCTTGGAAGTCAGAAGACTGCAAAGGTGGTATAACTACCCACCATTGATTTCACTTTCAAAACCAGTGCAGACCTCAGATAGACCCAAAGGTCACGATACCAAATTTCCATAGTGAGCTGTGTGTTTGAGGTGAGTTTTTCCTCCCCTAGCTAGCAGTGTCTCCACCATTCTCTACAGCTGAGGGCTCTGGAGAGGAAATTGTTTTAGCTCCCATTAAATGAGCACATTTAGCTTTATGTACTGTTCAGCAGAAGTCCTGCTGCTTTTCTCAGGCTGGCAACCAACCACCAGTATATTAGTGAATGCATTACATGTTGATGCAGGCAGGAAATGAACGTGCTAAGTTGGATTCAAGGCTCTTCATAGTACAGCCTATCACTGCAGCCTTAGAAAGACACTGTGTCAAAAACTGCACTTCAACATATTTTGCTTTTCAGATGCTTGTGCCACTAGGTATAAATAGTCTCTCAGTTACATACTGGTATGATGCTGATAATGCTTAAATTCCACAGAAGTATCATATGTAGAAGCCTCTTCTAACATCTGTTTGGCCAGTATTTCTGAATCTAATGGTTTTTGGGTTTTTTTGCAGGCTGGAAGAATAATAGCAAAGAATTGTGTATCCCTAGGCCTGAATTTTGTTACAAACTCAAAAAAACCCAAATCCCTTTATGCTTGACTGGCCTCTTGTGTAATAAAATCAAAATAAACCTTCACAAATAATCCTTTTCAAGTACTATTTTACCTTTTTCTTAGGCTTGCAAATCCCTCTTGTGCTTTCTGATGTGTCAGGTATCATAATACAAAACAAATAACCAAGGGAAACAAACAAATGTAACTGGGTGCCTTGTGATGGATTAAAAGTGTCTTCAAACCTTCCGTTCCTCCTTCCTTTTCCTTCTTCCTAGTCTTTTTCTATTCCTTTAAAAACTACTGCTGCAGAGTATGCGTGTGTATGGCAGGTGAGCAGAGGGGAGTGGGGAGCAGGAGATAAACATGCCAGCATTACTTTACTATGTGGCCATAATATAACTTGTATTGCTACATCTGTAGGCCCCCATCATGAGCTGGGGCCCCATTGTGCCCAGTACAGTCCAACAGAACAAAAATAGTTCCTATCCCAAAGAGCTTCCATTTTATGCTTCACTCTGCATTATCTCATCATTTTTAATAAACACCTCTGTAGTTCAGTGTACCTCTGCCATGTACTCAAAACATATGGGTGACACAGTGATCTTATGTTCACTGTTTAATCCATGATGATCTTGTTCTTTGGAAATTTTGTCTGGCTCCCTTTTTTATCACTGAAAAATGAATTTTAAAAAAATCTTCAGTGTGCTGAAAGGCTAGAAGTCCACGCTTAGCACAAGCAGTTGTGTGAATTCAGCTCCTGCGAAGGGATGCTTGCAAAAGGATGAAGTGATACTTGACTTCAGCAAGACTTTTGATATGGTCTCCCACCATGTTCTCTCAGGCAAGCTAAGGAAGAATGGGTTGAATGAGCAGACTGTAAGGTGGATAGAAAGCTGGCTGGAGCATTAGGCTCAGAAGGTAATAGTCAATGGCTCAATGTCTAGTTGGCAGCCAGTATCAAGTGGAGTGCCCCAGGGCTCAGTCCTGGGGCCACTTTTGTTCAATACCTTCATCAACAACCTGAAAGATGGGAGAGAGTGCAGCCTCAGCAAATTTGCAGATGACACCAAACTGGGTGTGGTGGGGGGAGTAGTAGACATACTTGAGGGCAGGGCTAGGATTCAGAGTAACCTAGACAAATTGGAGGATTGGCCCAAAAGGAATCTCAAGAGGTTCAGCAAGGACAAGTGCAAAGTCTTGGACTTAGGATGTAACAATCCCATGCACTAGTACAGGATGGGGGCTGACTGGGTAAGCAACAACTCTGCAGGAAAGGACCTGGGGGTTACAGTGGACAATAAGCTGAATATGAGCCAACAGTGTATCCTTGTTGCTAAGAACGCTAATGGCACAGTGGGCTGCATTTGTAGAAGCATTGCCAGCAGATCAAGGGAAGCAATTATTCCCCACTATTCAGCACTGGTGCAGCCACATCTGGAGTATTGTGTCCAGTATTGGGTCCCCCACTACAAAAAGGATGTGGACAAATTGGAGAGAGTCCAGCAGAGGAAAGTCGAAATTTTTATGGGGTAGGGCACATGACTTCTGTGGAGAGGCTGAGGGAGCTGAACTTATTTAGTCTGAAGAAGATAAGACTGAGGGGGGGATTTAATAGCAGCCTTCACCTACCTGAAGGGTGGTTCGAAAGAGGATGGAGCTAGACTGTTTTAAGTGGTGGCACATGACAGAACAAAGAGCAATGGTCCCAAGTTGAAGCAAGGGAAGTTTAAGTTAGATATTATGAAAAAAATCCTCTTTCACTAGGAGGGTAGTAAAGCACTGGAACAGGTTACCCAGAGAGGTGATAGAAACTCCATTCCTGGAGGTTTTTAAGACCCGGGTAGACAAAGCCTTGGCTGGGATTATATAGTTGGGAACAGTTAGGGGGTTGGACTAGATGGCCTCCTGAGGACCCTTCCAACCTTAATTTTCTGTGATTCTATGATTCAGTGATAGATCTTGAAATCAGATTCTTAAAAGTGACCTGAAGTTAGGCACTCAGTGGCACATGAACAAGTCATCATGCTCAAAGGAGGACTTAATGGCATGTCAGCTGCTCTGCAGTGACTACTTGCACACTTGCTGTTACTCTGTAGTAAATAAAAATTAAACCAATCCTCAAAACAGTTAAGCTACCAAACATTTGAGTTATTATGGGAGCAAGAGTACAAAAGTGGATGGTTACCCCAAAGCAGCTGGGCATGTGCAAACCTCTTTTGCTCTGCTGTATCTTGTTTGCATGTCCATGAAACTCTCATCAAAAACTAATTGGAATTAGGCTCCCGGATGCCTAAGTCTGTTTTGTAAACAGGATTTAAGCTCACTTTTATCATTCAGCCTTAAAGGGCATTATCACACAATGCCCGAGTCTTGTAAGTAATAATGATAGATTGGCAATTGTTGAATTCCTGGCTAATGCAGCAGTTTGCCAGGAGGAGGATCAGAACTGAGGAGAACAAAAACAACAGAGGACAGACTTGGCTTAAAAAAGAAAAAAGAAATAAAGTGAACTGTGTTTCAATTGTGTTTGCAGCCAAACCTAAATTTATAAATTAAAACCTGTTCTACAGCATCTAATCCTAGTATTTCAGCTTCACTTTGCATTGAAGCAATCAAACAAAATTTCAGAATGACATAAGAACCAATGACCTACCATTTAGCATCAGTTTTAATTTTTTCCATAAAGCTAGCCTGTTTGTGTTAGACATGGCCAAAGGGGTTTTCTCATTAAATTTTATTTGAATGAGCATTTTTTATTTTGATCAAAAATAAAATTTTATTTTCTAAGTTACCAAAAAAAATGATGAAAGTTGCTTCCTAAAACAAAGCCTAGCTCCTTCCTTTTAAAGCAGGGATCATAATTAAAGGCTGTTATTTTCTTTTCCTATAAAGGTATTTTGGCAATTAGTCATTCTGAAAAGAATGTTTTCTTCTAAAAAATGAATAATTCTGTTTTTAATGGAGTAATAGCAATAAAGTAGACTAAGTCAGGCTGGAAAGGACAAAGACAAATGCTCTCTAGCTTGTAATTTTTTGCTCCTGACCTAGAGGGTTAGTATAACAAGTCATGATAATATTCATATCTACCTCTTTAAAGCAAAATGTGTTGATAGTGGCAGAAGGCTATTTAAAAAAAAAAAAAACAGATTTAATAAGCAGTGAATGACCTGCTAGCTTCTCCAAAGTGAGACCAAGTAAACCTCTAACTTCCAAAACTGTAGAGTTTCAATGTTTTTTCCAGAGCTTGTCCTCAGTATCAAACCGATGTTGTGATTATATCCTAATGCTGTACATTTCCCCTGTGCCTGCCTGCAGGTCCATTCAGGTTGACTTCCAGAGTTTCTACAGAGCACAACTGCTGTTGAATGGTATATTTATCAGAAATTTATCTTGGCTCCTATACTGAACATTTACTAAAGCAAAACCAACTCCATCACTTTTGTTAAAAGGGCTGTTGCCAGTGAGTTGTAATGTGGTTGTCTATATTAGTGACCAGCTTTTGCCTGTTGTACTTCATAGTTTCATAGTTAGTAAGGTCGGAAGGGACCTGAGCATATCATCAAGTCCGACCCCCTGCCATGGCAGGAAAGAGTGCTGGGGTCAAACGACCCTGGCTAGGTGTCTATCTAGCCTCCTTCTGAAGACCCCCAAGGTAGGACCGAGCACCACTTCCCTTGGAAGTTGGTTCCAGACCCTAGCCACCCTGACTGTGAAGTAGTGCTAGCCTGAACCTACTCTCCGTCAACGTATGTCCATTATTTCTTGTTACTTCTGGTAGTGTCCGGGGGAACAGGGACTTTCTCGTTCCCTGCAGGTCCCCCCCGGTAAGTTTATAAACAGCCACCAGGTCTTCTCAGCCTTCTCTTGTGGAGGCTGAACAGGTTCAGGTCCCATAGTGTCTCCTCGTAGGGCCTGCCTTGCTGCCCCCTGACCATGTGAGTGGCCCTCCTCTGGACCCTCTCAATGCTGTCCACATCCCTCCTGAACTGCGGTGCCCAGAACTGGACGTACTACTCCAACTGCAGCCTGACCAGTGTCACATAGAGGAAGAGGATCACCTCCTTGGACCTGCTCATGATGTATCTATGGTTATGACAAGGTGCGGTTAGCCTTACTGACCACATCCTCACATTGGTGGCCCATGTTCATCTTGGAATCAATAATGACTCCAAGATCCTTTTCTGCCTCTGTGCTGATGAGAAGGGAGTTCCCCAGCCTATAGGTATACTGCTGGTTCTTTCTTTCTAGGTGCAGTACCTTGCACTTGTCAGTATTGAATCCCATCCTGTTCTCATCTGCCCACCCCTGTAACTTGTCCAGATCTAGTTGTAGCCTGTCCCTCCCTTCTAGCATGCCCACCTTTCCCCACATCTTAGTGTCATCCATGAATTTGAACAAGGTGCTTTTCACCCCCTTGTCCAAGTCGCTGATAAAGATGTTGAACAGTACGAGCCTGAGGACCAAGCCCTGGGGGACTCCACTGCTCACATCCCACCAGGTCAAAAATGACCTGTCCACCACCACTCTCTGGGTAGGCATCCACACCACAGTCACCTAATTTTTTAATAAGAACAGGGTGAGAGATAGTGTTGAAGGCTTTCCTAAAGTCCAGAAAGACTACATCCACCGTGACACCTGCGTCCAAGGATTTTGTGACCTAGTCAAAAAAGGCAACCGGGTTGGTCTGAAAGGACCTGCCCCTAATGAACCCATGTTGGTTGCCCCTAATCATAATCTCCCCCGCTCATCCCTCGCAGTTGTGCTCCTGGATTATTTTCTCAAAGAGCTTCCCCAGGACCGAGGTAAGACTAACAGGCCTGTGCCCGTCTGGCCTTAAACATCCGGTCACATGCTGCTCTGGCCCGGATGTTTGGTGGTATTCACCTGTCCGTCCCAGGTGTTCCATCGAGTAGGGGTTTACCTCCGGTGTAGTCTTCCCCAATCTCGTCTGCCACAACTTTAAATCTTGCTTCAGTGGAGGGTCTGACCACTGGGAGTCTCTCGACGGTGGAAAAGGTCTGTCTGGTGGTCTTCTGCGAGGCTCCACCTCCCCTCTACCTCGCCCTGACACCCAGCCTTGACGAGTCACAGATATCCTTCTGGCCAGATCCCTGACTGTTGAGTCCCTGAGTACATTCGCCAAGATAGTCTTCTCAGCCTACCTGCAAACAGCTCATAATATCCTACCCAAGCCCCAAACCATTCTAATTTACCTGAGGCCGCCAACCACTTCGAGGCTCCGACACCAACCAGGATCCACAAGCCCTCTCTCCTCAACCCCTCCAACCATGGGAAACATAAAATACAAACAAAAAATTGCTGGTACTCTCTGAGGGGTCCAGGTGCCCCTTTTCCTCTGCTTCCCCCCCAACCTAGTCACCAATACCCATCCCAGATATTAGGGGTCTATGTTTGGCCCTATATATGGCCGCGGTGGCCTGTGGGCTACTCCACACTTCTTCTCACTCATCGCCCAACCTTAGGTTTCATTGGATCCACTGTGGTCCTCCGGCAGATGACTGCCCCCACATCATCCACTGGGTTGTCTTTATATTTTTGAGGGTCGTGTTTTGCAGCCCCTCATGCTGCTCTTGCCTCCCATCTCCCACCTGGTACGCCTCTTTGGCTCTCCCAGTGCCCTCAACGGCCCCACCTGTTCTGGTGTCTTGAAATGTGTTGGCCTCTCCAGCTCCCTTGCTGTGGCCCCTGATGTTGGGATCCTCCTGCTCGCCTCTGCTCTCTTGTCCGGGTTCCTGGTCTAGGGGCACCGTCTCTGGCTCCTGGCTTCTCGCACTGTGGCCGGCAGCATCCTCCCCGCAGCGTGCTCTGCTGCATCCTCCCCCGCTGGGAGAAGCAGCTTCCAGCTCTTCTTGCCCCTGCAGGGGCTTTGAGAAGACCTCCCCTGCCGGTGAGCCCGCTGGCGTCCATCTGCCCCCTTCTGCTTTTCCAGCTGCCCGTTTTATATCTGCCAGCCAGCAGTTGCAGCTGACATCACCAGCTGGCTGTAGCTGTATAAAGGCATGGCTGATGAGCTGTGCGGGTCCCTCCTCAGGCTCTGGCTTCACCGCGGGTCCCACTGTAAGTAAATATTTCCCTTTTTCTTTTCTTTTCTTTTCCTTTCACTTCCCTCTGGGGGTTCCTACCCCCAGGGTTCCCCCCTGGCATTTTGGTGTCCTTCCTTCTATTCCTCTCTGTGACAAGGCCTATAGTTACCTTAGTCCTCCTTCCTCCCTTTTTTGAAAATGGGGACCACATTGGTCCTTTCCCAGTCCTCTGGCACCTTCAAAAAGCCCCACTGATTTCCATCTGGCCTTATATTTTCAAAAGGCCTGAAAAACTAGTCTCAATTTCTATAAATACAGTTTAAAACATTGTCTCCTACTGAGGACTATAGCAGGACAGCACTAAACCTAATAGAAGTGTTCCTATCTCTTACATCTATACTAAAATTGCAGACACAAACTTCCTACTGTATTCAGTGTGTGAGTGTGTGTGTGTGTGTGTGTGTGTATGTGTGTGTGAATTGCCTGGGCCATAGCTTTAGCTGTTATAAATTGGAATTAGACCCCTGAGTTTATATGTACAGGTTTACGTCCCATGCATATTTTATCATTTGGCAAAAGAGAGAGTCATATAAGAAAAAATATGAATATAAAGGAATATATGTGGAAAATATAGGCATAATGTTTTGAAAATATGAATGGTTTAGAAATATATAAAATATTATAAGAACTATTTTTTATTTTTTCTTATGCAGACTGTTTGAATCTTTGACTCACTAAGCACCCCATGGAAATTATATTAGCTCCTTTCATTTAGCAGTAATTCTACCTGATCATTAGTTATGGCTAAGGATTTCAAGGATATTAGCTTGTGCCTGACTTATTACTTAGCTTATCTGCCCCTACTAGCATCTACAGTTATAATCCTGTGTTTGTGACATCATAACATTTAAAGTATGATGTTGTGAATTGAGGTACATGACTTCAGCTGAAGGGCAGGAGCAGATGGTCTGCAGTTTCTAAGAACTATGGTCTTATTTTGATGGTCAAGGCTCTCATAATAGTAATAATGAAAGGAAGAAGATAAATCATTTTACATTCTATTATTTCTTCAAGTCTCCAAAAATGCAATTGAGTTTTTAGGGATTTGTGCAAAATTTCATATTTTATAAGCACCCATGGAATGAAAAGCAAAGTGCATGACCTTTCTTGATGTAGTTTCCAACTTACTGAAACTTCATGAATTTGACAGTTTGACTTCCAACTTAGCTCGTTTACCACTTAGGGAACTGGAAAGAACAGATAGGGACATGACAATGAGTGGGGAGGGAAACAGTCTGCAGCAGCTTGTACAACATGTTCAGTGCTGGACAAACTGCTCCCCTTGATGCATACTCATGGGACAGTTCTTGAGGAAGTAATGATTGGGATGCCCCTTTGTTTTCCCTTTCTCTATGTAAATATTAGGCAAAAATTCCAAGTTTTAAATCATAGTTTCCATTTCCCAATGTGAGCCCTTTAGACAGTACATTTTCAAGTGTAGGACACAATGGGTAAAATGCTTTGCTTCACTAGGACCTAATGTTCTAGCAGGAAAGCCACCTCAGAGAAATTCTCTCCTGTCTAATGGTCTTTGGGGTAGTATGGAACAGCTACAATCATTCTAATGCCTACAAACAGATCTCTTGTAGCTGATGTGGTGGGGTGTGGCCAGAACACAGAAGGTATGAATAATGTCTCGCTACAGCCACAAAAGCAGCCGGTCAGGCTTAAAGCAGACCTCTTTTTGGGGGTTGGAGTGGGGAGGGGAGGGGGGCAACCATCAGTCCTTCCAGATCATGGTGTCTGAGTGAGAGGTCACCCAGACCTTAGATAGATATGCCTAGGCAGGAGTTCAGAAGAGTGGAGGCTGCCCAGACCTTCCATCCCTCATTTAGGCCACTGAGACAGAATCCAAAGGCCAGAGTGAGTCGGGATGTTTGGTACCTCCATGGCTGTAGTTGTATAATCAACCAGGAATCAAACCTGGATCTCCTGTGTGGCAGACAAGGGACACGTCTACACATGTGCTTTAATGCTCATTGGCCTATTTTAATGCACATTAAACCATCACTAAAAGAAAAACATGCCATTTAGTTAATGCACATTTTAAAAGACTAATGCACATTAAGCATCACTTAAGACTGGCTCATGTGTATTTTCCTAGTACCTCACAATGGAGGTACTAGATTTAATTAACTAAAGTATGTTAATGCATGTGTAGATGCACCCAAGGATTCTACCACTAAACCACAGGAGATTCCATAAAGCAGAACATAAGCTGTTCTGAATGACCTGCCCCATGTAATCTGCACAACGTGGAGCCGGGTGCAGGAAGAAGGATAAGGTAGGAAAGGCGATTTAAGGACTTCTGCAACCCATCTATTACCAAAGTTATCCATAGTGCTCACTGATCATATCTCACCACTGACTCACGGACTCCTCTCATCTAAAGTACCATACACATGCATATGATGCTGCATAGATATAAAGCTGCAGAAGCCTGGATGCTATTTTGGTGTTGATAATTTCTCTAATTCTTAAATATTTTGTATATTTTTAAGCATTTTATGTACTCACAGCATTTTGTCTCCTTACAGCACAGAATGCTTGTTCCTGTATTTACTGAAAATTAAAGAAGAATACTTGGCACTTTCTATCTTCAAAGTGCTTTACCAACATTAACTAATTAATAATGTATCCTTTATTTTCAGGCATGTTCATAGTCTTGGATGTTGGGAGGGATCCTACCAAATCACTGTCTGACTGCATCTCTTCTGTTCTTTCTCTAAAGCCATTACACAGGTCAGGAATCTGATTATTAAGCTCCCTTAGAGACAGTAAGTCTGATCCAAACTTCTGATAAGTGTATGAATACATAAACGCCTTTATAACTCAAACCAAGATCTCTAAACAAAGTTCATTATGACAGACAGATGCCTCTGAATGCATGAGTTATGAGCCACTATGATCTTAAAATAAGCTGCACATCTTTTATGTAACTGCCACTTCCACTATTGCAATATCCATATCCCAAGTAGCCAGGGACTTACCCATGGATTTAGAGAGGTTTTACCATTCTGCCATATACTAATCAAGGCCTGGAATTCAAATGTGCAATGTGGACTCCCACTGATGTCAACACAGACCTAGGCATCTGCCCATGCAGAGCAGTGTATAGGATCAGGGTCTATGCTTTTACTCTTGTCAGCCAAGAAGCTGTCATTTTCTGGAAGCTCTTTATCAGCAGCCCAAATAGGCAGCCTAGCCTGAGCTAATTGCTAATTGCCTAACCCAGCTAATGACTCCAGCTGGCCATTGTCTGAACCTCCTGACTGGCTTCTGGGAGAGCATTTTCCCCATTTAGCTCCAGCTGTACCAATGAACTGTAAGATAGGCAGCAGTTCCTGACAAGGGTCCATCCTAGCAAGTCTCTATGATTTAGTAGTCTTAGTTTTCTGACTTGGCTTGCTCTATTCCTATACTCTGGTTTTTAGATTTTTCCCTTGGATCCAGTCATTTGGTCTCTGACTCCCCAACTTTGACTCAGCTTATGATTTTCACCTGGCCCCTGGATTTACCCTGGACAGGTTAACTAGGTTTCCTGACCCTGGATTGGGCCTGTGGTTTGGAATCTGCCCCTGTCTTAGGCCCTCCTCTGGTGGCCTAACCAATACATGAGAATGTCTGCAACCTGGTCTCTCTCATTTGTTCTACAGAATGCTTTGAAACTAAAGAACCAGGAAACATTTCTTGGCATTATTGTTCAGCCATATTCACATAATTTAAAAGCCATGTCACAGAATTGGTTCCAACATAGAAACATAGAAAGTTGGAGTTGAAAGGGACCTTAGAAGGTCATCCAGTCCAACCCCCTGCTCAATGCAGGGCCATCCCCAACTACATCATCCCAGCCAACAGTTTGTCTAGTAGATTTTGAAAACCTCCAGGGATGGAGCTTCCACTGCCTCTGTGGCTAACTTGTTCCAGTGTTTTACTACCCTCCTAGTAAGAATTTTTTTCCTAATATCAACCTAAACTTCACTTCCTGTAATTTGAAACTGCAGCTGCTTGCTTTGTCATCTGCCACTACTGAGAACAGTCTAGCTCCGTCCTCTTTGGAACCCCTCTTCAGATAGTTGAAGGCTGCTATTCAGTCCCCTCTCAGTGTCCTCTTCTCTAGACTAAATAAGCCCAGATCCCTAATCTTTCCTCATGTCATGTCCCCCAGCCCCCTCACCATTTTGTTGCCTTCTGCTGGACCCTCTCCAATTTGTCCACATCCTTTCTGTAGCAGGGGGCACAAAACTGAACACAGTACTCCAGATGTGGCCTCACCAGTGCTGAATAAAGGGGAAAAATCACTTCCCTTGACCTACTGGCAACACACCTACCAATGTATCCCAGTATGGCATTAACCTTCTTGGCAACATGGGCCCACTGCTGGCTCATATTCAGCGTATTGTCCACTGTAACACATAGCCCCTTTTCTGCAGAGCTGCTGCCCAGCCAGTCAGACCCCAGCCTGTACAGGTGCATGGGATTATTCTGTCCTAAGTGCAAGACTTTGCACTTGTCCTTGTTGAACCTCAGGAGATTTCTTTTGGCCCAATATTCCACTTTGTCTAGGTCACTCTGAATCCTAGCCCTACCCCACAGTGTATCTACTACTCCCCAGAGCTTGGTGTCATCTTCAGACTTGCTGAGGGTGCAGTCTATGCCATCTTCCAAGCCGTTGATGAAGATATTGAACAAAACTGGACCCACAACCGACCCCTGGGGCACTCCACTTGATACTGACTGCCAACTAGACCTCAAGCCATTGATTACTATTCTCTGAGCCTGATGCTCCAGACAGTTTTCTATCCATCTTACAGTCCATTCATCCAGCCCATACTTCCTTAGTTTGCCTGTGAAAATGTTGTGGCAGACTGTATGAAAAGCCTTGCTAAAATCAAGGTCCACTGGTCTCCCTACATCCACAGAGCCAGTCACCTCATCATGGAAGACAATCAGGTTGGTCAGACATAACTTGTCCTTGGTGAAATCCATGCTGACTGTTCCTAATCACCCATTTCTCCTCCAAGTGCTTATAAATGGAGTCCTAGAGGATATGATCCATGATTTTTCTAGGGACTGAGGTGAGGCTGACTGGT
>NW_017729032.1:233628793-233631800 GCF_001723915.1 Gavialis gangeticus
CTCTGGTGGGACTGTGCACCTCCTGAATCAAGTGGATGTCCAGATTGTATAAGTAGTCCCTAACCTGTTCTTTCACCAGTGAGGACTGCTCACCTCCTCCCCAAACTGTGCTGCCCAGTGCAGTAGTCCAGGAACTGATCTTGCCTGTGAAGACTGAGGCAAAAAGGGTGCTGAGCACTTCAGCCTTTTCTACATTCTCTGTCACAAGTTTCCCTCACCCATTCAGTAAGGGGGCCACACTTTCCCCCATCCTCCTCTTGCTACCAACACACTTGTAGAAACCCTTCTTGTTCCCCTTCACATCCCTGGATAGCTGCAAGTCCAAATGTGCTTTGGCCTTCTTGACTTCATCCTTGCATGCATGAGCAATGCTCTTATATTCTTCCTTACTTATTTGTCCAAGTTTCCATTTCTTATAAGCTTCCTTTTAGTGATTTTGTTTCCTGAAGAGTCCCCACATAAATCAAACAGGTCTTCTGCCATACTTGCAAGTCTTCCTGCACAGCAGGATGGTTTGTTCCTGCAGTCTCAGTAAGGCTTCCTTAAAGTACAGCCAGCTCTCCTGGGTTTCCTCTCCCCTTCAGTCTGGCTTCCCAAGGGATCCTGCTCATGCATTCCCCGAGTAAGTTGAAGTCTGGTTTTCTGAAGTCCAGGGTCCTTATTCTACTGCTCTCCATCCTTCCTTTTCTCAGGATCCCTAACTCAATCCTTTTGTAGTCACTGCTTCCCATGTTGCCATCCACTACTACATTTCCCACCAATTCTTCCCAGTGTGTGAGTTGCAGGTCAAGAAGAGCATGGTCTGTAGTTGGCCACTTCAGCACTTGTACCAGGAAGTTGTCCCCAGCACTCTCAAAAACTTCCTGAATTGTCTGAGCACTGCTGTATTGCCCTCCCAGTAGATATCAGGGTGATTGAAGTCCCCCATGAGAACTAGGGCCTATGATCAGGAAAATTCCACTAGCTGTTTGAAGAAAGCCTCCACCACTTCTTCCTGATCTAGTGTTCTATAGCAGATCCTCATCATGACATCACCCTTGCTTTTCTGTCCAGTCCTAATCTAGAGGCTCTCACAAACTTATCTCCAGTTTCATACTGAAGTTTTGAAGAATCTAGCAGCTCTTTTACATACAGAGCAACTCCTCCTCCTCTTCTCCCCTGCCTGTCCTTCCTGAACAGTTCATACCCATCCACAACACTGCTCCAGTCATGACAGCTATCCCTCCAAGTCTGTTATTCCAAACAGATCATCATTCCGTGACTATGCAAGGACTTCCAATTCTTTCTACTTATTTCCTAGGCTCTGTGCATTTGCGTATAGGCACCTAAGGTAACTAGTTGATTGCCCTGATTTCTCAGAAAGTATGAAAGCACCTCCCCTGTTGCCCCCTCCTGCTTTTTCTTCCTCCAGGTCTCATGTTTCCCCACTTACCTCAAGGCTTTGGTCTCCATCCCCCAGTGAACCTAGTTTAAAGCCCCCTTCACTATGTTAGTGAGCCTGTGTACAAAGACACTCTTCCTTCTCTTTACCAGGTGGGTCCCATCTCTTCCCTGTAATACTTCTTCTTGTAACTTCCTCCCATATTTGAAGAAGCCAAAGCTGTGCTGGTGACACCATCTGAGCAGCCAGGTGTTGATCTGCAGGATGCATCTGCTCCTGCCTAGGCCCTTTCCGTTGACTGGAAGGATTAATGAGAACACAACCTGAGCCCCAGACCTTCTCATCCTTGCACCCAGAGCCCTATAGTCATTTTTTATATACTCAGAGTCTACTCTGGCAGAATCATTGGTGCCCACATGGTTGAGCAGCATAGGGTAGTAGTTAGAGGGCCAGATGAGCCTCAGTAGTCCCTTTGAGACATCTTGGATAAGGGTTCTTGGTAAGGCCTGACCTGTCTTCCTCCACCAGTGAACTGTACTCCTCCCCCTCTGCTGCTAGGGCTGTAAATCTGTTCTTCAGATGAACCACTGTAGGTGCAAGTGAAGATCTCTGCTTGCTGCCAGAACTCACAAGCCTCCAGCTTTCATCTTCTTGGCTGTCCATGTCCTCTCCGTTCTCTAGCGCTGCATCTGACATTTCTTCCTCCACAGTCCTGGAGGTCTCCTCCAGCATTGAACTGATAAACTCCTCATGCTAGAGGATGCTTTGGAGCCTCACCACCTCCCCCTGTAGTTCTCTTGCCTGTTCCCTGAGAGACACCACCTGGAGGTACCACTCACACTGCAGGAACTCCTGACTGGCCGTCATTGGAGGGAACCTGCAAGCCACACAACACTAAACCTGGACCTGGCTGGAAGCATTGATGGTGAGCGGTCCTGCCTAGACAGAAACCTCACAGGTGCAAGCAGAGGCAGTTGCAGTGGGTCTGGCATTGTGATGTTCTCCAGACATTTCTCTGGGTCTCTTAATCTGTCTTCCCTCTTTTACTGCTCTTCTTCCAAGCAAACCTTCCCCAGCAAACTTGCCTGGAAGCTGGCCTGTTTATTGCTTGTTGGCTCCAAAAGTTCCTTTTTTTCCTGCTTCCTCATGCCAAACTGAAAGCTTGCCCTTAAAAGGGTGGGGGGCACAAAGTGGCCTAGTAACTCTCCTATAAACTGCCTGCAAACTGCTTACCCGGTTTGTAACCCCTGTTCCCTGGTCACCTGGGAAGTTTCCTTTTATACCCTGCTGGGCCTGGACTAGATCTGCCCACTTGTTAGGGCTTCTGTCAGGCCCAGGCAGGAATTACTCAGCAGTCAGCAATCACTCCCAGCTTCTCAGATCACACACTCCAAACACACACAGCCATGAAAGAAACACTCAGCAGACCAAAGGCACTGGCAGCTGGATCACTTACCTTCCCTGGGCAGGATCTGGTGGCTGGTGCCTGGCTTCTCTCCCCCTTCCTCCTCTTGCCCCCAGCAACTGCCTGCAAACTGCTTACCCTGTTTGCAGCCCCTGTTCACTGGTTCCATAGCCACTGCCATAAACATGCTTATTTTCACTATACAATTCACACTTTGAGTT
>NW_017729032.1:233636800-233639613 GCF_001723915.1 Gavialis gangeticus
GGGCAGGATCTGGTGGCTGGTGCCTGGCTTCTCTCCCCCTTCCTCCTCTTGCCCCCAGCAACTGCCTGCAAACTGCTTACCCTGTTTGCAGCCCCTGTTCACTGGTTCCATAGCCACTGCCATAAACATGCTTATTTTCACTATACAATTCACACTTTGAGTTTTCCCAAGACACCGTTAAAGGATTCTGTGTACAAGGTCTGCCATAACTCACAGCTTGTCCAGGACACTTGCTCACTGAATTGACAATGAAAACTGTCTTGTTCCCATTTTGCATTCTTGGCTTTTTGTCCTTATTTGTAACACATTCAGTTATGATTTAGTTTCTCCAGATTGTATTCTCACATTGAAAACTTTTATCTTGAACCCCTGAAACAAAAGGCCACTAGGACAACTTTAGGAAAGTGTCCTACTCTTAAACTTCTTAAAGAGAGATTAAAATCAGTTGCAGCTTGCAGATACCCATTTGTTTTATTCTGTTTTTAAATGGAAATTGTCTGTTGTGCAATACCTCAAGAAAACCAGTTCTTTCCCATGAACTATCAAGATCATCAAACAGAACTTACTTTTTAAGTGCTGCATCCAAATGAAATGGCCTTTAGATTTGCTCCCTAGAACAAGTGGTTTCCTGCTAAGAAGTATCATCCACTTAAAGTACGGTACAAAAGGTACCAATTGTACATATTAATAGGTAAAATTACCCAGGAAGAGAACAGCAGGTCCTGTCTCCATACTCGTGGGAAACTTATCTGAATTGAACATATCTGTACTTTTGCTGGATATAATTTTGCTGAGACTTCCACAGTTCTTATAACATCTTTAAGTTTCTCCTCTGTGTTTATATGTGCAAATATAAGAACAAATACTATGTTTGGTAAAATGCACAGAAACTAGACATATGCACCATAACCCCTGTCTTACTCAGATCATGCTCTTGCTAATGAATTTAAATTCACCAAACCACTATTTTATGAACTGATTACACATCCAAGGGTCACTTCATTCATAATTTTATAAAACATTAAATTACTGTATTAACTTTTCCAGTCTCTGGCAACTGTAGAGAAAAATCCCCGTAACTGTAACTTCATTGATCTTAATTGTTCTTGTCTGTCTTTGGGTCAGATGAAGTTGTAATTAAGCCTATTACTACAATTGTGTCAATTAAAAGAAATGTAATTTAAGAGAATGGTACTGAGTATCATTGACCGTTGGACACTGCTGCAGAACCAGAACCTTCTCTGTGCTCTGCAAAAATTAACCACCTGTCTAAGAACTTGGGGCTACTAGAAACTCCCAGGCTAGTTGTTATAAATAGCTAACTTGTAAATAGTTCAACAGCCTCCAGGGACTGCTGACCTTGAATTCCCTTCCTATGAGCATATCTAAAATTGTACAAGCAATCTGTGTTAAGCAATTCCTATATATATAAAATTTCTAGAAATGGATAATGTAGTAGCCTTGCTCACTGGGCTTGAAACCAGCTACTATTTTCATTAACTCTATTTTAAAATGGGGATGAAGGAATATACAACATATATCATTGGTTCACTCTTGCCCTTAGGGGTTGTTACTCTAGGGATTGACTTAATGTATTCAGTCTGTACTCCATTAAACCTCCTGGGCCTACTAATCTGCTGTTCACTTTAGAGGCAGGTGTAAAATAGATGGAACTATCCAGCAGAGAGATATTTTATTATTTTTCCAAATCTCAGAACACAAATTCCAGATCTCTCAACCAATCTAGGCTCCTTAAAATCTGGAAGATGTAGGCACTAGGAGAGTCTCTTGTGGTGATTCTAGGGTGCTCTAAAACTGTTGTTGTGGTTCTTAAAGAACACCATTTAGCAAGTACTAGCTCAGTGGGTATAGCCAATGAAAAAGTGGCATGACCAGACCACCTCCCCAGACTTCTTTTTCCTATTTTAAGTGAAGGCAACATAAAGCCACCATCAGAACCCCCAGGACTGGAAGAATAACAGTGAGGGTTTAAAATCATCTGTGCCTCCTTCCAGACTTGTACCTGGTGTTACTTAATGAAACCAGACAAATTGACCCATAGCTTCAAAACCACAGTTAACACTACTAATTGGAAAAAAGTATACCAAATAGCTTGCACAATTTGAGGCATAAAAGTAAAGAAATAAATAATTTAAAATATCATAATTAGAATAATAGAATCATTGTGAAGTCAGGCTGGAAGGGACCTCCAGAGGTCATCTAGTCAAACCCCCTGCCTGAAGCTGGATCATCCCTATCCAAACCATCCTGTACAAATCCATTGTCTGACCTCAGTAAAACTATACCATCAACCCTGATGCAACACAAGACATCATACTGTAACCTGCCACAGGTAAAGCAAGAGGACCACAGCAGCCAACATCCTGCTCCTGTAAAGGTTATTAATATAGACATAAGAGAATCCACAAAGAGGGCCACACCTCCACTACAGAGAAAGGTAAAAATGCTCCATGGAGTAAAATTCCTTCCTGACCCCAAATATGGCAATCAGCCTGACCCTGAGCAAAGTGGCAAGACCCTCTAGCCAGAAACCTCTGGGTTTAAGTTCCAGCAGGAACAGTGGCATACCCTGTCAAAATCTCCAGCCTTGCTGCAGTCCATACCAAATGCCTCTGAGGCAGGGTTAAAAGAATATTGTTACATGGAACAGCAGAAATGGGGTGGGGGAGAATTTCCTCCCCGTCCCATGTGGCAACCAGCAAAGCTCAGAAGCATGGGGAAATACCCAATGGTAGAACTTAATTAAGTACCTGATCGCCTGATGGAAGATTACTGAGCTCTGGGGGGCGTGC
>NW_017729032.1:233639624-233641040 GCF_001723915.1 Gavialis gangeticus
GGTCCCTTCCCACCCTAGAAACTATGAAACTATGAAACATAGCCACAAATAAATAAGGACATCAACATAACTGAGCTACCCATATAATAAACATTGCTATAAAACTGAAAGAAATATACAGCTCATCTCGGCAGAAGAACATTGATTCTGGCTCATGGTTTGTTGAGAATCTGTAAGTATTATTTTTTTTCTTAATTTTGTTATTTAAATATTTGCTGCCAGAAGTTTGGGAGATGCAAACTGGAATAGTTGCATTCAGCAGAGTTCTTATTTATGTCACTCCTATAGAACACTGTTAAATGAGTAAGACTATGGTAAAATTCTTTGTCAGTTGAGCACTGAATGATTTTGGTGAAATAGATGTTGTCTCAGGAAAAAAAAGTACTGTTGGAAATGTAGTTTAATAGGAAAACACATAACATTATTATTGATTTAATGGTAAAAAATGTTGTGTGTTAGATTTACACTTGCAGTCAAGATTGATCAACATGGATCAATAATCTGTGCATATAATTATTTTTATTTATTTTCTTCCAAATAATGTGTTTATATTTAGCATTTATTGATGGAATAGTAATATCTTGAGACATCAGATAAAATGGTAGTGATGAAATATACTCTTATTTAAACTTGAAACAGATTGTTTCTTATGCAAGCATTGTGTAGTTTATAATTCATGTTCATTTCCCTAGTTTTAAGTGTTTGAATTTTGCAATGTTGTCATTCTGCAGCTTGACCAGGAGTCTCTGGGGCTCCCGGAACAATAGGTACAGGATGTTAGGTACAAGAACATGAGTATTAGCAGCAATGTACTCAGAAATGATGTGGCAGAAAACAGCAAGACCTGTGGCGGAATGTCCACCAAGCAATAGCCAAAAAGTTGCAGCCCACACTTGTGAATATTACTCATATAAATAATCCTTTCACATTGGAATAGCCCCACTGAAGTACATCATGCCATTCATTTGACTAAAGATTACTTGAATGAGTCATGGTTGGGTTCATAGTTCAAAACGGGTTCTCTTAGTCTTAGTATTACATAGTGTAACACACAGTTCCAGAAAATGAGTGGAGAAATAAACTTTTAAAATCTCAACCTTAAAAGAATGCCAGCCAAGTTCTGCTGTCATTTACTGTATTGTTCCAATAAGAAGTTAACTCCTTCCCCCTTCACCCCCTCAAAAACTCATAAATATCACAGTTAACTTTTGTGGAAGTGACTTTTAATCAGACCCATATGATGCTATTGTACAGAGTAGTGCATGGCAGCCAGTGTAAAGTCATCAGCTCTACCACTTTGAAGGGTTTTGTGGAGTATTATCTGCTTTGTCATCACCATGGCAGAGTATATGGCCCCATGTAGGACCTGTAAGGGACAGGCTGACTTAACCTTATGGTTGTCACACAGGCTTGGGA